>NC_039498.1:1725370-2062036 GCF_003590095.1 Trichoplusia ni
AATTTACAAACAAAGAGAACTCGCTGTTGGTCGGTGGTACTACAAAAACTCGACACAAAAGGTCAGAATCCTTTCTAATAAGCCTCACCGATCAATGTCTCACCTCCAACATATATCTAGCACATTATTATAGTCATTAAGTGGGAATTTAGACTTTATTAAACTGGACATGTGTGTTGTTGAATGCTGTACATTTTTGTTCGATTATAATTAAAATGATCATTTTAAAACGACTGCCATGAAATTTTAAGATGAAGGACTAATGAATTATTAGGTTCCTAGAAGCAAAACGTCAGAGCATGAGACACCTTAACTTTTGCACTTAGTAGCTCGCTAACGTGTTTCTAGTCCCACTGTTCGATTATAAGGTATCAAACGACAATTATATGAAACAACTAACTTCGTTTTGCCAAATAAATTTGTACTAAGGAACAAAAAAGAAAAAATAGGGCTTTGAAAAATAGTTTATTTTTTTCCGTTTCACAGACTTACTTCGGCAGGTCTAAGAATAGAACATAATAATATAAAATTCCATAACAATCGGTCGAGCCGGTCGACACGAGAATGTTATTTTTTAAATAAATAACCCCATATTGGTTTCAATTATCCCGGTCCTGCAAGGAAAGAAGCGATTTGCAAATCATGAGACAATTACATGACAAAAACTATTATGAAAAATCTACAATGAAACTCGGTTCGTGGCGTGGCTAAACATAATTCACGACATTAACTTTTACGACGCGAGCACAAATATTGTGTAAAGTTTGATAATGATAGTCTGTTTACATATGTTCAGGGTTACCACGAGTTTGTCAAATGTAAAACGGAATATGACTTGTGTGCCTCAACTGTTTATACATACATTTTGCTTAACTTTTGATTACTAACACTAGAGTTGTATACACTGGGAAAGGTCTGATTTTTTAAAAGTCTCTATTAGTGGTTGTCCTAAGCGTTATTGGAGCGCTAAGTTTTATTGGACGATACACTGATTTGGTCTAGACCCGATATGGGCTTTACCCAACAATATTTTTTTTTAAATAATATCTACCTGTACAAAAACATGTTTTATTTCTTTTTTTTTAATTTAAATAAATAAATCCGAATATATTTATTTATTAACTACAAAAGAAAAGTTTCTACATTGCACGGGTTTAGTTAACGTAATTTATGCATGTATGTGCCCTATTCTAAACCAAGAGGAAGTTTAATTCATCATACATTTAGAAGTTTAAAATTATTTATAGCTCATTGATTGGTGTGGGATAATCCTTGACCCAGTTTAAACTGGATATTGCATACTAATACTGAGAAACGTTATTGTTTACACAACGCACTGCACAATCCAGGAAACAGCTGAGAGTGTTGGCAACCCTACGGAATGTGTTGCCATCGCAAATACGTTACTACATGTAGGTTATTTATCATGTTTTCAGTTATACGATAGTGCAAACAGTGTTGTAACTAGTATGGAACTAGCTTTTGCACGCGGCATCGCTCGCGTGAATATCGGTTATCGCGGCAATAAGTAGTCAATAACCCCTCTAGGTGTTTCAACTATCACTTCACGGCATAATCTTGTGCCTAAATGAATTTTTGGCTTTGTAAAAAAAAATATAATTTTAGGAAGGGCTGGAATGTAATTATATGCATAGAATATAAATAGTAACTTAAAAATAAGATGAGTCATTATCTAAAAGTTTATTTTAGTTTTTTAATCTATATTCTTATTCGATACTTGGGCAAAGTCCTCTCGCCTTTTACCTTCCCTTTTCAGAGCAGCATCTACTAGCTTATAATTCTTTATCCACGAAACTAAGTTCATTAAACAGCCGCATGCAAGACATAGCCGATGCATAGTAAAATGTTGCTCTTACCTCTTGATGTCCTAATAATTGTCAAATAATCATCTTAGATCGTTACTTATCGCTAAGTATCGTACTCTCATACAGTATGTCTAAAAAAACTACTAAAGTTTTCATCTAAGTACCGTCTCAAAGTGACAAAAAAGCATAACAACTTGTTCCAGGCCTTTCTCGAGGCACTAATAAAATATTATCGCAGTTATTTCCCGTGAGATTTCAACGAAATATTGAGGTGGTATTCAATAAAATATTATTTGTACACCAGTGTGTGTAAACCAAAAGGTATACTGGATTGGATTTCTTAAAAACAGTCACGGTTTGTTGACACTAATTTCAGAAAATAGATGTGTGAGTTGGTCAAGGAAGCTGTACAAGCCAGAATCTATTTTCTTTTTGGGATTTTTATTTCTGAGTGTGTGGGTTTCACAAACATTCAAGTCACTATCACACAGAGACACCCATATGTAGAAATGAATTCCCAGTTCCTACAACTCACGACACGACACGAATATTGGATTTGTCGTAGTGACCCTTACACAAAAACAACTCTGTTGAGATAGCAGATATTTTAGAATATCACTTAAAAGCATTATACTTGTAGAAGCTAGTTAATATCACAGACACATTTAACTTTAAAAACTTTCGTATTTATAATAATATTATAGATATATTTGCTATGAGTAACTGTAGACTGAATGTCAGTAGCTATACGCAAGCAAATATTAGCCAATTTGCGTAGATGATTAAGCAGCTCAAAGAGTTCAAAGAAACTAGTAGCTTGATGTTAATAGTAACATGTGTATGAGTGTATAAGAATGACTAAGTTGTATTCTAAACTTGTTGAAGTTGGGTGAATAACCCGTATTTGTGTAAGTAAAGAGAGATCTCGTCTAACGTAAATCAAAGCTGACATCAACGAGATTTTAGATTAAAGGTATAACGACGTCAAAGGACATTGACCTGTATAAATTCAGTAGAAAGTTTAAACAGGATTACATTTTACAGTGGGATGAATAACTGTGAATAGGTTGGTTATATTCGCTACGTACTTGTTTAATTAATCCATTCTCTCTGTAGCCCATTCTTTGTTTTTCCTAGAGAGTGTCATTACTGAAAAAAAGACCCGATCATGGCGTAGTTGGACATAGGACTTATATTTATATATCTGATTTGGATGACAGACTTACTACCGAAAGTAGAAGTAGAACACCATCAGCCGTTGCTTTCATTTTTGTTCTCAACAACAACATCTACGTTCTCCAACAAGATTGGCACATCAAAGGGCAAGACAACGTAGACCTAATTAAGTGACAGCAGTTGCTATAGCGACAATCGGCTAAGATAAATACATAAAAGAGATCTACCTACATAAGTTTTTTTAAGTGATCCTCTCTTCCAGATTTAACTTAATCTTTATTCCATCTCGACTGGCCTGTTGGTCCATTGGTTAGTGACCCAGACTGCTATACCGGTCGTGGGTTCGATTCTTTCTCAGGATAAATGTTTGGGTGATGAGCACGATCATTTTTTCTGTGTCTGGGTGTGATATATGTATTTAGAAATATATAAGTATGTATATCAGTTATCCAGTACTCAAAATACAAGCTTTACTTAGTTGGAGACTAGATGGCTTTGTGAATAAAAAGATCTAAGACAAATCTTGGTTAAACCCTATTCAAACAAAATCCACATACATAAAATATGACGGGAGAGCAACTCTAGAATAGCAGTCAAAATATTTTCTTTTTCAAAGCTCGCTTGCGAAGTCCCGAGTATAAAAGCGTAACGTATATAAACAGCTCAGCTCTGCGTTCCGAGAAGCACACGAGACCAAAACTTTTGATCTGTAGTCAACAGCACTTCAGTTGTTGTTCCACAATATAAGCTCCTTACGAGAACACTTTATTAAATACGAGGACTCTCTACATTCTAATATCTTAACATTCTGTTTTGCATGGAAATTGTTAATATTTTTTGTTGTTTTAGTGAAGAAAATTATGTGTTATTGTATTAGTTTTTTCAGAAAGGCAAACCTTCAGCAAAATTGGCACAATTATCATTATCAAATAACGTATTGCGTATAAAATTAATTTTATCCGGCCAATAGGTCTTTTCTCTACCCTACATACACGTAACACCATTGCGAATATAATAATATCATCATTTCAATAAAACGACATCCAATCCATCTTTTCGACCTAAATAGAATCCCACTGTTAAATAAAGCCCATCCTATCTCTTACCATTTGCAATTTCTGGTCACGAGCCGTACAGATCAACACACAAATCAAGTAGCATAATATAAATAAAAAGGGTTACACACATCCTTATTAATTCAGAATCCGTCCAGAGGGCAAAGGCCCCTTTTCCTCCTTTATTCGTCCAAACAACACAAGTATATCTCAAAATCTATTGTCATTCGAAATTAGCCCTTGTAGACAAAGTTTTATCAAAACAAATTACTCAGCGAAATCTCTACTTAGTGAGTCGTCGAAGCAACTTATAAAAATGTTGAAAGCTTTTAAGTTCAGACAGTTTCGACACTATCGATCTTCGTTTTTTTGATGGAAAAGAAAATAACATTTTAACGTGTTTTACCGCCGTCACCGAGTTATGAGATGCTCTTATAATAATATGCCATGGTGTGTCACTTATTACTAATTGCAGTTTAATATGTGAATACGTTTTAAGGTCTCGTATATTCCCAAGTACCTACCGATAACCAGTTCGTCCGACGTGCTGCGGATTCAATATCCGCATGAGAGACAACCATTCATGTGATACATAAATGCTTGTGCCTAATTCTGAAGGATCATGAAGAAAAAATGATTCTTTTTCAGAAAGGATTTTAATTCCTTTTAGAAAACTACAAACAGTTTCATGAAAAAGAGAACAAAATGTTTGTTGTTCTGTTTTGTGTTAAAGCGAGCAGTATACTCGTACATACGTGTCTCGGGAAGAAAACATCACCTGTGTACTTTGAGTAATGGATTAGCACATAGCGAGGGAAACCAATAACGTTCCACGTGGCTACCGGATCGTGTCGCAAAACGTATGAGACGAAACGTATAGCGTCGACTGCCGACACTTGCAAAGTTACTATTTATGAGCGCACGAAGATATTTGCACTTCAGAAAAATATTAAATGCCTGTTCATATTCAATTTTCAATTATCGACACTGAATATGAGACTATCAAAATGTTTGTTTTTTTTTCGCAATTGATCGATTTCTTTATAACTCAAACGTCCATCAAGTTTCTGATACTTTCGAGAATAAATTAGCGAAAAATTATATAGAACATTTAAAGGCTCAATGCCCAAATTATTTATTAAATATCGGAATCGGACGTAAACATGGTCTTTATCAAGTGGTGAAGCAGCGGTTACGCGAGCCTAACTAGACGAGCGAATTACGAATCCGCGGTCATAAAGTTATTTAATGCCCAAACTTCAACTTGCCTTATACTGAGACGATTTTAAGAAGAATATACATGTGTGCCGCAGGAAATGAATTACAAGTAGAATTATAATGACATTGATATATTCTGGTATCACCCAGTACCTGACTGGAATGTTTAGGGACAAACTTGGTATGTTACTGAGAAATTTTGGTGCATAGTAGCTTGGTCGCTTGGACGGTCACTCGACCACGTTCGAGCGCAGACAGGGGAATCGATCAACTTTAATTCAGGCCTTTGTTGCGGTTCGAAGCGAAATATGTTATGTACAGTGAAAGCTTTTAGCGAGCTTGTATGGTATGCCTAGCACAAAGAGGTATGAATACTGTATAGTCTTAAGAGAGAATTGGATATAAAATCGATAACAAGAGAGCCTTAGTACATATTATTATTGTCACTTCTAGCTTTTAGTACTCCTTAGATTAACTATCAAAGTTCTTTAGCGTATACAAAATTATATTTGTTCGTATATGTCGCTGTTTTAGCTTTAGTTATTTGTATTGTTTGCTATTTAGATTGTTTATAGCTAGTATTTTAAACACAATACAGGTTGAAACACAACCGTTTTTTACGAATTAAATAAGCAGCGACTGAAATTCATGCCGGAAGTACGGCTTGGAGGTATAAGATTACTTAACACTGAGTGCAAGGAGTGAAGATGTCAGACTTTTAGCGACTGGGAAAATTTCCAGTCTACTTTTTCTCTAAGCAGCTAATGGCTCTGGATAGGAGCTGAGCGAAATCAACAGAGAGTTAATTATTATTATTTCCATACATTTATTGCATTACATTTTATGAGTACGATTAAAAGCTGCACCACTTTGCAATGTAAACAACATTATTAAAAACACGCTCACTCAGAGTTAATTTAACTCCACGAGTTGTCGACCTCTATAAGGAAAGGAAATACTAATCCTAAAAAAGCTTCAAGAAAAACTCGTCTTAATCGGAGCGACATCGTAAAACGAGTGCATTACACGCCAAAAATATAAAAGCATTAAGCTGGTAAATTAAAAGACTCTGCAAGACCCGCCAAGAGCACGCTCAAGAGATCTTGCGTCTCCGGAAAACGTAAAGATGGTACTTGGGTTTTAGTCGGTAGCGGTTAATGGTATGCTCATGTTCACACATCCCTTCATTGGATATCAAAACGCACTAAACCTAGGCAGCAACAAAAAACGATTTCGCGGAAGCGAGATAGCTCTACACGGCATAGAGCGGCATCCCTCTCACAAAACTCTTAAGCCTTCAGGTCGCGAGCAGCTATATATAACTATATCTTGATAACCCATAAGATATCCGCGTAAACAAAAATAAATTCAAATTCGTTACAGTTAGGACTTACGTTGCATATGTATATGCTGCTTGGGCATTTTGTAATCTGGCGGGTAGCATCGCTCGTAGAACTCTAGGTCGCTGACCTGGCATACCTCTGGCGTTGGTATTATCAGACCGGTGCCTGATATTGCCCTCTGGAGATGGTGTTCCTGTGAACAAAAATACATGTGTGTTAAAAATCAATTCAATATACATATATATTTTAGAGCACAGTTATGAATCATACCAAAGAGTTGTCGATTCAGCACAAAAATCGACCATTAAGGCGTTTCAAATATCACATTTTACCAGCTAATATGTCAATACGTATAATCCCTAAAACTAAGCTGAAGTAGCTAGAACTCTGCACGAATTTCATTTCAATCTAGGTTACTATTTTCCAAACAAAGTTGACTTTAGTTTTGTAACCTCGTTATATAAACACGATAACAAGAAAACATCCATAGTTTCATACATGAGCCTTTTTCATACTTCGGTATGAAAATGACAACGTTTTAATCCACGTTTCAATATTTCGTACACGTGTTATTATTTCTAAAGCCTGTGTAAAGTCCCGATTTGTTTAAAACATCACGATATTCACGCTGACAGGATTTGCCTGTTTGATAGCAGTGACGCAATAATCTTTAGAGTACATTTCCGTGCATTGCTCCTGTTCTGACAGGCAATCAATGCGACAAATTTGGTGATGATAATAGTAAATACGTTAAGCGGATGTTTCATCGGCCATTACGGAGATCGCACCGAACACTGTTAAAATAGTTACCTACTTTGGAACAGGCACAAATAAAGAGCCCTTGTTGGGAAGAGACGGATTATGCGTACAACTGCAAACACTTATTTTCAATTTGATTCTTGTCTTGAATACAAACAACTTGCTATATAATATCTTCGATGTTAAAAACGTTCAGTTTTGACGTACAAAAACGACTTCAATAGAAATATATTTTAGTTAAAAAACAAATCGTTTCAAAACTGTACAATTTAAAAAAGTATGCTGAGCCCGATCTTCATTTTCTTTAGTGGCACGAGCGTAAAACCCTACTTCTGCGCTTGCATCGGGAGCATAACACACACAAAGTGACGCATGGGAATGTACTTTGTACCAAGCGTGCACCGAACTTTTTAGTCATACTTTTTAATTTTTATCGATAGAGATCCTGATATAAATCAGAACGTAGTAATTATGTTAATATTCCCAAGCGTACATTAACTGTAACTTTATTTGAAGAAGTAATTTTAAGACGACAATAAAGGGACCTCTATAATAGCTTTTTTAATTCTATTTACTTTGAATTAACTTTTATTATGTTTACGTCATATAAATAAAAGCATTCGTTTGTTTTGTGGTGGAATTACGCGTAATTATTCTCAAAGGTTAGGGGAACAATTTTCACAATGGACGAATTTACATAATTATCTTAATTAGCGGTTTCATGACCTGTGGTGTAAGTTTCTGACATTGTTGGTTATCTTTCAAATTAATTAAAACAAATTGTTTTTAATAAATAACAATATGTATGAACATAATCAGTACGACTTTTTTTTTAATTTATATACCTACGACATATTTATGAAAATGCATTTAGCGCCGTATATTCTTTGCTCATATGGCACGACTGTCCTAAGTTGATTTCAGTTAAATAGTTTCATTCCGTTATTCACATATTCTTTTACTTAAATAGTTAATTTTTTATCAATAACTACTTTAATTATGGCTTATAAAAAACAAAATCAAACAAATTTACATAAGCAGCTCTATAGTTCTTAGCTGTAAATATTAAATAGCACTGACTGGAACCTAGACAAAACAAAGTATGGAAAAAAAATAGCCTGAGCATCGATAAACATCATTAAAACATAGACACACACAACCAAATGTTGGGCCAAAATTGGCGCCCGACTGTTTCCCACGACGACGCCAATTTGGATGATAATAAGTCAAAAACTTATTGGACTGGTTCATTGCCAGTAAACTTTATAGCTCCATGAACAACTTGTATCATTAGTTATGATCCGTTTTAATACTCTCCATTGAGTAATAGCTTTACAAGTAAATAATTAGGAAATAAAAATATAAAAGTCGTGAAAATTGTAAAATGGTTGAGTACCTAATTAATAATGAGTAGGCAATCAAACTTGGCGTATTTAAAAAAAAATATCACGGCGTTAAAAAAACACAGGCATTCTAAACCCATGGTTTTACATATTAGTAATACGATTTAATTAAGAATTTGAAGCTTTTCTTTAGCACAAACAGAATACGAAATAATTGCATAAAAATCAGAAGTTATTTATAGAGTCTCGGTCATTCCAAGCCTCGATAGAACCTATACGAACCTCAATTATGTTTTAAAAAGGTCGTATCTATTTTAGGACGTATGAATAATACTCTTACTGTACGTTTTATTTTTTATTACAAAGAATTCGGGAAACTTCACGTGGAAAAGGCGTAGGCAGTGACAGGATTGAGGCTTTACTTCACTTGTTCAAGCGTTTTAAAACATTTTCTCTTTTCTATATACATATATCGACAGACGATGTGTAAGTTGATGTTTCCTGTTTCACGGAATACATTACAGATTTTTTAAATGTTTTCCTGTTCGACATTGCATGGCACAACTTAAACTCAGTGAGGTAAATAGTTATATTAATTTAATGGATCGTAGCGAAGTCTACACTAATATTAAATTATTCTAGCCGAAATGGTCCTGCCAACCAGCTAATATTGATCATAGAACCTTTTGTTTAATTGATATTTATAAATAAATATTCTATTCCATTCCATCTGAATCCGGTAAAAATCGAAGGTGAACCCTAAATAGCTTAGGAAAACGCTAGACAGAGGATGAAAACATCACAAAGCATGCGGTGAGAAAGGAAATTAACCCCAATGGGAATGGATTCAAGGTTATTTAACGACTATTGGACGAACTCAAGTTCTAATTATATAACCAATCCAAGTAGGATTTACTGAGGAAATGGATTCAACCTCACGTCCTCTCACCACTGTTCCAATAACAGAAGGCCTCAACGCCACTTTCGCGTAACAGTGGAAGCGAGTAGTAGCTATAGGCTGTGTATTGCGCCGTCTAGCTTCTACAACTATAAGATGGTTACTTTAAAATTTCATGGTAGGTGCTATAGCTACAAAACGATTTCCAGATATTACGTCACAGAATGCACACAGTGTTACACAATAAGAACATTAATATGAGTGAGTCACCGTTGCGCATTGCCACAGTGAGTCGAGTGAAATGGTCAAAGAATACAAATCAGCGTGGGGACGGAAAAGCGACAGTCGGAATATCTTTTCATATACAATTAGCGTGGAACTGGATGTAATTTGTAATAACTTTTACTTTGTAGTATCGTATTAGTCTTAGTTAATTCGAATCCCAGAGGCACTTAAGACTGATTAAGAAAGTAGATACTTATTTCATCGTTAGTTCTGAAGTATCGTTTAGAAAGAAATCAGTATTATTAAATACTTAGGAATTATTTTAACACTTTTGTCCAGGGTTCAAAGGATTAAGGCACTAACTTAACAGTTAAAATAAACAAAACGACAAGCGAACGAAACAACAATATTTGAGAGAATACGCAGCTTTATATTTTTTTTAATATATAAAGCTGAAGAGTTTGTTTGTTTCGTTTGTTTGAACGCGCTAATCTCAGGAACTACTGACATCAACTACTACATTCATCGAGGAAGGTTTTAAGCTATATACCATCAGGCTGCGACTAATAGGAGCGAAGATACAATGGAAGATGTGGGAAAAACAGGGAAAATTATTCATCTTCGAGGGTTTCCGTTCAAATATTCCTAACTCTTATATCTTCTAACCACGCGGATGAAGTCACGGGCAACAGCCAGTTAATTAATAAAATCCTAATAATATTTAGTACAAACAGTCATTACATTTATAGAAAAAGCCAAACACAAAAGAACAACAAATAGTGATCGCAATTGCAATGATCCGATTACAGAGCTTACATGAATGGAATCAGAAACAAACAAACAAAGAAAACGGATCAACAACTCTTTGGGACTCAGACACTAATTAATAAAGAAAGGGATATAGTTTTCCTACTTCTTATGAAAAGTGGACTTATCGCCTCGAAAAGTGGAGTTGTGAAAGCGAAACAGCGCACTAAACGTGTAGAGCGGCATCTTTCTCCCACAACCTTGACAGTTTTAGTTTCGGACATAGTAGGTCGTAGTCGGTAGGAAGTCTCTTGGGTAAGCCATTGTCGAGATCTACAAGGACTTAAATGTGATGATAGAGAGGGAAGCGTACGAGAACAATGGACAAAGGAATCTCATCAAAATTAAATTGTTATGAAAGTTCGTTACGGTGAAAGAATTTAATTTAGCATTCATCTACGTAATTAGTTTTTGGAACCAGGTTTATTGCTACCCGTTTCTATAGTATACTAGTTGATCCGTGTTCACTTCGCTGGGAGGTATTATTTGGATTAATATAGGAAGACATTGCTTTTTATCAGTAAAAGATTTTCCAAAATCTATAATATAAAATGTCAACTATGTGAGGACTTACCCTCCTAGATACGAAGCATTTGTACAGCCGTTATAAACATGAAACATCATCATTTTATAAATTTCACTTTTCTGCACAAATAAATAAAATATTAACATCTTAGAAAGTCGTCAATACATACGACTTTTACCAACCACCTGTAATTTTTCCGCCTACACTATCTACTTATGACCCGAAGTGCAGTTATAAATATGAGAACAATTATCAAGCATTATAAGTATCATAATGAATGTATTTGGCGAGCTTTTGGACTAGTCAAACTGAATATGAAACTATCAAAACAAAGAGAAGAATTAGTGAATACGCAAATTGCTTTGATCAATTTTCTTCCAACCAAAAACAAGCAAACCATTATATTTTGCAGTCAGGAAAAGTCACAAATGACCTACATATGTGTGGCTCTCCAACTAAGTAAAATGTTACAGCCTTTTTAGTCAAACATCTAGTCGATTTGGAATCGTTCCCATAAGTCGGCAGCATCTAAGATCCGCAACGTTGCGTCACTGTCAGACAAGCGACAAGGCTGCGGTAAATTTTACTGATAAAGCATCGTAAACTTTGGGCTGAGTCGATTACCGATAAGATTGATGTTTTAGAAGAAATACTTGTTTTCTTATCAAAGTTAAGAGGTGGTGTATAACGAAGTAAAAGTGTTAAGATAAGCTTGATATGACCGCTGTGGAAAATTAGTATGTTCATGGTAAAAGTGGCTTTTAATGAGTATGTTTTTAGAAAGCGACGCGCAATTTAATGTGTATTTATAGCATCCAGGATTTAAAATAATTGTTTCTTTAATAATTACAACTAGTTTTAAGAGTACATTCCTACATTTGTCTCACTCTTCATAGCATTGCATTAATTGCAAGTATACAATTACTGTTTTTCATGCGACGAATTTAAGTTGCATTTCGCATTGAGAATTCTTAACACTTCAAGTTAATACACCGGCTACTTTTGGATAACATATAAGATACCATACGAACTTGGAAACAAAGGTAATCGTACCACACAAAATTATATCAATATAAGTTGATAAAGGAAAAAATAAATTGTTTCAGTTGTTGCTCGTGTAGTTTTCCGCATAATTTGCTCCTAAAAGTTATTAATGTTGCCGTTTATCAACATTATTAGCACGAGCTTTCATGACCAGGTTTTCCTTATATTTCTCCGCTTTACGCTTTGCAGTGTTATTAAGAAAATAAAATGTTGTGAAACTTTAACACATTCAATCTTATCTAACAAAAACAGTGTTTTTCTAAAAGAAACTTAACAAAAACCATAATATTGCAATGTCTCTGTCAAAATGACAAATTGTTTATTGTAACAAACATTTTACATATATTCAACGAGATTAAAAATCTGGATTTCAAAGTAATTTATGTCAGACATCGCCAAAATAAAATTTTCAGTCTGTCTGCATAAAACAGTTATCGTAAACCAAGCCTCCAATATTTCGAAAATAAACCTAGACACAAAGTGGTTCAGTCTATATTTTAATCAAGTCTAACTGAAATAACTGACCGAAACTCCTGAGAGTCACGCGATGCACTACGGGCAAAGTTAATCGAAGGTGACCTGGCGGTTAGTCCGCGGACTAAGAGGCGGTATTATACCAATAAAAGTAAACTGACTCAAAATGTAGGTATCAGGATGAAAATCACCAATATTGTGAAAGATAACTGAAAATAATTCTATGAAATTACGTTTCCTGGATTTATTTCTGTATTTTTACCCTTGATGTAGTACTACAGAAAATTGTATCTATGAAAACTACAATCAAATCTTCTATCTCTTTCCAAGATTTGTCGTCAAAGAATTAATCTTCAAAATAAATTTAAAACGATCTTCACCGATTAGCAATTCAAATAAAACGATAGGTAATCTATTTATCGCCACTATTAATTTATCATTGCAAAAAAAATGAACTGTAGAGTATAAAATAAACATCAATTTATAATCTATCGATAAATGGTTTCTAACCGGACTATGTAAGCAATTTTAATAAATTAATCACCAGTAACAAGTACAGTGATACGCTAGTATGTAGTGAATTTTTCAAGAAAAATGAACTTAATTGCGTACATTTTAATGTTTCGTTTAGTATTGGACCGTTGCCGTTGTCAGTTAGACTGTATATCTCGAATTCGGTGTACCGCTTTATCAATGAAAATTAATGTTGTCCATAAACTATAGAGGGAAGGCAATCCCCTAAAACTTGAGTTGAGGCGAGCAGATAAATTTGTAGCCGGACTTTATTTACCCTTGTGATACCGTTTGATGAATCATTCAGATTTCACTCGTTTATTTATTGTTTTTCATTTATTACGATGGCCTGCGTATAAACCCAACATTTCGATGTATGGACCTATTACTGATAATTTTTTTTTTTTATCTAACACTGTAATGAAAACGGTCAGGGTCTATTTACTTACTGCGCCCGACATGGATTGATTTTAACTAGGAAAAATTTAGAGAAAGTAAATGTTACTTAAACATGGAGTATAGAATCTACAAACGGAACAATACTAAGTGACGAATACTGTGGTTTTTTTTTAATAGGGATTTTCGTCCCATTAAAATAATTTAGAGGCATGAGTTAATTATGTTAACGACAAACTTCTTCTTGATATAAATAGTTACTGATTTAACGTAATACAAACATATAAAATCACGTCACAAAGATAAGATACTATGTTAAAACAATACTTTTTAAAACGAACATCATAGTACGCTTCACTGATCTTTAAGTCTTGACCGCACCGTCAAAAACAATGACGTTGTTATTATTAGCGATATAATTCACAGATGTAGGTAGACATTTACTATCAAAACAGTGCGTAGTAGATAAGAAAATGAATGGAACACTCAGACGTATTGTATCATCCTACGTAAAGGCTCGTTTAGACGTTGCGAGAAATATCGTACGAGTTGCTGCGGAGCCGCGTATCTTTGGCGGCAGCCATGAGCCAAGGCCGCGGTAAGCTATCGTAAAGTACTATATTGCGGGCGTGGAAGAAAGAAGAATCTCTACGCCGTGTAGTGCGCTGTCACGCTTCCACAAACATAAAGCTTTAAGACGTGGTGATAGACCCCCAATGCCTAGACAATTTCACAATCTCTTATATCTTCTTTTTTACCTTATATATATTACCTATATAAAAATGAATTGTTGTTCGTTAGTCTCGCTAAAATTCGAGAATGGCTAAACCGATTTGGCTTATTTTAGTCTTGAAATATTCGTATCAGTCCAGGGAAGGATTAAACGTTGAGAAAATATGGAAAAATGCGGCAAAGAAAAAAATACTACGTGGGTGAAACCGCGGGAAACAGCTAGCATATATATGTAAATGAATTGCTGTTCGTTAGTCTCGCTAAAACTTGAGAACGACTGAACCGATTTGGCTTATTTTAGTCTTGAAATATTCGTGAAAGTCCATGGAAGGTTTAAGCGGTTAAAAAAATAATATAATAGGAAAACTTGCAAAAGAAATGCATATAAAATGCAATGCATCGGCTGTTAGGCGGTTCGTATTTCGCCGAGAAAGCTAGTATTAAAAAAATAGAATAGAAGACAAGTGACGTGAATTTGGCTTCTCCGTTCATGGATTTCTCAGCGTACATGAGGTTGGCCTCGCTATGGCTTATTGCAGGATATTATCTTGCATCGTCTATATCAGCTTTTAGTCAATCGAGTTAATAGTAACTGGGTCAATTACTATAGGCTTACCTATCCGTTACTTAGTTAAATCTATAGGATTTATGTCGAGATAAACGATGTTTAATGGTTTAAGTTAGAAGTTGGTGACTCAGTTAGGAGGTATCCCACAAAATACTATAGCAATTTATGGTAATAAATAGCTATAGTATTTTGTTTTACATAGCTATTAGAGTCATGCCGTCTCTATAATGTTTAAGGTAGCGACAGCGGCAGGTCTAAATAATTTCAGCGTTCAGCGATGTATGAACGTACAGTTATATTTTACATACATACAAATACTAATGAATAATAAAAATTTTCAAAGAAGATAGCAGAATGTTTTATCTTAATGTAATTGAATAACCTCTGTACCCGGAGCACAGATACGAGTTTAGTTTTCACAACAATCTCTCACTTGTTTCTATGGCGACGAGAGTAAAATAATATAAATTAGTATATTTAACGGACGCCGAGTTTACTGCAGTATATTCTCTCTTTTAAAAATAGCACGATATAATAATTCCCGAATTAATTATTGCACATCATAAACAACAATAATTGAATGAGACCTATATTTTATTGTGGTCGTGTGTAAATCAATTTCATTTAAAATTTCAATCAATCATTCAGAATATTAAATAAGTTTGGTATTTATTCATTTTGGTAATAAATTCTGAAACTGAACGCATACTCCGATGAAGCTGCACTCAAGCTAATTGTAACATTTGGTGTTAATATATGTTCCAAGTTCAAGCTTCCTCGACGAAGACAGCGTAAACATTATAAATAATAACATAGCGAGCCGTCTCGAAACGTCTCGAGAGTCCGTCCGATGCGCGATGTGTCGGTAATTGAAACAGCCAGACTGTACGGTCCAAGGGATACAGTCGCCAACTATAACGAGATGAGATGTGTTTCGTTCGAGATAACCGACAGTGGTTCTACGTGTATAGCAAAATCTTAACAATTTGACTGCGCGTTGACCAGAGTTGCGCAGAGAAGAGGAGTTCTTAATAAACAATACTTTTTCTAGACAATTTTTAAAGGTTACCTTGCTAATGCATTTGTTTTTACGAAACACGCATAAGAGTAAAAAGCAGTATCAATATTACTTGAAAATTCGCAATAGCACAGTTTGTGGGTGTAATTATAAAATTTTCTCGACTCCATCTTCGTCAGTTGCTTTTGTGTGGTTTCAATTTCTACGAGATCTGTAATACTGGCACGGATCGAAATAGGTCTCAGTTTGTTGAAGATAAAAGACTATAAAAGATGAAATCATTAAGGAAATAGGCAGTTTAGAAACATGGTTAATTGAGAAAGACGAGATATTCGAAATTGTCTTTTTTATACCTTGAGTCAGCTATGATTTTTAATTGCCTAATAATTTGAATGGGGTCAAACAAAAAAAGTCATCATGAATATTTTTATGAGTAATAACTAAATGTATGGAAAGCTCTATGCCATCATACAAGAAACAATATTATTGAACATTATTATTATTAACCAAAAGTTGACCAATTTTTTCAGGAGCGTATTTTCAAGAGTCACGTCAGTGGCCTACGGGCACTAATCTCTGACACCTTGTTGTACATACATAAAAAATAGTATATATATATATACGTAAAAATGGAAAGTTTATTTAAAATAATGTCGCCTTTCTTTCCTTCTTATTTTTCTACTTATTTTCTCCACAAACTACGTCGGGGTTGATTTTCACTTGTACCTGATTCTTGTAATGCAGTACGTATAAGAAAAACCATATCATAATCGTATTATATATACAGATATATATATATAAGAAAAACCATATCATAATCGTATTATATATACAGATATATATATATATGGTTTTTCTTATACGTACTGCATTACAAGAATCAGGTACAAGTGAAAATCAACCCCGACGTAGTTTGTGGAGAAAATAAGTAGAAAAATAAGAAGGAAAGAAAGGCGACATTATTTTAAATAAACTTTCCATTTTACAGAACTTAAAAAGTATTACGTATATTAGTATCACTTTTAAATTAGCTGAAAAGGAGACTTTTCTAAGTAAATCTCTTTCCTTCGAATAAAGAAAATACTGTGAACAGGAAATTATATTTAAGCAGAAATATTAAAATTGAAATTGCCTGGCAAATGAAATTGGAATAAAAAATCTAAAGCACGAAGCCATATTACTTGACTGGCTTTTACCACAGAGATGTAATCATGTCGTGGTAAAATTATCTTCATATATTTTGCTAATCTAATTGAATTGATTTTAAAGGGCTTTAATATTAGATTTAATTTTCGAAAATTCGGACACGAGAGGCATGCAGTTGGCATTTACAGAGAGTTACATTTCATAATGTTTTAGTAGTGATAAATTCCACATTTTAGCTAAGACTTTCTGATAGTTGATGAATAATTATTGCGGTACTATTTTGTCTAAACAGTATTATTGTTTTTTTTTCTTAAACAATGAAGCACGTTTGCACGTTTTGCATCGTCATTTTGTACAAGAATCAATATACCTCTATTGTGTTTTTACTTAAAAGATGTAAAGGACTCACGCATACTTATCAAATTAACCCGTCTAGTTTTGGGACCCACCCAGTGTCTAACGAAAATAAAGGCAAAAGAGTAACTAAAAACTAATACCAATTCTATTCATATCGTCAATTTACAACTATCAACATCAAAACTTGAACTTGTTACGCTAAATAGCTACATAAAAACTATGATACAAGTGCTCGACGTCCATCAAATAGAAAGTGCATTCGCTCGGTCCTTCGAAATGTCATCGACCTACGTCACCGGAGTGTAAACCACAGAATAAGGATGCCGAGGCGGAGCTTTACGCTTCGCTACGCCTCTCCTGTACGTATTCAGTTACGTCTATCTATCTAGTTTTTCTTGAGGGAATGTTGTGTTAAATGGAGATAGGTTTTAAATTGAGTTCAGTTATGTGTTTAAGTGCAGACAGCTACCTATTAAGCCGTCATGTATATTTCAACGTTTTTTACATAGCGTTATTGAACAAAATATTACAAGTAGATATAGCAAACTAACTTTGCAGAGCAATTGAAGATGTCTTGGTTTTGCATCTGGTTATATCCATAACATATTTTTTATGTTTATGGATTAAACGGCTACGGCATAATTTTCGTCAAGTGTAGTGTTCTTTAACCTTTTGTGTGTCTTTACTTAATTAAGATACTGAAATTTGACAAGATATAATACGATTCATTTGTGCCTGAGAGTACTAAACATCTTCTACGAAGACTATTATTTAACACCTACACAAAAACAGTCTGATTAACTATTGATATGAGCGCAAACTGTTGATATATGTTTATTCTTCTATAAGTGTCGAAACTAGCAAATTTGAGATGTCCAGTTATTTACCTATAAGAAGTAAAGATGCGTTTCTAATTGTTAAAGCTTAGCTTATATCGTTCAGTTTACTGTACATACGGGTATATAGAATAAAGAGCACTCCAGACCACCGCAAAAGCCGGCTTTCAACATATTTAGGAAAAGCTTACAAGTTTGAGAACATGAAATCTCTTTTCATGAGTTTATAATTTATATTCTATAGGAGAATGAAGATTCTTCAACGGTATAAACTTAACTGAATAAATTCGGGATCGGACATCCTTAAGGCTCAGAATAATGTTTCAGTCTTATAAATTTAATATTTTTATAACCTTTTAGGCAAGCCTTTAAAAAACGAGTACTAGGGATTAAATACTTATTAATTTACAAGTACTAAAATATTCCACAGGTTTACTTAATAAATTACCACAAACCTGACATATAAATTCATTATAAGCTCAGCTCAACGAAGATTTCTTAGTTAAGCCTCTACCTCAAAGTTTAAAACAAGCTAGACATCTGTCAAGTTTAATGATCACAGCGCTTTGTTTGGTAGTATATAGTGTGTTCTGATTATCCGATCACAGTTGTCATCGTTTCATTTGATAACAGATAAGTGGCAATATTTAACATTATCGAAAGATCTGTCAAGAGAATTGTGACATATTTTGTGTGGAAATGATTAAGATTGATTGGTCTTTAAGAAACCCTATTTAAGTACAAGCTTGAATATTAGAATAAAAAGAATCTTTTCAGTAACGTGCAACGAGCAAATGTATTAGTGGGGTCTGTGGAGCGAAATACAAAAAAAAAGAATATCACACACTTTTTATATAGCAAACGGGATAAGAGAAAATTGTGTTGTTTCTCGGATGAAATAACAGTGTGGCGATATTGCGGAAGTTATATGTTGTGGACTTTGTAATCAAAAGGCTCTGGTTCAGACTAAGGTTCGTTTAGCTTGTTTATAAGGTTTTCTAAAGTATACGAAACACACGTTTCCTTTGCTTTAGCCTGAATAAACACACGTTTAGGTCAAAGAAAATTTTAAACGAAACACGTTCGCCTTTAATATTATAACTTTTAATTTTAAAGCTTTGTAAATTTGGAAATACGCTACATTTAACAGGAAAAGCGCAATTTTCTTAACTGGCAATACTGAGTGGACACTTTAGCCATTTTTTTTTACTGCATGCGCAGCTTTTTCTCTCTATTATTACCATTTACATGCTAATAACGACAGAGTCGGAAATTGGACACATTGCACTTACACGCTTTGTATAAAAGTAAGATAAAATTATTAATAGTAGACCGATGATAGGCCTATCGTACCTAATGATACAGAAATTAAACAAGATAAGGTTGGGTAGGACATACATTAAGTGAGGTAGCCCTATGTATAGCGAGCGATCTCACTTTTACCTTCAAATTTCTGCTTTAACAGCTCATAATACGTATAGGCGCAGACCTACAATTTAAGCAGGGTACCGCCCACTATTCAACTTGTTACACATGAAATTTTGTGAGTATCGTAAGGTGGAAATATAGTACTGTCTGCAACTTAAATTGTTGAGTGCCATCTGATTTACGAAAAACTGAGATGCTGTCAAATACAATACGTTACTGTTTCTACTGAAATATAAAATATCTTTAGGGCCTAGTAGATTACAATTAATGTAACCTCATCATCGTGTAGTAACACCATTCTCAGACATGTCATTCTCTTTTATCAAGGGACGTGACTTTCGACTTTTTAGTTTACAACAATATTTAAGCGATTCGGATCGCGTTAGCGGTTGGAGAAATTAAGCTATAAGCATTTGTGACTGTGTGTTTTTCGCAGTTTTATGATTCTATCCTTTAACTTACGGTGCTGACTGTACCACGCAGCCCATACCGTAATATTCGCAACTAACTTTATTCGACACCGGTAAACTTTGTTTTACTTATGTACCTCCCGTAGACTTTTCTTTGACTTATTCGATAAGACTCGTGTTAATTTGCGCCATCCGGTAGGTACACATTGCTTATGACTTTCTTACATTCTCTCATATTTCTCTATGTACACGGCAATAACCCAATATAAAAGCATGGCAAATCAATTGGCTTGATGCAACTGCGTATATCTTAAGAAATAATATCATCATCAACCAATCAGCCTTAAATAACCCGCTGCTGGGAATAATAGGCGTCCCTTTGTTTATGTAATTCTCCTCTATCTATTGCCCTTCGCATCCATCCTATTCCAACACCTATCGGCCGAGGAAAGACGATACAATAAAATATCGTCTTTCCTCGGGCTTTCAGCTAAAAAAAATAGAGTTTTGTGAAATCACAACCCATTCTAGACATGTATTGCTGACTCAAGAGGGTAGACGGATAGGTAAATGATAATGATGACATAATTTATTAATATGCCACATTTATTAACGTTTCTATTCTTTACCAAATACAACGGGCACATGTTACAATACCTATAAGTTATAACTTACACTGTAACCAAAAACCTTGGAATCTTAAAGTTTAAGAGCGTGATACAATATCTTCTTTATGCTACAAGCTAAGTTGAAAGGTCCGTTGGAAACATCTAACAAATGAATATAACAGCATTGATCAAGGTTTATGACTCAACATTATTCCCGACTCGCGAAACTAAATCGGCATGATTGTCAGCACGTGTCAACAGCGTTGAATAAAGGATGTTTACGTCAGATATAGCTGATTGTAATACTAAAATGTTGTTCATGCATTGAGCGTTGAAATTGTCTTTCTGGGAACAGCAAGGAGTTAGTAGGCTCTGGAAGCATTATTTATGAGTGTACTGTATGGTACGTTCAAATAGCTTTGTTTCGACATTGGAATGTTACATGGCTATGAATACACATCTTGTTTATGCCGGTAGTGATTGAGTTCCTGCGGAGGTGAAAATTGTTACTTACTTGAAGGGAGATATATAAAGTAATAACTTAAAATAAGATGCAGGCTAGCGTCCAAGAAACATGTTTTAAAAAAAAAACTTGATATTTAGAACGTTTGCAGCACTGTTCACATGTCTCAGATAATTCTGATGTCCAAGCGACTCCTCGATACAAACTGTATTAGATTTGAACAGACACTGAAGTTATAAAGTATTTAGTGACTTTCATACATACACGACGTATACGCAAAACATCGGCCAACCTTCTCCCGTCGCTTTACCAACCTACTTAGGCCCCTAATATTTAGTTCCTAATCCGCTGTAATTGTTCCAAGACATCTGTTCCACAGTATGTTTGTTTAGCATTCGTAAAGTTTAGACCTTACATAATAAGTCCTTGGCGTCCCCTTGTGGCCTAGACAGCCGTGGCCTAGAAATTAAGCCTACTAAGGTCAAACTTAAAGCTCTAGAATTACTATACTTAAGTAATGAATTAACCGTAATTAAAACTAAATGAGATTTCGTGGAAGTGCTTTTGCTAGTCGTTTCGTTTCCGTTATTTGTCATAGGAACTCAAGGGCATTATTATGTATTCCTTTTGCTCTAATTTTCATTTACATAATAATACCTATACTTATAGGTTGAAGCTGAAGATTCGTATGTTCGTAACTACTAGTTTCAAATAAAAATAACATTACTTACTACAAATCGGGAGATAGATAATCTCCAGTAGTTTAATAAAAGACAGATATTTCAATAGGTATTTTTATGCATCCTTGCAATTGATGATAATCTGATCTACAGTTACCATAATTTCAACAAAATTACGGGCAAACGTCGACGATAAATACTTTTGCCTTATACTGAAGTTTGAAAACTACATTTATAATAAAGTTTTTCTCAGTTTAACTGCACAGAAACTAGTTAAGTTTAAACGCTTCTAAGAACAGACAACTTTAACAACGACAGCGGATAGTTTGAACCCTTCACAACAGCGTAACTAACACAACATTAACCTTGGTTTGAAACGAGCACAGGTTATATAAAATAAAACTAAATTTAGATTTTATTGTTACGTTTCGAGTTCTTAACAGCCGTCGTGATCGACTATTACGAAGATAGGAAAATGTGGATAAGAATAAACAAATTTGTACCTAGGTATTTTATGTCATTTTTATGCTGAAATATTGCTTGAAAAATGATCAACGATTCCGCATTTCAATGAAAGGTGGTGCCACTGTCTCGAAAAGAAGAAGAGGAATACCTAGTACCTATTAAGTGCCAAAATAACACCTACCCTACCTTACACGTAAATTACGTGGAAGTAATCTGTTTCTTACGAATTCAGAGCTAAATCATACAACCATCTACAAAGTTTGTCGCGCCGTTTGGTCTTCACAGCAGTGCCAGCTGAAACGATGTACGGCGGAAAGGCGATGCTGTCTTTATTTTGGGTTTTCAAATAGTGCTGCTTAGTAACTGCGAAAATAATTTAAATTTGAAGCATATAAAAAAATGTGCTGATTCAGATTGAACTGAAAAAAGAACATGACTAGTTTTTGCAAGCCATATCACAGGTCAAAGATAGTCTGATAAAAACCACAGGTCAACAACCTAAATATTAACAGCTACATGTTATACTAGTAGTATCCACATACATTCGCACATTTAAGTTCTTTTCCATACAAAATTCGTGTTATGTTGAATCACATAATAAAGCGATGATATATTTGGGCCGACAACGATTATTCACAAAGAATAATGGCGTATAACGTTCCGGGTAAATGTTGTTAGACATTAAAAACCTGGATTCCTGTGTTTTAGGAAATTATTCTGGGGAAGATTTATGTATTACTCCTTATATTTTTTTGTGGCTTAGTGAATTTGAAAGCTGGAATTTAGTTTTTAATCCGTTTCGCGGTTTCGCGTTTTAAGTTTGTACTATTTAAGGCTGTTTTTGGCGATGAATAGTCGGAATTTACAAATAAAAATCCAAGAGTCAAAATTGACCTCCTCAGCGTGTATGCCCGTCCTAAACCATTTAAATTAAAGTCTATTTATTACTGACATCCGATTCCTCCATAAAACTGTACCTAGAACAATTTATAAAGAAACCTGCTGTCAAAACAAGCTTTTTATATTTAAAGAACGGAAATAAAGGCGCTTTCACGCCAACGCTACGGTAATGGGGATCAACTTTGTTTGACATGTTCCCCTTTGGAAATGTCAAACGAAATCGATTTGAGTTTCCCTTTAAGAGGTACATTTCCGTGCATTGCTGACATCGCTTGCGACTTTGCAGGTATGTGTCAAAGTAAGAAATGTATGGAGTCGTTTTCGAGATCTGCGATTGACGCATGCAGCCATATGCCAGTTTCAAATACTTATATAGAAGGAGCCTTAGCCTTGTGACAACTTATGTATCTTCGAGAGTTAAAAGATAATTGAATCGCAATTTATTGAGTTGACTAGTCAAAGTCACGTCACTTGTCGATAGAGAATGGTAATCCTATAAATCACAAGTTTTTTATTTATCGTCTTTTCTTATGCGATAACACTGATACGACTTCTACCTTGATTACTTGTCGCAGAAGCCGCGCTTCAGATGCACACAATAAATCGCTCGACACAGTAATGTACCTTAAGCTTACCTACACGTGTTTTTTGTTACCGCCTTACTAGGCGGTACGAACAAATAAATATATATTGAATTCTGTATTCTTATATCCCGGCTATAATTGATTTGGGTGCTGTGAAGGAAAACAGAATAATCCAATCAAAACGAATGTTTTTAACATGAGACACGATAAAAATCGATCGGTAGATTCTTTGAATAATCTTGCATAAGTAGGAGGGGAAAAAGGCCTCTTATGTAATTGAAAACAAAAGCTATGTGCAATAAAGTTCGAACTTGATTCGAAAATCACTTTCTTGTTACGATTATAATCTTTTGTAGGTACTACATGCAGAGTGAAAGGATTCCACTGAACCCCAATAGTTCTAATGTTGAGATTACAGCTCACTTTACAACTAGTTTGCTTGTATAATAAAGTGTCGAAACTAAACTCCGGTTACTAAAAGGTTAATCAAAATCTGTTATCATACACAGCTGACAGCCGCATATGTGATTGTAAGACTACAAGAATAGCTAATCTAATTACATTTATTTTCGTATTCTGAGATTTGACAGCCCTTTAATTATAATCACTTAAGTTCATCTCAATACAAAAGGAAAGAAAATAACTTTTTTATCATCGTTTTTTGAAACAGGATCCTCGAGTCTTTATGAATCTCTCTAATTTGTCCGAGCTCGAGCGACCCAAACATAAAAACCAGTGGTTTGGAATAGATAATAGCGGGTAGGTATAGCAATATCGAAGTGGCTTTTTTTAGCTCGATCACACCCATTGACTTCAATGGCGATATTGTCGATCCTTTTGACTGTGATTGGAAACTTGGTTTGTTTTTGTAGCAAGAGGGTTGAAAAGGAAATATTTTGTTTTTGAAAAGTTGCGTATAAACGAGTTTTGTTTATTAATGCGAGGGAAAATTAATTTTAGCGAATTTGTTTTGTTTTGCGGTTTTAAAAGGGAATGTCTGTTGTTACTTGTTAGTATTTTGTCCATTTTGTACTTACTCCAAATGTGACACTTTCATTGAAATTACTCTTTGTTTATTGTGGAAAAAATAACAAAGATTTATAATTATACTGTAAAACAAATGTTTTCACTTCCTTTAACATTGTTATGTAGGTATGTTGTTATTGCAGTAAAATCTGAACTAAAACTGATCACAAGACTAGATACAGGTTTCAACTGTGACTGCAGTTGCATTGAAGAAACCTTAATTAAATAGTCATTAATATGTTTCATATTTTATTTATTGCTGCATTTAGTGCTTGCAGCTCATATTTTAGCATAGCAGCTGTTGTCGCAGATCCACTAGCGTCAAACACAAAACTCGGAACAAAACCTATCCCGAAAAAAGTTTAACTAAAATTGGCTCTGTAGCTAAGACGCGAAAGCATAAAGGAGTTCTATACTAATCTATACCAAGGCACAAATTTGTAACCAAACCCAAGACATCTCATAAAACACTGACTAAACATAAATTGACAAACAAATTCCCCCTTTTTTTACATAATCGGCTAAAAACCCCTTGGATATCCGAGTCAAAAGATAATATTATGTAAAGTAAACTGCCCAGAGTCTCAGGGCGCCAGGCCGTAAGATACCTATTAGCATTCTAAAACAGACCCCTTTGTTACCTTTGAATATTTTGCACTTGTTAATTTAAGATAAATTTACATGCTGCTAATTACCATGGCTCTGTTAGATGATGTTTTGTTTAAACTGGAATAGAACCGTGGCTATGTGAATGGAAAGTCGCTGTTAAGATTTCAATTATACAGAAGTAAGTTATAGAATTAAGATGTAATTATAAGATTGCAAATGAAATATGTACACAACATTGTAAATTTGTGAAAGGTGTACGTGATGACAATACTATTTTATGCCTTATAAAGTTATAGATTCAAAGATCTATACTTTATCTCCAAGTTTTAGCTAAAACAATTCCGAACTTGCTAATGCCATCAGTATTTGTTCTACAATTTAGTCGGCAAACTGAAAACCCTCGATCGACAAGCTGCTTGTCGATAATGATAGTAAAATTCAAACTAGAAGATAAACCTCAACATAAAAAACACAATTTTATTGATTTGCACCTACTGACAAACATGTTGATTCAATTTACTTTGCTATAAGTTTCAAGCTATTTTGACCATATACTTAGTGCACATAAAGTTTGCACTACATCAACGACCATATTACTTCGTAACTACGATTAATACGATACTATGATTGAGGCAATTTCGGCAAATTGCTCGCAGTTTTGCACAAACAATATCACGAATCGATCGTTCGACGAAAAAGTTTTTATATTCATAATACGACAATCCGCTTTACTGACTTTTCATGGAATTATCCTAACAGATATTTCTCGATATTCATTTCGTGAAATAACAACCGGTTAAATACGAGTCGAACTCGCGACACTCAGAGTTCTGTACTAGGCTAAACTAAAAAAGATCGTTTGGGAGACACATAAATTAGAAAACAAAACAATTTCCACCGAGCAAATTGACGTCCGTAACAACGTTGCTCTTAGCCTCGATTCTAGTATTTGGTTGTTTTAGCCATGACAAGAAGACGTTACCTGTGAAAATTATTACTATATTATAGCTATCGTGGTTCTTGAGATACAGCCTGACGAGAGATAGACGAACAGACAGAGGTACCAAAGAAATAGAATTTCGTTTTTACCGAGGAACGGAACCCTAACAATGTCATATACATTTTTATGACTTCCACGAATAAACTGTCATACCGTATACCAATTCGTTTTATTTTATCCATTTTCCATTTCTGCCTCTATGAAATATGCAAGTATACGAAGCACAAATTGAAATATTACATATAAAATTCATAAAAAGTTTCGGTAAATTATTTATCGACACAGGTGAGACAAAAATACTGTCTGAAATATTCTCAAAGTCTAAATTTATCATCGAAAAGTCAAACACCGAAGCTAATATAGCCCATGGCAATAATTTTCGACTCCCACAGAGTAACACATTACAATATTATAATAGCCAATGAAATATATTCACACAGCGTCTTTCCTTAGCTACGAATCCTTAAATTCGGGTGTTACGTAATAATACGGGGTCGACGAACTGAGGCCCGGCCGAGCCGCGTAGCCCGTACCGAGCTAAAGCTTAGCGCGGATCGTGCGAATATTATTCGTGATACAAAAATGTTTTTTAAAAGTATAGTTTACTTTTTTGAAGTTTTTTGGTTTTAGTTTGAAATTTTGCTGTGAGATTATAATGAAAAATATTTTTTCTTTATGTATTTATTTAGTAGATAGGCTATTAAGATTTGTTTGAATAGTCGCCCGTATTCATAGTTGAATATTTAGACAGAGTAAAAGAATTTAAAAAACATTAAAGAATGCTTTAATCTTTATATTCTTACTATAAAGAAAATTTTCATCATCATATTCACACTCTTATAATACGCTTTAAGGCTAGCTACCCAAGGAAAAGTACTTTATAACATCGTATTTTTTTTCAGCGTGACTTCCATTCAGGTAAATTATATCCTATAGGTAGCAGATCCCATACCAAATTTTATCAAAATTAACTCAGCACTCAAGGAGTTATCCAACTTGTAAATTAGACACTGTATACAAACTTCTTATCGCAATTCATAATATTAGTTCGATTGCCAATATATAGCCTTTGTCTTGTCCACACAAAACAAATGTGTGCAAAACAGCTGACACTGAAACAGCTTTCAAGTGGCCGGTGCCCTTAAAGACCTCGAACTCTTTTATGTCAGAATGTGATGAACGATGCTTTTCTTGTGAGTATGTAATATGTATACGATTACTCACAAGGGTACTGTACAATCTATTGTTTAAAGGTTCGATAAAATATAGGATTAATGACTAATCTTACATACGTACAATGTACTGGCCTATTAAGCCTCATTCAACTAACCGATTGATTGATAACATCCAAATAGAAACTTAAAGTAAAATCTTTCATTTTATAACGTAAATAAAACTCAAATAGCAACTTAAAAGAAAATAAATAATTAACAAATTAGTTCGAGTCCAGGAGAAAGCTTTTAAATAAATGAAAGCTTCATACGACAAAGCTTTTAAAACCTTAACAAGAAACGTTAGCCAGTGCTTAAGTAGTTAAGTCTTTGTGTATATATTTATGTATAGTATATAGTTAACTAGCTTTAGAGCTGGGTTTGCGTGCTGGACGTCGCTTATCGCAACAAAAAGCAGGTTATATCATTTCTTGTGTCATGAGATGGCAAGTTTCATGAGATCAACTTAAGGCAGTTGCGTTATTTGCTTTACTTTCGCAGTAATAACTTTACAGCGATTTCGTAAAATAATGTTTATCGGTAGCCTGATCCTTGACCTGTTACATGCAAAGGAGATCTTTTTAGTTTATTTTACGCTTTATTAAAACCTTATTTCGAAGTTTAAAACTCCAAGCACCTCGTGATTTTGTTGTGATGAAAACTGAGAATCCTAGATATACATCTGAGTTTTCGACACAAATACGCTTATATATAAAGAAAAATAATGAACAACAGAATTAAACGTCTGTAATGTCTGGCTATGAAAGACAGGCTTTCTCGAGCGACGTTAATAAATGAACGCCATGATTCAGCGGAACGTCGGACGAAACGCGGTAACAGTAGATAACGTGACCACAGCTGGTAAATCTTGTCACTGCTATTTCTAAACCATGCGATCTGTTACTTGGGAGTATTTTCACTCTTGGGTTTCTGTAGAAATACTTAATTCAGTACAAATAACTGTACTATTATTAATTAAATCCCTCTATTTCTGGAGTATTCAATAAACAAGTTTATTCATGAATTCTAAAGACCGAATTCAGGCGATTTTAAATTCGAAACCCAGCTGTACAAACAATATAAAGCTTACAAAAAAACTTTTAAACTGCAGATCAAACATATCAGTGCATGAATGAAAAAAAACATTATGGGTTACACATCAACCGCATTATGGACTCGTGTCGGAGCAAAACACTTAAAAGATGAAATCAAAATGCTGGTAAGATTAAAAAAAAGCAATCGTCGCGAAAATAAGTGTTTGCTCTATATATGTTTGTAACAAAATACTTCTGTAACTAGCGACCCAGCAAATAAGGCAAAATGAGATCATCATAGCAAAGTTAAATAGAGCTGAATATGGGCCTCTTATCGACAGCTATAGAGAGAGAGAATATAAACAAGATTATAAGCGTCTCGTTCAAACTAAGTAGAACAGCCTAGGTTTTAAGTATGAAACATCCGAAAAAATCCGAAAACTACATTGTGGGCAAGGAACTTGCCGAAGCCTTAACGTAATTTTAATGCATTTGTGAAAGCGTGACAGCGCAATACATGGCATAGATCGGTATCTCGCTTCCACACCCAGACTACGTATGTAAAATACATTAAAGTATTGCTAGGTAGCACCGGTAGACACAAAAGCCAGTTTGGCGGGACATAAGCTTTTCATTATTAATAGGTACAACAAAAATAGAGGCACACAATAAAAAGCCTAACTATCGCGCCTGGCAACCTTAAATACAATGAAGTCACAAATCGCTAGCTGATTAGACTTATGGTTTGAACGAACGCGCCCTAAACGTCTCATAAGCTGTACATCATTATATATCCAACAAATCTTATGATTTAAATAATATATTATAGTGTGTACACAGCAACCACTAACAACATACTAAGCTCTTTATTAATTAATATACCACCCACACTATCATACCTTATGGTTACAGTGATTTAAATTGTAATGATTAGGAAGGGCGAATACACTCATTCATTTATTATAAGGGTGGGAGTCTTGGAGTCAGTGCGTCTATTTATAACTAAATTAATTACATTGATTGAAAGAGTGCACTTAGTTTAAACAATTAACTTAAATAAAAGGTTATTTTTCTTTTTCTTTTTAACGACCACGCTTTTCTTCGGATAAGGTATTCGGTTCGTTAAATAATAGGGTAACAAACACGGTACCAAATTCTTCCAAGATTTTATTTTAAACAAAGGCAGAAAATACAAATCTTATAGACGGATATGCAATGCGCTACCTTTTGACTTACAGTTAGTATAAGATTTTATGAAACAAACACTTATATGAAGCTAACATGGGCATGGTTTCATATACATTAGGGCAAACTAAAACTACATAATAAAAGTTGCTAAGCGATCGAATCAACTCAAACATACAAACCGGTCCGCTATTACACTCAAAATTCAAAGTGATCGTATAACGTAATATTTGCGATGTAGTATACGTAGGCACGGTGACCTTGAAAAGGCCACGTACATGGTGTACCGTGGTCGTTGTGTAGCGGCGTGAGTAATTTATTTAATAACGCGTTAGCAACGTGTCGTAATAATATAATCTATAATTAGCTGAACAAACGCTCGTATCTGTTGTCGAGCTATCGTGTGTCGTAACTTGAGAGTTTGACTGAACATTTTTTTAAGGGTAAATAGGTAGTGAATTTAAGAGATTATTGTGTGAAAGATGATTTGACAAACAAAAGCTGTGATAAAGAGCAGACATGATGAATGGACGGAAAACAATTATCTGAAATTATTGGTTTTGGAAATAAGTGAGGATACCGGAGAGGCGGAGACGTATCATACAATTGATGATTTTAAATGGTCAAAAAGTTATTATAATATTCATGAAACAAGTCAAGCAAAATAAATAATTTATTGACAGTTCAAACTGCTCTTGAGGTTTCCTGTAAATATTATGCCAATTGGATATCTTTGCGTATACATCCACAGTCATAATGACAGTACTTAACAATGACAATAAGATAACCATGTCATTCTGACTTCTATATTTTGTTCGTCATCACGTCTACTTCATTTATTGCGATTACAAACAGCTTACGAGTGTTAAACATACGTATAATCTTTAAAAACAAAGAACGATGACTATGCGTTACAAAAACATGACTTGTGTATTCAAGGAATACGTTCTCAGACTATTTAACTTTATCCTCGGACATGGATAAAATTTAAGAATTCCCACAGCAAGGAATTTGGCTCGTCGTGGAGGTTTTGCTAACACTTAATTCAAGTGCTCAAAGATGCATTTTCATATAAAGAGATAATAAAGGGGGAGCGAAATTACCTTTAGTTTTACACTCAATACTCGGCTGTCCATGCAGTCAAAGATTTTTTTTGTAATACTTAAAAACATTTACCAGTCAGAATGGAATTTAATCAAACAAAAAAAATATATCTGCCCTAGCTAAATTCGCATTTCGCTCACTAAATAAAGACCTGCACGTAAATGAGTTTTTAACCCTGTAAAACAGTTGTAGCTACAGTCAAAAATGTTTAAATAAATTTGAGGGCAAACCTTCCCCCACGGAGAAACAATTTCTTTCTTCGCATGACTAACACCTGCCAGTGTGATCACCTGCCAAGTCCAAGGGTCATCGACCCAACTTTTACTATGTCTGTAGACGGACGGGGGAAATTAGGTTTACAGTGGCCATAAAATAAATTACTTAGTTGTGTCTTGCGTTAATGATGTCATTTACAAAAGATTTCGCTTAGTGGGAGTAACTTCCATTTATGTTTCGTTGCTTATAATAAGTTTGTGTCTATCGAAACTAAAATAATACTATTGCAATTGTGGAGACGCGTCTTACGAATTCTACCAACTCAGTTACCTCCTTTTATAGAACTATCCTGTTTAAGGAAACTGGCGCAAATAAAAACATAAGGATATTCCTAATCAAACATTATGGTTACCGCAAAGCAACCCCCGAGGACAAACACACATATTTCTTTCCTCAAAACAAAATTTATCAGAAGGAAAACTGGGGTACGTTGAAGCCGTATAGGAAATACAATCACGTCGTATGAATATGAATTAAGTTTAGGCTACAAGAATAATATTAAATGTTTTTTTTCTTTATCGTACATGATCGTACGATATCGTGATGCAATTGAGGTTTTCTGCTAGTACTTAGTACATTAATCAGAGAAAGCCTACTTCGTCATTACGACGAATAAGTGTGATAACTACTAGGCGATTGCTTTTTGGCTTATACTGCATAAAAAGCTAGTAAAACACTAATTCAAATAGCCAACGTTGTTGTTCAGTTTAAAGAGACTGAATATACCTTTTTTGCATCCCTTGTACCATTTAATCAATTTTATCTTTAGCGTATATAAAAACGAACTTTAAATCGTTTCACTAAGTGCTGTTATCGTAAAAATCCTCGCCAGCCCGTCGTAAATAGCTTCCACGTACAATTTGCCATGTTTATTGCAAACTACAGAAGACAGCTTTGTTTTATTGTTTTAAAAAGTATTCGGGGGTAAAGATAATGTTATACAATGTTTTAGGACTTTAAAGGGCTCTGATTCGTAATTCAATTACGTTTTAAATAATATTACAATATGTTTAAACGCAGTCCGATTAGAATCAGAGAAATCAACTTGCTCCAAGAAGAGTAAAGATGTAATTTTAATATTATATTTCACCTATAATTAACCTTTAATGGTCCCAGACCAATTTTAAAACCAAATAAGGTAGTGTAGAGAATTCATAGTCATTGAATCAATGCTTGTTTAAAGCAATAAAGCAAATACAAACAAAACCGTTAGTTATAATTAAATCAGGTTCTTTCCTTGTTGAACACGTAATGAAAGAAAAATATATGCACTTTTTCTTATATAACGAGTTTTTTTACTGATACAGTGCCGCTGGTCTAGTAGAAGTTACTTTAGAATATCATTAATTACTTTTACGCAGGAGTGATCAGCAATAAAAACACACAAATAAGTTACCTAGGTATTCTTCGTACATTATTGATTTTATTTAGTGACATTATAATTAACGAGATAACTTTTTAATTACCTAAACTCGTCACGATAAAACGTCGTTTCTCGCATATTTTATAATGAGTTACATAATCAGTTTGTTATTATAATAAATATAAGTTTTAATGTCATTACCGGTCATTAACCTTACATAATTAAATAATTTAGTCGCACATAGTTGTGTTAAAAAAATTAAGATATGATTTCTAACAAACTAAGTGTAAGTATACAATATGTTATTGAAATCAAGAGGCTTCTGACTAATATGAATAAATGATCCAACAATAAATCGTTATTCGAGTAAAGCTTCTGATTATACAAACCCTACCCTTACATGTATTCGAGTTCCGTATAGACTTTTGAATTGAATATTACATTTACTCGGCTTTTCCAGCTGTAAAATGCAAACATTTTTAAAAGACATCAACATATCTATATTTCTAGAAAGGAAACCTTTTTTTTAAATACTCTCGAATTAGGGAAATCAATATTTGTGTCGCGGGGGTTCTCCCAAACATTCAAGTCTCAGGACAAGCATTCGTGGACCATACAAATGCTTGTCTTATGCGAGGATCGAACCCGCGGGCCGCAACAAATCGCGCTTAGTAGGTTTGACCTCAACCATTTCTTAAAAGTAAAACCTTCTTCCCATGTTATTATATAACATGGGAAGTAAGTATCAGACTTATTTACTGTCTACCAATCACAGAGAATGAGGCATCAATCGAATAATGCAGTCAGTAATCAATGGCCTGGCCCTGACAGGCCGTACATACGTGTGTTTCCGAGCCTACACAAGTATTAGTCCACGTCACGTTTCACAAACATATTGCGAACGGGTCAGGATCGTCCATTATGTCTGCCTACGTCGGACGTTAGGTTTAACTTATATGTTTTTGAACTTAATTTATCGCTTACGCGTTTGTACTTGAGTAATTATGTTCAGGTGGGAAAGTAATTCTCGTCCGGGAACTAATTATCAAGTTGTGTTGTTTATGATATGGTTTCCTTATTACGTACTTTTATAAAGCAAAATAGAAGAGACTGGGATTTTATTGGAAGTCGTAGCACATTTTGGTAATTTATGAAGAGAAAAAAAAAACTGTTCGCGTTAAGGCCAACAAAGCTTAAAAGTCTTACACAATAAAAAAAATACAGTCGACACTGTCAGCTTCCAATCAATAAGCGTGTGGAATATTCAATCATACCTTAGATATGGCTTACAGCAAAAGAGTTACATTTGGATAAATAGCATAATCTCTATTGAATCAGCAAGACAAACGTTCTTTACACTAAGTATTGTATTCCGTGGCGTCCTCTCCATTAATTTCAATTGAAAAGACCTTTATTCAAGACCTTAAAAGCTACTACAAGGTCTTCCCAGTAACTTTGTTTAATAACGTTCAACTGGCTTGAAAGTCCTGCAAATTCTACGTGCCAATCTACTCTACGCTCCTAAAGGTATGATTCAGAATTTCGCTGAACGCCGAACTGGTCTCAACTTCCAATATATCCTCTATAGGTTTTCATGAGATTGCTTTTTGAACTCGCCAGAAATGCTTTGGAGAATATACGGGAGTAGCTGTGCTGAGGCAGCATTGCTGTGTGCGATGGAGTTCGGAATTATACCTACATTTGCACTGAAATTTATTTAAATTCTATGCGCTGAAGAAGCAATTCGCACGTCTTAAAAATTATATAAGGTTTTAAGGCATGACTTGGTGTGCCGTGTCACCTAGTTTTTGTGTTAAACAAGGTGCTAAATATTATCAAATTTGGTACAATCATTTGGCAGTGAAGATGTTACAAAAATACGAAAGGAGAATAATGCTCCCTTTTATAAAATTTTGTGATTTATAAACACACACATAACATACGCTACGACTATATCATGTAAGATCGTGTACGCCATTGTAACAAGCATAAAAGCCGCAAACGCTCGAAATAATTGAAAACAACTACCCTAAAGGAGACAAGACAGCCAACATGCATGCACTATACGATGCCAGTGCATGTGCGAGCGTCGAAAACAAGGAAATGAAACGTCTTAGTTCCGCAGAACTGGTTTTAACAACCGCTTGTCTGGGTGTACAGAACAGTTGCGGTTCAGAGGGTCTACCACAGTCTAAATCTAAAGTTATATTGCAGTTGTGGAAAAGGGACGCTGCTCTACGCTGTGTGATGCGATGTCACGCTCCCACAACTTGCATAATATGATACTTGAAGGGGTATTGTAAGGCAACACAGATGCCGCATGTTAAGCTGTTTATACCTTGACTTTATGCGAATTTAAATCATAATGGGAAGGAGGAGACGTTTGGGAAGGAGTTTATTTTCAACACCTGTCCACATTTGAATAGTCATTAAACTTCTAAAACCAATCATAGCAAATTACAGCCTATTTTTGTTTACCAAAATAATTTACAAATGGTATATTTTCGTACTTGAAAAACCAGTTGGATTGGAATTAAGAAGTTCCGACCTCAGCGTTATCAACAGAAAAAAAGTATATAAAGAAAAGTAGGCAAGTTTTATTTCATAAAGCTTTTGGCAGTTAGGCTAATACTTTTTCAGACTTTGATATAAAGTTTTCCTTGTAATTTGGGAAGTCCAAACATTTAGTTATCTTGTCGTGGGAAACATATGTCGCTAGATACACAGATGGTCTCAATGTACTTCAGATAATGTTAGCAATTTGATAGATTAAATGAGATAACTCTATCATACCTAACATTACTTGGAAATAAATGACGGAATTGTTCCGGTTTCAATGTCTTACTATTGTAACAGGAATAAACTGGAAAGGTACAGAGGTATCAAAATATTATGATTTCTTTAACGCAGATCGGTCATTTAATTTCCCTACATATATTTTTTGTTAACTATTATGTGGTCACCTGACTCTATTCGATTCAGTGAGGCTGATAAGTATCGAACAAATATATTAAAAATAACATAATATAGACACATAGGTTCATACAGCAAGTTATATTATGTGTAAGTTCGATAAACAAATATGGTACAAATGAATAAATAATACACAACTGGAACCTCAATCAAACATTTACATTGAATAATAATTAACTTGCAACAAACAAATGTATCATAATCGCATCGGCAGTTTGGCAAATACGATGTACAGTTGAACACATTAATGTATGGCAACTTTCGGATTTCAAAAACGTATGTACAAGGCTAATACTGCTTTTTGATAACAATAAGCTTGATCAACTTGTGATCAAGATTTAAATTTTGTATGTGATAGTTTTTCTCAATGACACAGATCATTATTAAGTGATGTAACGGTTTACTCACGCGTATTTATCGGGGGTGCCCGACTAGTTTCGGACCCAACCGGAGTCCTTAGTCATGAGCTGACGCGGCGGGATCGCAGGTCGAAGCGTTCGAATCGCGATCCCGCCGCGTAAACCATTACATCATTTAATAATGAATCAGTCTCACGATAGTTATTATAAAGACACAGATCACGTTCAGAGAGAAATATTGAAACGTTCACATACACATACCTTTTTGATTTTGAGTTTGTTTAGAATTTATGAAGATTTCCAACGTTCATTTCAGAATCATAGTGCCAATATATTGACCTGCTGACATTGGTCTTTTTTTTAAGAAAAAGACTCAAGACAAGTACTCGTAGATCGCACAAATGCTTGTTCTACGCGGGGATCGGACCCGCGACACGTCGAGCTCTATGGATTTGGCGTGGTAACCTCAACCACTCGGCTATCCATGCAGTCAAACTCGACTCGACAGTACAAGGATGTATTTATTTAATTTAAAATATGATTTAACACGATCCAATGCAGTTCGGGTATTAATAGGGATTTAATCAAACGGTATCGTAATCCTTTATCGATACGAATAGGATGCATACTACGAATTCGGTATATGTTTACGATTGATATTGGATTCTCGGTATTGTTATACATTATATAGTAATGAGTAATATAACATAAAAATTAACATAAGACATAAAGTCGTATGTGTGAAGCAATAAAAATATACTGAAACTAAGCATTATTTCACTATGCAACTAACGCACACTTACCTACCACCGACCTTCTACGACTATTATAGTCTTTTTTTTTCAAATTATTTAAACCACAGAATATTTGTTTTCATGTCCGAAGTTCCTTTACTATTCGTCTTTTTACATAACAAATGTATCCAATTTTACATCATCCTATAGAAAATAATATACAACCAGGCTTAAATCATGAAAGTGCCGAAACTACGAAACATTCAATCAAAGTTTTACATAAGTTGTCAAGTAATTCAAGTCATTATGCGACAAAAAAAAACAGAATTCAGTGCAATCAAAGGCACGAGCTTCGGAAACTAAACTATTCAAACAATACACTCTATTTGTCGGTACCAATTTTATAGTAAAGCGATTGTGTTTTATTACAAAAAAGGTTTTAAAACAACAGTGCAGCTGATTCATGGTCGGGGACTAGAGAGCGGTATCACGTATCAAACGATTGCAAACGTACATTCCTTAGCAGTTTCGTTGAATTTCGATATAAAAATATGTTTCTGATAGTTATTGTTTATTTTACTGACGATTGCGAATTAAAATAATACCTCAACGTAAAAGTTTGTGAAGTTAAAGGTTAAAATTTATCTCCACAATTTATGATAGTTTCGTAGGTACCTTGGCCGTCTATGTCTGTTCCTTTATAGGGCAGGGATGGACCCTGGTATATACCACCCTCATTTTAAATTAATTCTCAACCGGGCCTCTACAGATTGGACATTTTCGGCCGTGGACATATATACCACCCTCATTTTAAATTAATTCTCAACCGGGCCTCTACAGATTGGACATTTTCGGCCGTGGACATATGCCTCTTCAAACCGGACCGGGTCTATTCCCATGAATGTACCTCGTGAATGAAAAAGAATATACATTATAATGAACTATCATGCTGATTTGCAATAAATATCGTTACAGTAAATACGCCGGATTATTAATTTAACAGTAGCAAATTTGCAGACTTTGCCTCGCTTTCGCAAGACACGTAATACCTCTGCGGTTTTGTTTTTCCGAGCTCGCCGTTGAAAGCTGGAAGCAAGCAGGGTGTTTTATATTATATAGTAGGTACGGGTCTACGGGTGGGGAGGAAACAGGGAATACCAGATCGATGTGTAGAAAACACGTCGGTGCGGGTTTCCCGTGGTATATCATAGATTCGGCTGTCAGACGTTTAACAGAGTGGACGCGTGTCGGGTATACTTAACGCTAAATTCTGTGATTGGTCCATTTTGGTGATTTTCGATTCCTTGTCACTCCTTAAGTGCTTTTACCTGTTGTCAACTCCCACTGGGCGGTTCTTGAAAGAGACACAGATAATTCTGATATTGACGCTTGAAGTGATAACTGAAAAAGTGTTTGTGATTGCTGGGTTTGAACCGGCGCCCCGGAGCGGTAGTGGTGGTGCGCCCCGAGCGCTTACTCATCGCGCCACTGAGCAAGTAGCGGCGGGACGCGAAATAGCAGTGCACTACATGCGACTGACGTCACCGCAGCGAAGACCGCGACGGCCGGTACCACGAGACACCTACGACCACTGCGTCGTCGTTTCAACGTCGTTGTTGTTTCAACAAAATCAAAATAGCAGAATAATTCTATAAGTATTTTTTTTTTCTTTTTATTATATTGTATATTGTTCAGTATCTAATATGGCAGGTGTACAGCGCACCCCACCTAAAACTCCGAAAACACAAGTAAACAATCTGTCCCAGACTCAGACTCAATCTGAACCTGATATTAATTCGGCTATAATGATGAGCGACTATGTTAACACGAACCGAAGTAAACGTCCTCGACAAGAAAATTCGCCACAAAGTGGGTCAGATTTAACTTCTCATTTGTTACAAGAGACACTCGCTAGATGGAAGAAAGACCAAGACAGCATTATTTCTAAGATGTTAGAGGAACAGACTAACCTAATGTCTAAACTTGTATCTGATATAGGGGAGATTAAGACCCAAAATTCCCAAATACAGGCATCTAACGCTGATATCTGCAAGTCTAATGAAGAAATCGTTCAGTCAATGTATTTTATGAATAAAAAATTCGAAGACATGAAGAAAGAGGTCGAGAGTTTAAGAAAAGAGCGTAAAGAACAGCAACTTTACATAGAAAATCTGGAAAGAAAAATAATTGACTTACAGCACAAGTCACGCTCCTCTGGCATTGAAATACGAAATATTCCACAAGAAAATACAGAAGATGACGCCAGTCTCATAAAAACTGTATGTAAAATCGGCGAAGCAGTTGGAGTAACTATACTTAACTCAGAGCTACGTGACATATATCGCCTGCCAGGCAAGTCCACAAATATTACTTCCCCCCGCCCAATAATTGCAGAATTCACTACAGTGCGAAAAAAACAGACACTCATATCTGCTGTCCGCACGTTCAACAAAGAAAAGGGCAAAGATGAAAAAATTAACACTTCACTCATCGGAATACCAGGGCAACGCCTACCTGTTTATATCGCCGAACAGTTGCCTGCCAGCTCCAAAAAACTATTTTATCTAGCCCGCGAGTTTGCTAAGAACAACGGCTTTAAGTACTGTTGGATAACTAATGGAAATGTATTCCTGCGCAAGCAAGAGGGCGATAAACAAATATTAATTAACACCGACAAATGTCTTCAGGAACTTGTAACTAGAAATAAGTGACTCATATTTGTATCATCTTATCTTATCTTGTTTACATTACTTTTCACTCACCTTGTTCGTCTTATATGTAAAAAAATCTACTACTCCTCACTTAACACACCTCTACTTATATCCTACGAACTAGAAAGCGCCTACCACATTATGCAAGGCAATATTACACATATACACCAATACATAATCCCAGCACAAATCACATCATTAAAAAACAATACTACACACTCAGTCATAATCTGTTTCATCACTAAAAGTACCATTCGCTCACAATATCACACACTGATGGCAATATGTGCTCACATCACAAAGCACTCAAATGCGCGATGTATCGTCCATACCATCATAAATTACTATTCACTTATACATAGATCACATTTTCTGGTAATATTATTAATCATAAATGGCTACTATAAGTAACATAAATAACGAACTTGACGATATTAATGTAGGCAACTCTTTTAACTGCAGCCCTGAGGACTGCTCAAAGTATATTAACCAATCCGATAGCAATCTAAAATTATTACATTTAAATATACGTAGTATAAATAAAAATTTTGATCAACTTCAGGTATTAATGTATTTAACAAAAATTAACGTTGATATTGTCATCCTGACTGAATGTTGGCTTAGTAAAGTTAATATTCTACCTAGACTGGATGGTTTTAAGTCACACTTTACTGTAACTAATACTAACCAAAACGATGGAGTCATAATCTACACGAAACTAGATTTAAAAGTCACAGTATGGGAACCGGAGTTTAAAGGTGGCAATTGTCTAGTTTGTCAAATGGATAACAAGTTAGCCGTAGTAGCAGTCTATCGCTCTCCCTCGTATAATTCCAAAGATAATTTTGACAATTTTTTAACTAGCTTGAATAATATCTACGATAACTTATCCAACTGCCGAAATATAGCTCTCGTGGGCGATCTAAATATCGATATAATGCAGAGTAATAGGAACGACCGGTGTCTTGATTACCTTATTCTAAATGCATCCCATGGGCTATTGCCATCACATCTATTCCCAACAAGACTGGAAAGTTGTCTAGACCACATCTTCTTAAAGACTACTTTACCAACTACCTCGGTAGTATTAGACTCGTATGTTACAGATCACAAACCTATCATATTATCTATTGCTAACGCTAATCCTGCGTGGAAAACTAGCAGGGCTTCTACGCGCCTAAATTATGAAGCAATTAGGTTAGAGTTGGAAACAACAGACTTCACGGAAATATACCACTTAGACGATGCCAACGTTGCCATGAATAAATTTATTAGTATAGTAACATCAATAATATCCAAATATACTACATATATCTCAATTCCAAGGCAACAAAGAATAATAAAACCGTGGATAACGCCTGGTCTCCTAAAATGTATAAAAAACCGTGATAAGTTGCACATGAAATCTAAAAAAGCACCAGACAACCTAGTACTCAAAATTACCTACACCCGCTATCGGAATTATTGCAATGCCTTACTACGGAAATTAAAAATATGCTACGAAAAAAGTGAGCTCGAAAAAGCTAGAAGTAATCCGAAAGCCTTATGGAGAGTTATTAAAGAAATAACCAGCACACGTAAAACATGTAATAGTCCTGTGGAACTGCTAGGAATAAGTGATCATCCTAAATTATCCATAGACAAGGTATGTGAATTCTTTACTAATGTAGGAAGAAACTTGGCTGTTAATATAATATCCCATGCTCCATGTTCTGTGGATTCAGATATGCCCTTAACTGAAAACATTCCACAAATCCCTTATAATACTTACCCCTGCGTGAACTCTCTCGCCTTTATAGAAACAGATGCAACTGAACTAGACTCTCTTATACTACAATTACGTAACGACTGCGCTACTGGATGGGATGGAATATCATCCATGATACTGAAAAATAGTCGTCATATACTGGCGCCGCCAATTACCTACCTCTGTAATCTCTGTCTCCGTATGGGTAAGTTTCCTGATGCACTGAAAAAGGCAATAGTTCATCCTATTTACAAAGGGGGGAGCAGAAACTGTGTCAATAATTATAGACCCATTTCGGTTCTGCCTGCTCTCTCCAAAATCCTGGAAAAGGTCCTTAATAAGCGCCTTAGAAATTACTTAGACAAATATAATCTAATAGCTGATAATCAGTATGGCTTCCGGATTGGAGTGTCGACAGAGGATGCTGTACTTGATCTAACGCAATTCGTTGCTAGGACTCTCGACAGTAAAATGAAATGTGTGGGAATATTCCTGGACCTCTCCAAAGCATTTGACACAGTTTCTGTTCCCATTCTCATCTCAAAATTAGAACACCTTGGGGTACGTGGCATAACACTCGAGATTTTCAAGGACTACTTAAGAAACCGTAAGCAACAAGTTAAAATTGATACGCACCTCAGCAATGAACAACTTGTGACATATGGCGTACCCCAGGGAAGTATACTCGGTCCCACATTGTTTCAAATATACGTAAACGACCTCTGTAAGATGAGCCTACCTAATTGTAAAATATATGCATATGCAGATGATACCGCGATTCTTGTCTATGGACCTACCTGGGAGATTGTTCAATCCAAAGCAGAAACTGCACTGAATAATGTAATGACTTGGCTCAATTCGAATTTGCTCACATTAAATTTACACAAAACCGTTTATATCCCTTTTGCAATTAGGCGTACCAGCTCACCGCCTCCTACATTTTCAGTAACGGCTCATTCATGTTCGAACCCGTCAGCACCCTGCCTCTGTCCGGCACTTACAAGAACTGACCACGTTAAGTACTTAGGTGTAGTTATAGATGACGGGCTAAGATGGGACAAGCAACTTGACACCCTCACTACTAGAACGATGCGACTCATACATATTTTCAAGTCTCTTAGAGAATCGGCCAACTTCGACACGTTAAAAATGGTCTATTACACTCTGTGTCAGTCCATCATAAGTTACTGTATTTCGGTATGGGGCGGTGCTATAAAAACAAATTTTCTTCGTGTTGAACGTGCACAGAGGGCCATACTTAAGGTTATGACCAGAAAGCCTTACAGATATCCCACAACACAGTTGTACTCTGACTGCAAGGTGTTAACGGTTCGACAACTCTTCGTGCTGCAATGCATTTTCAGAACACATTCCACTACACCTCCATCCGACCCTAAAAAACGAAGGAATCTCCCCACAGGTACTCAGCATAAAACTACGTTTGCCCAACATCAATTCTACACACTAAGCGCATACATTTACAAAAAAATCCATAAGCAACTAAACATATTAGATCTAAATAGACACAAGCTAAAATCTAAAGTCACTGAGTGGCTACTACAACAGGACTATTCCAGTACAGAGACATTACTCACATACATCGCCTAACAAACACGCACACAAGAACGCTCGCCTGCACGCGCACACACTCACTCACACACACACACAGACACGCATACACACGCACACACAGACACACACACACAGTCACACATACTTATCAGACAATCAAGGAAACATGTAAAGGGTAGATAGACACAGTTCACTTGTTGTATTAATCATATCATAAGAATATCTTAGCCGAACAGTCTCTTAAGATACAGGTTATCCTAGTTTAAGAGGCATGGTTTGTATAATTGTGTACAGATTTCTGCAACTTACAGGATACAGAGAGTTAACTTGTTCTACCTACTAGTAATAATCTGTCACCTATATAATTTTTGTTATGCTTCTATCTGTAATTTTGAGAAATAAACATTTTATTATTATTATTTTTGGGAAATATTTTTACTTCACAGCTTATAGCTGGTTTTAGACCACATTTACGGGCTGTTGCCAAGTAAATGCAGCGTGTGGTGTATTTAACTTATCTAACTAACTTTCGTCTGCTGACATGAATTTCCTTACAATTCTGCATGTGTTTAATATGACCGCCTTTTGCAGCATAATATATAAGCTTTTTTTTAGGTCTATTATTTTCAGGCTACTATGGAGTTGCTTCGGTATAACACCGGTAGTGGAGAGGACTATGGGGATTACAAACACTTTGTTTTGCTTCCAGATTCGAGAAACTTCTTCTTTCAGGTCTGCATATTTACTTATTTTTTCAGCTATGGTTTTCTGCAAGTTATGGGTGTTGGGAACGGCGACGTCTATCAGGTAAGTGATTTTATTTATTTTATCTACTAAAGTTATATCTGGTCTATTGTAATGGACTGTCCTATCTGTTAATATGGCTCGGTCGTAATAGAGCTTATGTGTAGAGTTTTCTAGGACAGTTTGGGGTGTGTATTTATAGTAGGGTGTGTAAGTGTTATAATCAATTAGTTTGTGTTTCAGAGCGAGCTGTTGGTGCACTATATTGACTACTTGGTTGTGACGGTGGGTGTAGTCAGTCTGGGTGAGAGTTGTGCATGCACCCGTTATGTGCTGTATGGTTTCTGGGTGAGTATGGCATTTACGGCATTTGTCGTTTACTATGGTAGGGTCCTTTATTATGTACTTCCTGTAATTTTTAGTGTTAATTATTTGATCCTGTATAGCTATCATGAAACCTTCTGTTTCTGGAAACAAGTTACCTATTTTTAGCCATGTGTTAGATGCTACTGAGTCTACATGTGATTGCTCCAGGTCGTGAGGATGCCGCCCGTGAAGTACTTTTTTCTTCCAGTTTTCTATCTTTTGTACTTGCGGCTCGCTATCACTGGGATTCAGAGTGTTGGCCTGATCTTTTAGATTTAATGGTGTATAGTTATCATCGTTTTGGGCTATTGCTTTATGGATCTCGCTACTACTGGCTTTGGAAATGAAAAACGTTTTTAATCTGCTTAATTGTTTCTGCCATAGGTGGTGAATGTCAATAAGACCTCTTCCTCCATCCTGTCTTTTAATAGTAAGTCTCTCTATGGCAGATTTAGGGTGTAAGTTGTTATATCTTGTAAGTGTTGTACGTGTGGCTCGCTCTATCTGTTCTATATCAGTTTTTGTCCATTTAATTATTCCAAAAGAGTATGTCAGTATTGGGACGGCATACGTGTTAATAGCTTTAATAAGATTTTTGCCAGATAATTGACTTTTACACAATGAATTCATTCTTTTCCTGTACTCTATATTCAGTGAACTTTTGATGGTCTTGTGATCCAGCCCCTTAAGATGGTTATAACCTAAATACTTATATACATCATTTGGTTCCATAGCTTCTATTGTATCGGTATCGTTAACTACATAGTCACCGGGTTTAATTTTGCCTCTTATAACGTGTAATGTTTTGCATTTATCTAACCCAAATTTCATATTAATATCTTTGCTAAACTGTGATGTAGAATTAATTAGAATTTTCATATCTTTTTCTGTTTTAGAGTAAAGCTTGATATCATCCATATAAATGAGATGTGAAATAACGGTATCCTGACTGGTGTGTTTGAGGCAATATCCAACCCGGCTACGATTCAACATATTTGACAAGGGGTTAAGAGCAAGGCAGAACCATAGAGGACTCAAGGAGTCACCCTGATATATTCCTTTTCTAATTAATATTTGTCGTGTCGTTACAGAGTTACCAAGATAATTAAGTTGCAGAGTTGTTTTCCATCTATTCATTATAAGTCGTAAAAAGTCTACTATGTGTGAATTGATTTTATAAATTTGCAATATTTTAACTAACCAAGAATGAGGAATACTGTCAAAAGCCTTTTTATAATCTATAAATGTACAATGCAGATTTCTATTTTTAGTAGAAGCATGTTTGTGTATAGTAGAATCTATAACGAGCTGTTCCTTGCATCCCATATGGCCCCGCCTGCACCCCTTCTGTTCTTCTGATATAATATTATGCTGTTCTACATGTTTGTTAATTTTAGATGAAATGACTGAAGTTAAAATTTTATAAATTGTGGGTAAGCAAGTAATTGGTCTGTATTGGGAGGCGTTTACAGAATGCGTTCCTTTAGGAAGCATGTAAGTTATTCCTGTAGCTATAAATTCTGGTACGAGTTGTTTTCCTAAAATTATATCTGTAAAATTTTTAGCTAGTGATTTGTGAAACAAATCAAGTTTTTTGTACCAAAAATTATGTATTTTATCTAAACCCGGCGCTTTCCAATTGTGAAGTCTACTAGTTATATTGGTTATATCTCTTTCTGTAACCTCTACAAAATCCATTTCTTCAATCGAATCAAATTTATTTTCTTCTTCCTTTATCCATTCTGCTGCGTCATTGTGTACAACTTGTTTCTCCCATATCCCAGACCAAAAACTTTCGAGTTCCTCTTTACTGGGTATTTCACCAATATTTTCTACTATGGAACCTGAGGATTGTGGTTTAGTTAAATTCCTATAAAACATTTTTTCATTAGTACTGAATAAGACGTTATCATTCTTACGCTGTTCTGCTTTTTTATATCTACGGAGTCTATGAACTTTAAGCGCTAGTTTTTGTTTTAACGTATCTAAGAATTCTTCTGGCTTTTTGTTATTATTTTCATGTTTCGTATGTATTAATCTACTTTTAAATATTGTTTCAACTTTTTTAACTACTCTATTAGATCTGTTGTTATTTATATATTGCGTAAGTATGCCACAATCTGCTCTAAGTTTTTCAACATCTTTCTCTAGTCTAATTTGCCAAGAAGGTTTATTATTGTATTTTGTTCTATTATTCTCTACGTATTCAGTTACTTTGAAGTTTAGTTCTTTAGATATAACAAGCGCTGTACAGTATATGAGTGTGTGCAAGTCTATTAATTGTGTGTCTTCTGAAATAAATTTACACAATATTTTCTCGTTAAATGCTAGTATCAATTGCGAAAGCTTAGGGCTGTATTTAAGTTTGGGCAACCTTGGCCGCGCCGTTGGATCCATACCAGAGTAAAGTACTAGTGCTGTTTTAAATTTTTCTAGTAAATCTTCGTTGCTTATGTCTGGCAATGAGTCCGGCTCGGCCAACACTTCAATATCATTTTCTACTGTTAAAATTAAGGATTCTGTCTGTGTTTCTACGGAGACAATATCGCGAACATAATTAACTGGTGCTGGAGTACTTTGTATATATAAAGGAGCTGCTTGGTTATTACTTATGTTTGACAAATGAGAATTAGCATCATGGGCATGGTCTTCTGAAGGAAGATTTATTTCTGTATTTTCTAATTGTAACCGTACTTCTTCCTTTACCTGCTCTAACTCTTCTTGGGATATCAATTTATTTCTGATAATGGTTTATTATTATTATTATTATTATCAACTCTATCATTATGTTATCACGTAATTTCTCAGTAAACGAATACGTGTCTTTAACGTTTTTTGTGATGGTTGAACACGATTACGTTAATCGTATTGAATTAATACAAATTAATTGATTTTATAGCTACAAAACCGTAAAAAATAGTAACAGTTATGAGAAATCTTTTTTAGATTTACCTCCACCATAAAAGAACTACACAAATTATTTCCCGGTGCGCAATACAAACACTATCCACGTATCTTTATTTTATAATAAATACATCGTACATTCTCAGCACCCTGTACGTTGCGGTTATACTAAAGCAACGGTAAACTCGAGCGTGTTTTTATTAAAAGTCTAAGTGAAATGTTTTTTGCATCAAAAGCGCAAACGGACTGTCGGTCGGTGATATTTTAAAAATGTTTTACTGTAACCACTAGGGAATTGCTTTTCGAGTTTTTATATTAACGTACATTTCAGTTAGAGGACATATTAAAATGGAACCACATACATTAGTCTTAAAGTATTAAATAGTATTGGTTTTGCTTAGTCTTAGGAATAAAAATGATTAAACTTATTACTTTACCATCGCGCAGCGTGAAAACTATACTGGTTACTTACCTGTAAATAAGAAAGACAAATTATCAATATTTGTTCGAAAAAAACAGAAGACATTAAAAGATATTACATTGTAAAATTACGTCAATGTGTGCCGGCTGTAACAAAACTAAATGAAATTGAAGAAATCCGATAAATAACATTCTCATACAAAAAATAATTCATTTATTATATGTTAGGGTCCGTTGGTGAAAAAGAAACTTTACTTGTACGCCTGCTCGGTAAATTATGATACGATTTCAGTAACACATAAGGAATTTGTGACTTTTCGAATTTTTACAACGATTTTTCTACTAATAAATAAGTAATAATAATATTAAACCAAACTACTACAAAGTAAAATGCAAATATAATATATCATTACGTTATCTAAACGTAATCTTCGACTTAGCATATCATTTTATATCTAGTCTACGCATGATACGTAAAGCGAATGAGTTTCATATTTTCCCACGATCTTCGTTCTTAATAATATTCTTATCTCGAGAGATTATGGTATGTGCAGGCTGTTTTTAGCGAAATAACTTGAGATGGCTTCGGTTGCGATAAACTAATACGCTTGAATCCTTTAAGATACTAATTAGTCTTTATACAACTATAAAATTTTGTTCGAATTCGAATTCATAATAAACATTGTTGATATTTTTACGCTATTAAATTATTAGTACTAAATGCTTACAAACATGATAATAAATAAGCTGATAACAGCAAGATACCTCATCATTGATGAAACTAATCTCAAAAAACAATCGAATTGCAAAAAAACTCACTTTTGCCAAGTAAAATTCTCAAGGCAAGTATTGAAGACTAAAACTTGGGATAAAATAAACCAAAACCTGACTACAACTTATACAAAACTGCCGTGCAACTAGAGTCATTATTGTAATGTTTTAAAATAGCCTTTAAAACGCCTATTTGAAATAAAAACTTTTCATTTTGCTTTGTTTCACCCTTCAACGTCAATTTGTTTATAGACAATATTGAAACAAATTAAATCAAAACAGCGCACTAACTCAGGAAGTTAAGTTAGCGGTTACGGAAAACGGAAGCGTCTGGTTAAGCAGACTCAACTAAGACGTTTAATTACTATTATCTGTGTAGTTAGTTTTCGTAGTCTATAATTCGATTTGAGGAAGTTCACGCCTCAATTTATTACCTTCACTTTATTGCTAAACATTCTTTAGTTTTTGACTGAAAATTAAAACTTTTATGCAGGCAATGCAACTAATGGATATCTTTTTATGCATTCGGAAAGTTTCGGAGTTTTTGTTTATTAACTCAACACACCTAAAATAGAGATATTTTTTATCAAGCTTATACTGTATGGACTCTATAAATCAGGCATACCTACATACATTCACAAAGCAATATGATATGAAAACTATTCAATTAATAATTTTCGATAGCAATCTGCTGGCTAATTAGCATCGAAACATCATCCACCAACATTCCCCTACATTTAACTATAGAGATTCATTAAGTATAATCATTGTATGCGATCAATGCACAGCGTTGTGATAGCACGAGGGGGATTGTTGCCATGACAACGAGACAGACAGACCGACTCATGTATAAATACAGCGGTATGAAATTTAAAGGTACTTTGAAGTGCGCTGAGTGAAACAAATTGGAGGTAATATTTACATTTTGTTTGGATGAAATGGTTATTTTTTTGTGGAAAGGATATTTTACGACTGCAGTATAGACTACAGATATTTTAACTTATATTTTGAAAGCTTTATTTCCGTTTATTTATTCTGTGACTATTCTGAGTCTTGTTTCTTGACCTCGGGAGTTAAGTTCGTATTTTGCCTTGGCCTTTCAGTCTCAAGAGTTCCAGTAAATATGATTAACACTAGAAATTTTATAACTTACTTTCGATAATTATTTTGTATTAAATCCGAATCCAAATAGAACCCAAATAAAAGGGTACCCATTTTACGATTAATTAATCGACCCTTTAATTTAAATAATGATCGGACACGTATCTCCTATAGTGGATTTAGTGGGATCCGTCTGACAAACACTGTCACCACAACGGTCCAACAAATCTACCCTTTTCGAAACTTGGATACCAACGAATAATTGATAATTTTCAAATGGCCCTTTGTACCACAGCTGTGAAAGCGTGAAAGCTCGCTACAATACTAAAATCGGCGTCTCTTTTCCACAGTTGCGATGATATTACTGAGATGTGGTAGTTAGCCCCCAGGCCTAAAGAAACATTGCAGCAAGTCTTAAACAGAACTTGGCACGGAACATACTGGATCTAGGTCTTAATTAAGTTGGTAGATGAGCCAAATCGATTCACATTACTTTCAGAGCAAGCGTCCTACAAAAACTCTGTTGTATACCCGTCTCGTTATACGGAGGCAAACGAAGCTTGTAATTTGAAACTGACGATAATGGCGCCAAAGAAAATGTTAGAAACTAAACTATTACGAGAAACTCTTAGAATAATACTTGAAAAAACGCTTTCTTAAAGATATTTTCTTTAATTTCTACACAATATGTTCAAAATTGGATTTAATCATAATTTCTGTCGGTGATCAATTTAATCATCACCATTTATTTGTAGCAGATATTAAAAACGTTACATCGAACTAACTTCACACAGACATCTAATAATGAAGCGATTATAATGGTTTTAATAAACCAACCCGATCGCTTCGCATGGCATCCCTAGTTCAAAAGCAGACTTACGCAGAGTTTTAGTCTACCATATACATTTTAACATTGACTCTCTCCAACTTCCACATCTACCCCAGTAGAATTTACAGCTACATACCTACCAACAAATTAAAATTGCACTGCTTAAAGTATACAACATACATGCTACAGTCATTATATAAGAAGATTTTTCGAGTTAATCACTTTATCCAATAAGGTTTGACGTTACAATTATCAGCGCCATGCTTATCCGAGACCAGGGTGATGACGTCATCGCATTACTATAAATAGAACAGTGAGTGTCATGAGGTCAACGGAATCTACCTTTCCGAGTGGCTAGTGTTACCTTTGTGCTGTTGAGAAAATTACGCTCTTATTGCGGACGGTAATGTGTAGTATTGAATCTTGCCGTGTTAGACTGAATATAAATTTAATATGCCTCAGGACACGACATATCTAGTATCCAACGAACGATTAGTCTCTTATCAGTTTAGTGAACTTTGTGCCTTGCTATGTCACGGTAACACCACGTTTTTTTGGTGCAAAAAGTAGTCTTTATGCGGAACTCAGATGTCACAATTCAATGAATCAATTTTTTTAAGCCTTGTTTTTCGTGAAAAACTATAAGCACTCAAACATGTTCCCAAATTATCCTACATTAAAACTTGATCTTAAAGCCATCGCACATTATCGGTCATAATCCTTGAACCTAGCCAACATAAATAAAATCTAATTCGGCCGACATCAAAGGGTATTTTATTTTTAGGGACAGACCTGACACGAAGGGTTCGTTTGAAACAGATGTTTTTTGTCGAAAAAAAAATCTAATTTGTAAAGGAATCGGGCGGGCTCGATAGATGAAACCCGGTCTGGGGTTCTTCGTGATTTCGAAACGCTATTAGTTTTAGCCGTAAAGTTTCTTGGTAAGGGTGAAATTGACTTCCGCCCTCTTTTATACACGTAGGAACTTTTTAGTGTCAATTGACATTTCAGAGCGGATATCAATTGCTTTTCGTTCGTGAGTAAGCACCTTTTATATTTTTTACGTTTTTCCTCAACGGCGTACTCTTAAACATTGAAATTATGCAAATATTTATGTTTTCTTTGATACGCTGAATTAGTTCGAGCTTCTTACCATATTACATTTTTAGGGACATATATAAACGTTAAAATATGACACGTATTACAATTACATATATTTATGAAAAAAAACTATAAGAGCGAACATCGAACGAACCGAATAAACACTCGATCAAAAACTGAAATCAAGTTAAAACGTTCGCTGCGACTTCGTTAATAAATTCTGTAGCTTTCATATACTGATTCAATTAAATTAATTGGATTAATCACTGGTAGTGCCACGTGTCTGACAGTGTGCACGGAAAACTGGCGCCCAAAGTTGGCTATTCGATAATTATGAAACGACAATGTTTTGAACAAAGTAGTATTTTATGAAGTGTTAAATGTATTAGGTGTTGTTTTAGATTTGTACTCGACTTGAAGACTGATAATAATTCAATTGTCAAATTGCACAAGTGTCCAAAAAAGTGTAATATTCCCGAGATAAGTTTACTGTATTCTTTATTTGACCATATATAATCTTCGTAATGTGTTAATCTACGTTACTTCTTCTTCTTTCTTATTCGAGAAAAAAAAAACATTTTCTGCCTTTGTGCTTTTCTACCAATGTGATAGAATTTAATCACTATTTCCTTTCCTGCCTCTTAATTTAACAATTATAATCAGTATAATTAAATTACAAGTCTCTAATCAAACTAACGACATACATATTTATATCTAACCTATGCATATATCGTTAGATAGCGTCATCTAATCACGTCATAGATGGGTATTGATAAGAGTGACAGTCTGTTTGTTCCACATTCATTAGAGCACTCGTTTATACAATACGATGATTGGTACAAGTGGATCTCGGTTTGATGTCTCGAGAGTTCGTTATTTATAAGTGCTTATATTAATATTTACAAGGAATAACTTCAAAGATAATGCGAGAACAGCAACTTATTGAAATATAGAATATTAAAAAAAGCCTATAAATGTCATTCTGTTGGGGAAAGTCCTCTACTCGTATAAAAAAGAATACTGACTGTATGGATTGATTTATTACGATTTCTTGAGAGAAAATACTATATTTTCATATATTTAAAGTATTGCTTTTTACCTATTAGTCCCATGGTGTCCGTCTGACTTCCTATCATACGACGAGAGTTGGGGATCAGAAAGAGCGCCCTTGTATAGGTCCGACTTTCAGCATAAATCGAACTCCACTTTATAAAAGTAACTTGCGCTCTAGACCTTATTCAAAGACCTTTCACCTAATAATAAGTACCTCGGAGCCAAAGATAATTTTATTAAGTCAAATTAACACAACAAAAATGGTTTAGTAGTTTGCTTGAAATAGCATATTTAGCATACTTAGCCATTGCAAAGCAAAGAGCTCTCTACATGAGGTCCTATGCTACCAAAACATGTTTACACAATTTAACAATTACCTAATCAAGTGACAATAGATGAGCATATAGACAGCTTGCTGCTGGGGAGTTTGTTGCGCCGTTTCTTCTCTCACAGCAAAAGCACTTAGGAAGCGGTGACGGGTGGGCAAAACTGGGTGCTGTCCAATGTAATCTGTCCTTCAAAAAGTGCTACTTAGTAGCCTAATTTGAATAAATGACTTTTAATTGTGATATTGTATTACTTGAGACAATCTAGTAGTAAATTGTGTGAAAACTAGGTAATGAAATCCATTTCATATTTCAGATCCTATAGACCGGTAGCTATTATCATTAACGTGTTTTCATACAATACTTGCGCACAGGGCATTAATGTAGGTGATGAGTATATTATGACATAGAGACCTTTTCTCATGCATTTTCACCGTTTAACATAAGCGTCAAAGTCGTTATATAAATATTTTACGATGATTACTACACCGTCATTCATGGCCCGATAGTAAGTATGTAAGATATATAATCATATCAGTTGCAGTAAGTGGCGCACCTAGTATGTCTCACACGTGTTATGAGGCTTATCAGACATTTACATAACTTTCTGGTTTATATGTATGAAGTGTCTCTTTGAAATGTAAGTGCTATTGTTTATCACGAAATATGTAACGGACTCATTCGTTGAATCATTTAAGTTTTTTTTTTAACTCTAAACTTAAATTTCATATTATATGATAATATATATCTGCAAGTTAAATAGTTCAAAATAGTTACTAACAAGAAAAAATAAAAAGAACAGCGGTGCTCGTGCACGGGGCCTCGCTAAATGTGAAGTTTTCACTCATAGAGATGAGAATTGAAATTTTTGCAATGTAAAAGATCTGTCGGCCACTGCTATTTCAGTGTAAATTGACATAGTAATAGTTTAAAATTATACATTCCTCAAGTAAAATTCCTCAGATGCGATGGCTTTAAGCAAGTCTCTTAGAATTCACAGTCAACAATGAACAACGATAAACAAAATCAGATTTTCCAACTAGCAGAAATACCTAATAATAATAAAACAAAATGTTAAATGGAAAATTCAATACACTTCTGGTATTGAGCATCCACTTTCCCCAAGCAAATAAGGACAAACAATAACTCAACAATATCGACTGTAGACAATGCAGGGTTGAGGGTACATAAAAGTCGAAACATGCCAAATATGTCGCAATGGAGAGAAATAAACCAGAGATCGACTGAGATGAGTATTATATGAACCAGATATAACCCATTACCTCTCGCGAATGTAGGACGACCGGGCGATTCGTTTGCATCATACTTTGTAGAGCATTGCTTGTTCGCGATATACTGCCGACTGCTGATGCTGTTTAGAACTTTTACATAGAACGTTTTGTGGAACAGACTAATATATCCATTTGACAATTTATAAATTATATGGCATTTATAAATTATCCTACATCAGCATCAACAAAAAAATTGAAGGAGTATGTAAAAGTAGAAATGCAAATAAAAAATCAGGGATATAGAGTAATAGGAACAAATTGTCCCAAAATGGATGAGAATAGGATAAAAAAATCAGTCTTAAACTCGAGGCCCGATCGTACTACTTTTGCAAAGAAAACACAGTTCAAGTAACAGTGTCTAAAGGGCAAAGAAGCATTTTACCATGCAAGATCTATAATCCTATACAGTATGTATATGATCACAAAACAATTATATTACATCAATAGGAAGGATAATAATCCGTTTCACAAATAAATAGTAAACACGACTTCTCAACGAAGCGTTTAAGTCGAAAAACAAACAAACGCGTCAAGGCGGGCGCTACTACTTGTATATTCAAGTTTACGTAGGAAGTACAAAAGGAAGCAAAACCGGTCGCTCGTGAGATCAGCACGAGTAGCGTATTAGTGATGCGTTCAGAAGTCTCATTACTATATTAACTGCGAGAATTATAATTATTCATGAACAACAGTGGCCACGGTTAAACTTGCGTGTATCTTCGCTATTATATTGCGGGAAAACGGAGTCGTATTTTTTGGGATCCAAGCATACGCCATACTAAAGGAATATGTTTATCTACGACGAAGAAAAAGATACTTTTGCTTTTACTTTACTAGAATGGATATAAACAACAGTAGTAACTGGTACCACAAGCATCAACGCAGAAAATCAAGTCTTATTCATTCTTGCTTTGGCCGAAACTCGTTTAATGTAAAGTGGAGGGAAAAGCTCAAAATAAAATCCTCCTCCAAACTTACTCTAGGGACCCTTGAAAACTAATTACGGGCGCTTTCATTATTTATACGTAAACATAGTTAATCGTCGTCCTACGCATAAATATTCAACAGTCAATCAACCTCGGAACCCGTGTTATTATGTTTAAGAACTATGCTTGATTATTTTAAAGATGGGGAATGTGGGTCCATGGAAAGACTAGCTATTGCCCATATTCCTCGGAGTTTCATTAACAAATTGCATCATTATTAAGTAAAATGATAAAGTATTAAAAATAATTAGACACCTAAAATTACTTAATATTTTAAACTCAAGTCGATTACACAACATTTCGTAAAATATCATCACTATTTATAATACACTAAGATAAGAACGAAAACATCTCGACATTTCTGTAGAACAACATGATACACGTTTGTTTTTGTAAATAAATTTCCGTTTGTATTTGTAGGATATTACATATCATCGCGACTTTCTTTTCTATATAGGTTTTATCTAGGCCGATATATTAGATGAATTATACTCGTGATATTTCATGTCAACACATAAATCTTATAATGCGATTTTCCACAAACAAATTCGAATTTTCAAGGGTGTGGAAATTCATTGAATTCATTTATAATTTACCGGAACTTTGTACCTTCAGATATAAAAAGAATAGCGTCACGAAATCAACGGAAATCCCAATCATTAACGCGTGTCTCCGCGGTGCAATACGTATACATAACAACTGGAACGATGCCCGTTTTTTCGTTTATCGTGCGATTCCCAAACGTCTCGTCAGCAATTTACGTAACGTCTGGGCTTTCCACCGCGGTTTTGATTAAAATCTGTTTTGATCGCTCTGTTTCTCTGGCAGTATAAGTAATGAGGGAGCAATTAAATCAAGACTAAATTAAATGCTTACGACTTTCTTTTAGGAATTATTTGGTTTCATAGACTATTGTACCTACTAAAGATATATTCTTAAGAATGACGAATATAGATTTATTTAAGTCCGTCCGCGTTGTAGACGTTAATCTTCCATTCCTGTCGACTTCAGTCTCCAAGCGACAACCGACATACAAATTCAAGAGCCTCGTACACACGCACGCGTAGTTGGGAGTCTCAACTAGACAGGTATCGGAGACTTGTGTAGCCTCATGTACGAACGAGCTTCTCCGATAGCTGTATAGAAATGAACTTTAGTATTGTACGACTAGCGCATTGTATCCGGCTTCCGATATAATCAAACAATAGCCTATCCTAGGATGCGCAGAATTGGAATATATACTGATGAAATCCCACTATTGTATCACAATGCCTGACGTCTTTCCAATCTATTGTCAATTTGTCTTCATTGTTGGAAAGAAAACAAATATCTACTGGTTTGTGTTTTATATTTGTTTGTTTACTTTGATGTTACGAATTCAGATGTATAAACTAGCTATTTGAGCTAACAAATAGATAAATATTGCAACATCGTGTGCCAAACGTTAGAGCCTCACAAACCGGTCGTTACGTCACTATTTCATTACATATTCTCGGCTCAGTTGATCGCATTGACCTAGACGTAATGCTGTCCAGTTGCAACAGAGGTTGATATCTAGAATCCCAAGTGCAAAGCCTTTCTATTTTTATTGTATTACGTAATGCAGTAGTAGAAAGAGATATTTGCTTGATATATTAAACAACAAATATTCACATTGCAAATGTGAAAAAGCAGTTATTTAAAGAGTTAGTACATGTCATACCTGAGTTGAATATTAAAAGCATCTCAATTAAAAGTTACCGTATTGGCTATAAAAAATTACCGATCAAGCCAATACTTTTGAAATCCGAAAAAAACCTTTAAATCTCATTCATATTGATCCTTTTAAGCACTCACATTAATTAAAAACCACAAACGATAACTCTAGTACTATCAGTAAACTACTAACGCTTAGCGAATCCAATAAATAATAAATTGCAAAATTTAATATTCATCCACCTAAATCTATCTTCACAGCATTGAAATCTGTCTGAATCGCAATTCAATAGCTTTCATTTGCAGAGATTGGATTATAATAGATAAATTAATTGCTTTCATTAATTAATAGAATGAAAATCAATGAATGACAGCGATCACAAATAATTTCCAATGAGAGATAAATGATGTCGTGGAACCACAACATATTGTGATTGCATAAAGGTTTATGCGCTATGCCAAGCCTGTACGGATTTTATCGGTTTTGTATGGTTTATGCCTTTTGCCAATCACAGAAATTCTCGCAAAGCTACGATCTATAATGAAAATCTCTTTTGAAGAGCTTAGGAACTTTTATAGGCTGATGTTGATGTTAAGTATCATATTTTGCCTTAGCTTACTTTTGGATAACCTTAGTAACATTCATTTAAGTAAAGAAAACGAATCAAATTGACAATAGGTTCTGATATACGTGGGCAGCATTTAAATTCAAACTAACCAACTCAGGAAATTTTATAGAATGACATGATGAAACCCTTTGAATATCTCGAAAGTATGGAATACTCGACTGTTCGAACATACGATATATATCTCAATGCAATCTAATAGAAAACCTTCTCAATAATACATGAAGATACATCAACAGCTTTACAGTTGCCAACGTATATCAAGTCTGGATACAGGAAAGCCTTTTCCTCAAATCGTTAAAGGCTAACAAAAACGTATATTATGTATATATATAAATATATATGATGTACAGACTCGTCCTTAGAAACATGTGTTGCAAATTAAAATGTATCGTAAAGTCCCAAAGTTTTGCCATGAGGAAACTCAGAGGGATACGTAATAAATTCTAACCACGTTATATTCCCTCTCTTGGGTATGACTTCGTTTAGTTACATTCAGGTTTATGCTTGCTATTTCAAACTGGTTGCTCCAAACTCCGTGATGCACTGAATATCATTGGCATATAGCCAGATTTAACAATACACTATTTGTTTAAAACAAAACCTCCTCGCTGGGTGTTTTTGTGGGTTTTCCTATCCACAAGGATGTTGTTTATAGGCAAAATGTAGCTCGAATTGTTGGGTGAAGGTCATGTTAATACAATTTCTTCCAAAATATACTGTTTAACTAATTCATGACAATTGCTGACTGTTCCTTTTTTAGCATTTTTTTTTATGTTTGTATGTTTAATATCCTGTAAACAAACTCCACGGAACAGATATTGTGCCACACAAATATCGCTTCGAGAGTTGATTGAATCCGTGACATTTCTACCGCGATTCTATTGTTTGTCCGTTGGTAAATCAGTCACATGGTTGGCATAAACGCAATACCTCCTGTGGAGACTGGACTCAATCCATTTGTTATGCAAAACAAGACATCGACTCGGTAAAACCCTGTTTAAATTGACAGAATTTCGTCACGCAATTTTTTTAATAAATCATTTCATGGAAGACAAAGAGAATCAGATTACTGAGTCTGCTAGCTATACTTATCACCGTTTCTTAACAGATTTAGAAATGTGATATCTAGCCTTAAATATTCATAAGTGAACGAGAGCCTAAGTGATTAGTATAAATTAAAAAAGCTTTTGACTTTTCGTGAATTACTTCTAAGAATTTATCGTAAATGTCGAAACATGTCTTTTTTTTAGATTTCTTGTTTTGGTGATAGTTATGGCAAACGGGCTTTCTTACGACATGAGGCGTATGTGAAAGATCTCGGAAACCAAACCCTTTCTAAGAGATATTTCTTTTCATTTTAGGCTGAGCGAAGTATAATTCCGCCATAGTGTGGAAATTACTTATATCCCAAAACGTATTATTAGAGTGGTATCTCGAAATATATCTGAAAGCACAGCTTAATACGTGCACATTCCTCCCTTTTAATAACGGTAATAACGGCCCTGGATCGGCTCCAATACTTGGGGTATAACAGTAACAGTTGTTCTGTATTGAGCCCTTGATAGCCGTCTAAGCGTCTGTACAGTTATGGCGGCTTCAGTGAAATTCTCGTATAATACTGTCACTACCAGATCCATATCGTGTTGTGATTGGTTTCTTTGTTTAAGCCGAGTATTGAAGGCCTTGTTTATTCAGTGACCGATTGTATGTACATTTTGTTTGATTGCTATACGATTTTCTTTAAATATAATGGTAGTAGTATTGACTATATAAAAACCTTACTGTTTATAGGAACAGGCAAACCAATGTGTACATCTGGCAAAAACAATGGAATTTCAGGCCGAACACTCCAATTTGTCTGCCCAGGTAAAACTGATACGTACATAGCTAACTTAAGACGTCCAAAAAGTGCAAACATATCAAAAATAACTCATAAACGCAGGGTTTTGTATAGTTTGTGTGCTGCATACAAAACTCACACGCAAAAGCACTTAGGATGAAATACAACTCGGTAGGAGTTAAACACACATGCTTCTACTAACTTCAGTTTCATTACCTACATACCCACACACATATAGTAAATACCAATGTCTAAACGTAACATCTACATTCTGGTTCCATTTTCATCTTGGAATTTGTATATAAAGCCTGTAAAAGAGTTGTGGAGTTGGGATAGACCTTCGCTTCGTGTAAAATATGGGTATTCAACTAAATCTCTTGGGGTTAAAGTCGATTCCAACGTTCTTTAGAAAATAGGTAGACTGAAATATGTAGTCTGAAGGACGTATGAATAAAAATACTAAGTTAATTCCCCTTAAATATTATAAGTCCAGGACTGTATCATAATCATCTTTATCAGCCTGTTGCGGATCACAAGTGGAGCCTTCCCTAAGGTTTTAATCCACGAGGCCTGTATACGACAAATACATAATTTGTTACAAGGACCACAGCGGCTTTTGTACACGACTTTCCATAGAAAAAGGTAATAGAAAAAGTCGTTTATCATTATACGCAATTACCAGCTCAGCGGTTCTCATTCAGGGCAGACCTGTAGGCGATGTCTAGCAACTAATCACTGCCTGTGTACTATTGAACCGACACGTTCCGACCGTAATACTCGCTTGCCAACTATTTAAATATTGCACGTTCCACGTACAATATTGAAATACGCTTTTCTCGTGCTATGTAATATCTTTTAACTTAGATATGTGAATGAAAACATTTATTTTCTAAACACATTTCTACAAATGTATTTATCTGTTAACTACATTATAATTTGTATTTTACACTAAAACAATGTATGGGGTACACAAACCGCGAAAATCGAAAAAGAAAAAGCAATTACGAATAATACTTCATGAAGTTTTATTCGTTGTTGTTAAGTATTAACCTAACATTTGAATGTTAGGTTATTGTTAGTAAAAAATTGTGGAAAAGCAATGAATTACGTGAACTCGTTATAACTTATCAAGTAGGTATTTTGGTGCCCTTATAAATAACATAAGACTCAATAAATATTTTTGATCGAAAAACGAATATCTTACGTGATATAGGATAACAATCTCTAAATATTACACGTTCAAATTTCCAATATCCTTTAATTTGAAGGCTCGCCCGAAACTATACGTTTCGGGAGGTTTTCATTATATTCAAGAGGCTTAATTTCAAAAACTCTTCATGCGAAATTCGACGAGTATGGAAGTTTTACGAGAATGTTTTATTTTATATAGGATTTCTACAGTGGACTATGAACAGTATGAACTGGCATCATAATATGTATTTCTATGTATTATCTATCTATGGTATCCGACTGCCGCCGGTCCTATGTTTACAGCAATTTACTTCAAAGTAATATATTATAACCAGAACGTAATTTAGTCTGCTTGAGTTATTGGAAGCTAATCACACGATCCTAATTAGTACCTTGAAACGAGATACATAATCTAATTTCATGAAACCAAATAATTTGAACATGTAGGTATAATCTATATAATCTTATACTAGTGCAAATAAACCGAATACAAACATACTGTTATTTTTATCGTCCTAAAAATTACAATAAGGCTAAAAGTCATTAAGGTTTAACCCGGTCATTTTACTCTTTTTAATTTATATAAATGCGCCATGCCGAAAATTCGCAATACTGGGCAGTTCCGCTTGGAATTTATTCATTACATATTCGCTTTACAAACAAATTATTACAGATACATGTGACACGTGCAAATATTTGAGCACGTGAAACGGATATCCGTACAATACATACGTTACATAATATTACAACCCTTTGTATTTCGTGTAGCAGATTATATTATTACATTTGAAGTATTTTTATCTCGACTATTCCCAAACAACGTTGAGATCTATTACCAATTCAGGTAGACATAATTTATAAGAACTCCAAATCAGACTTATTTTCCCGGGGATTTTTATGGACTTTCTTTTTTTTTTCTTTTTTCCGCCCTGAGAAGGCAGAGAGATGTCCCCGACTCATGACAGCCTAAATCTTCAAAGAGCTTGGTTGTACCTATGCTTCGAAGTGATCTTACATTGCATCAAAATAATATGCCGCAAACTTCCGCGTTCAAATACTAACTTGAACTCTCACATCCCTTTAACTACAGTATTCTATGGGCGGACTGGTTCACAGTCGGCACCAAAACGACTTGTTGGAAGAAAATATTTCTACAGCAGTTAACGTTTAGACAAAAAATATAAAACTCCACCGGTAGATCACACGAACGAGATTACGTAACCTTTTCAAATAGCCATGAATGCGAACATCGCTCATTTTGTCAACGTCTCCCCTTTGTTTTGCTAACAATTTGCATGGCCCGGAATTCAAAAGCGCATTCCCCGGATCCCTTTATCCGGGAGAATGTTGGATCAGAGTTACACCGTTTACTTTCCCCGAAAAATATCCTGTTAAACTTTACAATCTTTTTTCGAAGAATTTCGTCCTTATTGCGAAGCTAAGCTTTAAAAATATTTTGCTGTCACAAATTATAGTAAGGTGTTTTTCGTTGCTTGCCTTTGTATATTAATTATTTTATTCACATCAACGATTCGACTCATACTAACATACGTAGTGCTATATGTATGTATTTGCAGTTTTTCATACCTAACCGGATGTAGTATAATATCATATTACTTATTTTAAAAACCTGATATCTTTAATATCACCTATTTATAATCCGCTTTAGTAGCTATGTTATGTATGTTAATATTTGCAAATGCGATTCTTTTAAAACACAAATGCCTCTTACATGATTTATAAGAGCATGCATACGTGTTTATATATTGAATAAAGAGCAACATCATCAAACTTATATAAATATAGTGTTACAATACATTGTACGAGTTGTAAAAGGAACTTGGCATATTGCCTACTACGATCTATTCTTAAAAATAATTATCGTATGTCATCAACTGCATCGTAACCGAACGTAAGACAGAAAATTTTCCTGGACCACACAAGGATTCTGTCAGAAGGTAGATGATTAACGTTATGTTTTTTTTTTTTAAATCAGTGACCCCTAACCATTTCCAACTCTTAATATTCTTCCAACCAAAATTTTTGTATCAAATTTCTAACATCACAATTTTGGAGCCTTTGAATCTCCCAAACTGGAACAAGGCGGAATGGAGCTGCTACACACTAAGGAGGTTGCAGAACGAGTATATACGTCATTCAACAACATAATACTTCATTAGTCAACCACCACCCACGCGAAAAAGCTTATAGAACAAGTCGTAGTCTCACAAGTTTTTCTGCTTTATACCCGAGCAGATGCAAATTAACCACAGAGTATGATTTGAATATACGTTAATAAATTATGCAGCTCTGTTAAGGACAGAATAGTGACCGAAGAACAAAACTGGGGTGTTTGAAAAGTATCGACCATGTCCCCGAAAAAGTGTTTGATAAATTGTAAAGTCTCTTAAAGACATGAACTAGATTAAATACAAAATATTTAAAGCGTAACATTTAACGACAGCAGTAAGTGGAGTGAAGCTGGGCATCATGACATTCATAGTTTCTTATTTATTTTCACGCTTTTATAAATAGTGAATGGTCTCGTTATCTTCTACATTTTTTAATCTCTTCGAAACTATGTAAAACATCCAAGAAATATAATTAATTGAATGCCGAATTCCTTCCCACCATGGGAAGGAACTCATGGACGAAAAAACAAGCGACTGAACACGACGACGAACCCAAAGACGAAGGAAAGGTTGGTCTACAAGCATACATTTGTATGAGAAATGTTGCAAGTTCACCGACAAAATAAATTCAAAGGTCACCCAATCTTGGTCCAAACAATATCAGCTGCATCCAAAGGCATTTTCAATTTTCAAACGTTGACAACAAACGATTTCTGGCGTCTGAAACTACTCCACACGTAACCGGTTCGAGTCGGTCCAGACTGGCTTGCGGCCAGAATTACCGAATGAACGTAGTAATATTTCATAACTGCCCAATGCTCTTTCAGAGGTTATTAATTTGTGTTAATTCAGTTTTGTACTTCGCGCTAAGTTATGCTTTGCTGTTTGTAATATCTCATTAATTAGTCCTGAATAGTAGCCGTTGCAAAATTGTGCCTAATGCAAAATGCAGTAGGATTTTAAACTCATTGTATTTCTGATAGAAAAAGCATAACAAACGGGTCAAAAATTACATTTTCAGACTAAACATTACACATCCTATTGAAGACATAGTTATTTCGTTTGCATTGCCCTCAAAGGCTCTTTTTATACGAGGGTATCTCCGAGCCTTTCTCTCCGGGTTTATTTCTACGCTCACTAAAAACCCTTCAGACGCTTTCTTGGATACATCCGGGTGTAGAAAAGTACAGGGTAACGCTACTGTCTGTGCGACGCCTAAGCTCATCCCGGGGGAAATGATGTTGTACATTATTAGGATATTTGACAACACTTGCCTCCTACAGAGGTGTGTTATACCCTTCAGATGCCATAGCCACAATAGGCTATACACACCGGAAAGAGTGCAAACTATATTGCTTTATGAATTTAATATCCGGCGATTACAAAAAAGTTTGTCAGGTAAATATTACCAGTCTAATCCTTAATAAAAAATTATTACATATAGATCTTGTTGTCAGTGAGCCAAATATTAATAAAATAGGATTTCTATTCGAAATAATATTTTTTACCATTATTTCTCTTGTTTCATTTTGATGCAATGAAGTATTTGTTAAAATATGAGTGTAGCAGATTGAAAAAGTAGACTAAAGGACAAAGGAAAGGCGAAAAATATTTTTTTAAAGGCAATAACAATAGAACAATTTTGGAGTATTCTGTAGCAATAACGAAACTTGGTTGTATTTCACAAGTTTCGAGCGGTCCGCGTCAGCAGGGGGCTGTACAAAACACGTATTGTGTGCGCGTGGAGCGGCGTGAACGACTTACGAAATATAGATTATTTTACAGAATTGGCTTCTATGCTTTCAGAAAAACACGTGGTAAACTGTGAAAGTACTTTCGCACTGTTTTTTAAGAGTAATAGTGAGACTTAGTGAAACTATAAAAGTACAAACAATACGGCCAAAAATGATAATATTAGTCTGAAATACCAATTACATAACCGGTCCAAAGTCGTTCTGTCATGATTATTACCGTTATCAATACCTCAAATTGGATGTATAATTAAAGAACTTAATATCATAAAACAAACAACTTTAGTATTTATCGATGACTAAACGACATTTAATTGATATATTATTTCTTAAGTCATTACGTTGAGAGATATAATTATGTTTAATTACTATGTGAGATTGCACAAATTATAGTATCAGCGCACATGTCATGATTATAAAAAAAAACTATGGATTTAATTTCTTCACAAAGAAGAAAAAATCTTAACCAAAAATAAAAACCAACAGTTTCCGAAAACACCTCAACGTAAACCAGAGAATAATTGAAGAAAGAAGGGTAGGACTAGACTAAACAGCAAATTCAAACTCACGAGTTCGACTCATAGATATGACACGTTAAAAAACAAAAATACAATCTGCCCATTAGAGTGTTAACAAAAAATACTGAACGTAAACTTTTCCTCAAATAAAAACAGTGGCATATCTACGCTATTATTAATCTTTGGTGAGACTACACGCTACGTACCACGTGACCGTCTGACTCACATTCATTCAGCGATAAACAGTTGTGTCAGCTGTCTTCGCACACACTCAGGATTCTGTGCGATAGTTACGTTATCATGCGGGGTTATCGTTAGGGAGGAAAGAATTTACGTGTTGGGTGGTGTATAAAGAAAACATTGGATTGTTAGCTTAATTAGTAGTAGTGTTATTTGTTTAACTGATAATTTTGGTGGTTTTGATAACTTTGCCGGATGTCAAATGCAAAGTAATTGGGAGAGATTTTTGCTATCCATACCGATATTTTTCGGGAGTGCTTGTTCACGACCCAGTTTTCACAATCCTCTATTGATTAACGTATTTTTATTGGAGTCAGTACCAGTGGCAGCTCTCTTTGTTATTTTATAGTCTCTAAGCTGAGTGTCAATTTAGATTTATTAACTCTATAATCTTAAGGACAATAACGACTAAGGGTTTACTTTGTAAGGTAAACATAGCACGAACAGGAAGTATATATAAGAACAAAACAAAGCAATTTTCTTGCGATTCTACTTAAGGGATTAACTTAAACAAATACATATCATTGTAATTTTAAACTATGTAGTTACACACGTGCTCAGAAATTGAAACATGGCTCTTAAAACAAAAACTTTTGGAAAAAAAAGGGACACAGCTTATTAAAAAATACATTATGCTTTTAAAACGATGGTTGTAAGCCACATTACAACCAACGTGGAAACCATTAACAAACGGCCAGTCAAACTTCTTGGTATTTCATTAGCGGTACTTAACACACCACTTATACAAAACCCAGACACTTGAAAACTATTTCTTATCGCTCAAAAAACTTCCAGATACTACAAAGTGGACCACTTTGATCTTATCTTAATATTTATAACGTTATAAAATAAACAAACTTGGCGCCGTAATATGTATTTACGATTACTATTTTGGTAGTATCTAATTATTTGTTTTTGAAATAAATAAAATTAGTTTCTTAAATAAATAAAAGCATGGGGTAGTGTTCGGATTTTATTTATTTTCGATGCATCTTGCTTGCGTTATGCCATTAAGTAAAAAAAAACGTACTAAAGAATGGTCGTTCGAAGTTCATAACTTATTATTTGAAAGGCAGAATTATTATTCTCTCGTATTGTATTTCGTTTCCCGTTCCCAAAGGTACGGAGATGGCGTAATAATACCAGTTTAGGGTGAGAGGTTTTTTTCCTGACGCTTGTATTCTTCTATTACTGCCAACTAGACCTGGTGATTAATATATAGTTTTCATCGAAAAAAAACTAAACAACAAAATTTGTGAAGCAATTGTAACCGACGACAAATCAAGTGAAAACTGGTAATAAAACGATACAATAGTTTGTACTACGTCGTTATCGATTATTTATTCAAGAACGCTGTGCATGTTGTTATTGAATGTTTGTTCTCTGTAACTTTATTAACGTTTTTCTGGAACAAGTACCTACTTAAATAAATTAGAAAATAATTAAATACTAACCACAACTAACCTCAACTGACAAAAGTGAGTATTTCTGACCTGTTTTGTATAATTAGCTAAAGCATGGGCTTTGAGTTCTTCGCCGTACTATGCTGCGAGAAAAATATAGTAAGCCCACAGAAGTAGAATTTAAAATCATGATGCCCGATTTTTACTTTTTTATCAATAAGCACGCAAAGTGGGGGTATAAATTGCCACTACCAAGCCCACAGGATAGTGATATCATTAAAAACAATTAATATAATGTTTCTAGAACTTTAGCGGTCGTATAATCACATTGTTTACGTAGAAAGTTCAACTAGATCTATTTTTATTCAATTCATTCACGCTTTGCATGCGAACAACACGTGGTCGAATGGTACCAGAGGGGCTCGCAATAAAACAACTAATATAAATAGAAATTAACTTTCTGAAGTTGTACAACTATAATTCTATTTCTAGAAAATTCTACGACTACTTCTATAACTGTTTACCGATAATGCTATGAATGAATGTCTAAATAAACCAAGGAGGCACGCTATCAAAAACTCAAAAGCATCTCTATAATACAGCAGCGTGTAACGGAACTTGAAAAAGATAAGATCTATTCAGCGTCCCATATCAATTTAGATTAAAATCCTCTACGTGTTGGACCCATGTCTTCGCTAAACCCTACCTAAAAATAAGATCCTCTTACGAGAACTTAAAGCCTCATTTATCGTGTTATTATCGCTACCATAATATCTTCTAAATAATGAAAAGGCTTCAAGATACTGACCGTTAGTGTTTAATGAAATATTAAGAAATGGTCAGCCTTGGGTTGGGAAACCGAGTTTAGTAACATAGACAATCTTTGAAATACGATATTTAGCTAAATCTGGTAAGACTGAAAGCTTCCAGTTCTAGAAACCCACATTGTTTGGATATTTTAGGAATGAATTAATAAGTAAGGAAAGAAATGTTTCTGACACGTGCGGAAAAGTTTCGCAATGCAACTATTATTATTCAAGACTACTAAAATAGAACGGAGAAAATACATTTCTCATCGCGAATTCTTATGAAAACAAACGCAGAAGGTTAATTTTATTCAGGTAAGACGTTGTCTGGGTGCGAGGTGCCAAATGAAACAAAAATATTATTGAAAAGTCTGCATATGATAGCAGTGTGAATCTGAAATACAGATATAAATAAATTAGGTCTGCAATTTATTTCTGGTTTATTCTTCCTACGAATGACAGTAGGGCTTCGCAATAAGCAGGAAGAGTTTATATAAATATATTATATATGTTACTTCAATGCACTGCGTTTTCATCATTCGTTCAATTGAAAATTGTGGAGGTATCGTAAATCGGCAAAAGAAAAAACAAGATTGCGTCAAAAAAAATAAAGTTCTGAAATAATGGTCAAAACATTTCCTATAGAGAGTGCAGGCGGTGACATATAGACAAGTCAAAAGTGACTGCAGTCGTAAAATATTTGTTTTAAACCTTATTTTTTTGCATGTTCTCACCTCAGTTCGACTTCTGACTACACTACACAGCGGACAAAGTGTGACAGTTGGCGTAATACGTATATTCCGGTCCGACGGTTTCTATCCGAGGCTGCGAGGCAGTAATTCCAGTGAATCCTTTCTTTAATTAAGGATTTACCTGCGTTAGGTGAGGGTAGCTCGGATTTTTGTGGTCGTGAGAATTTATGTAAGAAGAGTGTTTAATTTGATAGCGTTTATTTTGTTGCTGGATTAATTTGTTTGCGTAGGTAATGATTACAATAATTCAGTGTAGATAAACCTTTGAACTTTTTCGTACTCATCATCCCTGAAATAGTGCAGTCAAGATTTGGTATCTTAAAGACTTTGTAATCATAATTTTGGAGTTAGTGACCACTAAATACTCTTCAAACTCGTTTGCTTGTATCAAAGAGTATTTATCTGTAACGTCCACCGCATCCTGGGAAATCAACGAGTACCATCAAAGCTGATTGCCTAATCCTCTCACGCCGATGAAAATCCGAGTTGAGAACCAGTCTACCGTGATATCATATCAAAGCTTGGCCTTACTGAGAAACAGGCCGACTTAATCGGGCTCAGATTGCCAATTTGTGGCATTAGGCATTACCAACCTGAGTATATAAACAGTTTCCTGTAGCAACAATATGCGTGGGATGTAGTCACTTAGGTAACAATGAGAAATTAATTAAAAGGAGGATAAAAGCTATGCTGTTCTTAGTTTCTTTATAACGAATACAATCACCGTCATTAGCGAGGTGTGGGTGTATCTCTACTGCCTAAGTGATATTTAACGTCAGGCAAGTCTGTGTACCTAATTAGGTAGATTACGAAACAATTAGCAGAGAAATAAAAGCATTTTCGTACAAAAAGTCACAGCAACATTCCTAGAACACGTTATGGGGTGCGACGTGAAAAACGTAGACAAAAAATATGTTCAAACTAGTAACAATTGTGGGAAAAGTGGTTCTAACTTTCATACATCATCATCATCAATACAACATCATCATAGCCCGGAATCACCCTATAAGCGGCATAATTATGATTATTTCATTTTTTTCTGACATTCTTTTCGTCCTGCCTGTCACTACACCTCAAAGGTGCACACACTAAGACTATTATCCTGTTCATCCACGACTTCAACAGTCATACTTTAAGCAGTTTTGGCAAGAGCTAAACTTTAGACTTTAAACTAAACATGGTTATATCTTCAACATACATTTAACACAATACCAGTAAACTAGCAAAGCGGAACTGATAATATCGAATACTTAAAGCTATAACTTATAAACGGGGCGGTGTCGTTATAAAATACATTTATCGAAGATAAACGGACGGCCTGTGGTAAGATATTTAGCGTTGTACAAGGTACGCCGAGTTTGCGCAACAGATTGACCGATAACACTGATAAGAATTATCTAAATCTATTAACGTACAATTTCAGCTACTAAAAGTTAGACAAAGAAGTTCATTATCAAAGTATAAAACTGCTTTTGTGAGTTGCGTAGTGAATTTAGGATAGAATATAATGACTCGTGTATAATACCAAAAGGATATAACTATTTTAAACTGTTATTCATGAGCTGAAAAAGATAATCAAATGGTAAACACATTTTTTATGTCATCTGAAAATGAATGTTAATGATAAAAAAAGGTAGTTGGATAAACTAAATCAAAATCAGGAGTGCGGACTCGCTTCGTCGCATAACGACATCGGTTAGTGACGTCATGTCGACTCGCTAACCTTAATTCAAATTTATTTTAGTATTCGCAGTCGTTTTTATTGTATCTAAAACAGGAAAATAAGTATTTGATACTTTTTATTATCAAAGTGATGGACTAAATAGATTTTTCCTTTAAATAATATCTATTGCTTCATGGCAAAAATAAATGAATACGACAACGCGATTTCATAAATAAAATAATTCACATCTGAAACAAATATGTTTGTAGTATAACGAGAAATGCTTGTATCTCTTTCGTAACTCCGTCGATTCCCAAATTTTCCGTCTGCCGGGCACATTTCCAATCACAAAGTGTAACTGAGTTCCACTAAGAGAAATGTAATAATACTCTTCGCTCAGGGAATCAAACCGGGATCAAAGTCCGATGGACGTGTCTGCTAGACATATTACAGTAATGAGGTGGTATTATTAAACTCAAGGTTACTTATGTTAAGAACGCAAGATAAACGAACCATGCTACATTTAACCATTCGCCAACCTAATCGCTAAGAGAGAAATTTTCTTGAAAAAAATAAATAAAGGTGGCTGTTAGTGAAGGTGATATTTTCCGTTGCGTAGATTTAATTTTCATGTATACATGAATGTTTTTAAACTCAGAATTTTTCATAAAATTTATTTAAGCTGCATGCATTTATTGTGTAGCCTGTATATATGAAGATATGAAAACTTTCCAGCTGTATAAGATAACAACATTGAAGCACCATCATACTAATTGTTCAGACGACGATTGACGAATCAAATTATTTTTGTGAAATTTACAATAAAAGTGGCACTCGGTTAAAATATACTGCAGCACGTATTGGCATAGCAACCCAAATACAATTTTAATACAAAAAGCGAGTGACGACGCGACGTGTATAAGTCAAGTGCCAAGAATTTATCACGTTTACAGAATGGTAACTAACCGTCGTCCTTTAGCGAAGGGTTTGAGATACGTTGGAAGTTGGAACTTAGGCAGAGAGCCGGTAGCGATTGGATGTATGAAGAAGACTTTCTCAGTGGATTATCCTATAAGAGGGACATAACATGAAGATGATGCTGTTTCAATGATATTTGATGTGCAGAATTAAATAACCCACTAGTCACGATGGAAGCGTGACTAGGATAGATATATGCTCTTATAGGTACGCAAAAGACACAAAGGCAGTGAGAGCTTTTAGTATTTTAAGATACCATTAGGTAAATGGTGAAAGCAAAACATTTTAGGACGCTCTGAATTTACAATTTTGAAAAACGGCATCAAGTAAAGAACAATCGGTTGATGCCAATTCTCGTTTCTTAAAATGGCAAGAAGGCAATAAAAGATCAATTTAACATATTTAATACCTATATTACTAGTCATCATATCCAATGAAACGACTACTAAAAGTATTCAACCTCTGATTAACATTTAAACGGCTCAATAAGAGAAGTAAGAAATCCTAGAGTGATAATATTATTTGCGTAAATGTGGATTTAACGATACAATATGGTAAAGGCCTATGTCCGACAAAATGTATTTATTTAAAGTATTAATGGCATGGTTATTAATTATGCATAGTGTTAAGTGAATTTAAGCTTTATTTATGAAAACCCGAAATAAATTGATAGTTACTTAAATATGCCCATTTAATGCTTTAATTACCATGTATAAAAATATCACATCGTTTAACTGCAATATGAATTAGGAATTGGAACAGGGTTCGCCTGATCAAGTCTGTATTATGCCGTGTGACGTCACGCAAGATGCTATCAATATACAAAAAGGTGCTCTGCCATTCCCTCATAAGATAAGGATCTCCGATAACGGAACGTCAATACTACGTTGGGTCGACATTATCAATAAAATGGTCACGTAACCCTTTAATTTCGCTTCTATTCGGTTCTTTATTCTTTTGTGGTTAGCCTTAACTATGCTCTTAGTATTAGAAATTGGTGCGGTTATGGATGCGAGAGGCCGCAACGCGCAACGTTGTGAAGTCTACTTTAGACTAGCATGTTCATGAATAGTTTTTGAAATTGTTCCCAAGAATAAAGTACCAAAGTACCTAATATGGCACTGCTTTAAAAATAAATAATTTAATATAATATTTTCCTTAGAAGGGGTAGCAAGGATAATTACAAAGAAATAAGTAGAACTATTTAACTGTAAAACACAAGCTATTAACTGTAAATAGCTTGTGTATCAATATTACTTCGTAATTGAATACTCCTTTGTTCGAACAAAACTTTTCCTCATTACTTTGCAAACACCTTTCGGCGTCGTGCTCGCCATAAAATTAATGTAGCAAACATAAAAAATGTTTTAATAAAATCTTACTTATACATATACGTCGTCAAATATTTATAAACGAGCTAAATTATTGCTTTACAGAACCGGTTTAGTGCAGTTAACGTAATCCGAAAGATTCTGAATGAAGATCAGATAAGTTTATTTAAGTTTTCGACATCAAAGAGCGGTTGATACGGCGATGAATATCATAGATTAAATGGTTTATTTAATGGTGAGGTAAAAGATAAAAAAGGTTAAAAATATGAATTTGAGTAATTTGTTAAAGGACTGTAATACATTGTTGGTAAGATTAAAAAAACTCTTTCAAAACATAGTTAAGAAAACACGCATTATCATATGAATGGTAGGTTTTTTTACGACTATTCGTGGTTTGTTAATAAGATCCACATTATTATAGCTCCTGGAAAACATACCAAACTACTAATAAAAGCTATCGCATCCAAAACTAACCACCAACATAGACGGGTAAAAGCAAGTTAGAAACCTATTCGTTTCACAATTAACAACGGCACTCCTACTTTAAGTATATTAAACTAAATTGGAGCGAAACCATGAAAGTGATTAGAGTTGGCTAAATGAGGGTGAAACGTATGCCTCGGGCTTAAAAGGATAAACGAAACGAATTTAGACTAATAGTCATCGCATAGTCAAAAAAGGTTATTCCAACTAGCAATTTAGTTAACTGTAACTAAAATAGCCGAGATCAGTGGAAATAATTAATATGAGTCAGATGTATAAAATCTGTTGTATGATTCAACCTATCTGAATTTATAGATAAGGTAGTATATTAAAATCGTTTGTCTAATATGGAGTATTGGAGTTGCGAATACAACATTTAAGTGTACCTAATATCATTGACTCTTCCTTTGCAGTCGGGTAAAACCGGAGAAAGGAAGACCATTGACAAGCAAATAATTCTTCGTCTTCTACAGCAACAAATATACAAGGGCTCTATCTAAACGAATGAAATAGCTTTGAAAGCACTATACTACTCTAAAAATCAATATTAGTACTTGTTTTGGATATTAAAATGAAAAGGACTGTAGATAGACTATATTCCGAAACCAATTTTCGGGTATTGTTCTAATCTTTGCAACACTGTGAGTGTCAAAGGCTATTTATAATATTTTGTGTATAATGAATAATCCATTAGAAAAGTTCACATGCGTATGTCTTATTTTCATTTTGAAGTACTTTTGTGAACCATAGCACTTTAGCAATAAAAGCGATAGGTATAGCTTCCCTTCCACTCGGACTGAATCTGATTAAATCATGTCTCAGGACGAGCAAGGCCTAATGAACGACAATTTATTGAACACCTTGACCTAGCCTCTCTCGTCTATTAAATAGGATGCTAGACTAAGTACTGGCCTATTTATTTATCGATACAGTTCAAATAATTGAATGCACAAGCTCTTTTTGATTTTGTAATATGTAACCATTATATGTAGTTCTGCTTTACAAATAAGATGCTTTCAACAATTCAATGAGATAAAAAATATTTACTGCGGTCGTCGTTTCCAAGGCTATTTGTATTTGTAATGTTAATTATGGAGTCAAATCGTAAATACAGCCTCAACTTATGACATACACAAAATTAGACCAGACAGAATAAATTAAAACAAGGTAAATTTAGGGCGCATCTACATCAACAAGATAAGGATGATAAGGTGTGTTTTTATTTGACGCAGCGGACACAACCCACGCGGGGAATTTCCTACAGAAAATATTACTTTAGATGAGATCGCAACACCGTACTATATTTTCTACATTTTTCCGAGGTAAAGTGTCATACGAAATAGAAATTTATTCATGGGTAAGGTTTCTTTACAATAAGGTCTGAGTATATTGAGTTGAAGTGTTCGTATCGTAGCTTTTGCCCCGCATTGTATAAAAATAATGATGTTATATGATATTTTTTGTCAACAAAATTAAAAATTATCTTACCATAGTAACTGAAAAAGTTAAAGATTCAATGGTACTATTATGTCCGTGTGTTTATCGGTAAAACCGCTTATTTGCAGTAACAGTAATAACTTGACCCCTATAACTATAAAAGGCTTTTTTCTATATCCCACGTCCATTTGAACGAAGCAACGGGATGAAGCCAGTGTATAAGGAAACTGTTTCGAAAATGATATAAGAAAGTTCCAGGCCTATAAATTTGAAATAGGCCGAAAAATATTGATGTAAAGGTGTAACGTGTGATTGAATAGCAAACCTCAATATCATAGCATCGGATCTTTTACCCAATTTCCTCACAGGATATTTACTGTAAGACGTTAAGTAAGAGCAATCTTGGGTGGGAAAATAATAGCTAACAATATTGCTGAAATGTGCAGCAAATGTTGTATTTGTCTTCGTCAAAAACCAGACATGTGTGTTATTCATATTAAACATGATATACAGTTAAATACAAAAAAGAGAGGTGTGGAAGAGAAAGGGGGAGGCCTTTGCCCAGCAGTTGGATCGCAAGCAGGCTATATAAAAAAAAAAACAGTTAAATACCATAATGTCAAGGAATTGCCCTCAAAATTGGGCAAAAGTAAAAAAACTGAATAACACACATTAATTCAACGATATGATCGTCCTTCAAAACATTACAATGAAATAAAATTACATTTTAATCACACGATATTTAGACTTTACACCTTACATGATTGCTGTACAACGAACAGCTGACAATTACAAGCATAATTATGCAATGAATAATCTTAGCAATCTTATAAAAGGGCAGGTGTGTCTAGCACGTAATGAACGCGTATGTTTAATGTATCAAACAAGTGCAGTTTATCAAAATACTTAACAAGAAAACATGGACGAAAGCAGACAATTCGACACCCAGTGCAGACAAATTTAGCGACACCCCTGAAACTTAATATATTAACTCATATAATAATAATATTCATATTCATTAACAATAACATAAATTTATTAAGCTTTTTAAGATATTCAAGGTTTTAATAAACATACACACATGAAATCACTACGTCACTCTCATTTCGGCACAATGGAGTAAAATAAGGTCTAATTTCAACATGAACATTATAAAGTTACTTTTATTAGCTAGGACACTTAATAACAGCTTACGTCCGACCTAGAACGACGGCTCGATGACGTCAGAGCCGTCAAGTACACATTAAGAACGAAACATTAAATTGACGCGACTATAAATAGATAGAAATATTTGTGAACCACCCAACGTTTGTGTAAACAATGCTTGTACCATAGAACAATTAGGATGCCTTTTAACTGACGAGAATGTGAATGCGGAGTTAAATTGTAGGAGTATTTTTAACCCTTTCACTGCCCAAGTTGATTTTCGATATTTTGTGGGGTTTAACAGGGTAAACAATATCCACTGCTGCGGAGAGAAGAATTATTGGCTATTTTACGTTTAGCTCCGCTTGCACTCCGCGTAAGTGAGAGCGAGATGGCTATACTGAGTAGCGCCGTCCCGTTTCCACAACGGCAAAGCCTTATTTAAGAGCTCTCAGCTGAGGAAGCATATTTGTTAAGTGACTCAAATGTGTTGTAATAACACATCAATGATAATTAAATTTAACGTCTTACTTATTACGTAGTGTTTTTAACATTTGCTTACTCACTTAAAAACAAATTATATATTCCGTTTATCATCTATGACACTCAGTCATTGACGACTATAAATAATTATGATGTTTATACTTTTGCATTTAACGATCGCAAGAAATTCGTTTCACCGGATATAAACCTCTTCATAATAACACGAAATATTTGTAGATACAATTTTGAATAGGTCACTAAAATTTCAAAGCCAAGCTTTTAATGTTTTATTTAAATAAGTGTCGAAACCAAAAGATTTTTTCGTACCATCTACTCATACTTTACGTAAAAAGTTATCAATTGTGCGATATTTTGACACTACTGAAAATCAGGCTACCGGAAAGAAAAATTTTGATATAGGAAATCAATTTAGTTAATATTTCATATAAATTAAAGCGACATAAAAAAGAATCTGAAATACCAACTTATCCCAAAAAGAGCTTATAATTAATATAGGTTACTAAATGAGCGTGCGTTAATTTTGACCCTTACAAATGTCGTTCTCAGAATCCGCTTAAATGGTCACCCGAGAGCGATTATGGGCTAATGTTAGTAAGATAGGCAGTCGTATTCAGCCAACAACGGTTATTAATTCTGTCTCATAATGGTATTAACATTCATAGCGAGGATTTTGGCAACGTCTCGGTAATTTACGCTTGAGTGAAGTATGCGTAACAATTTGTAAGTGGGCGGATTTGATGTCGATTCCGAAAAGTTCTTATCAGCTCAAATAAATTTGCAAAAGATTGACAGCAAATGAACATGTTACCAACAACAAGAGATTATGTGTGCGAAAAAGTATAATAAAACTAAGATCAACAAGAATATCATAATTATTCTTATTTATTAAATAAATATTATCTAAAACCCTGCCACTAGCTTTACACATGAACTTTGCGCGACTAGATATAGTATTTTCATCGATCACAAATACCACACGCTATAAAAACATGCACATTCAGTACACAAACCAATTTAATACTTAATTCAGGAATTATAATACTACACTACTTTAGTACACCTATGTGGTAAATGCTGTGTGTACCTATAATGTGCTAGTAGTAGGCATGAACATGAGAAACTGTGTTCGTCCGGTTTTAATTTGTACTAAATTTATATTATGCTGTTGGTATACCTAATAAATAAATATACTAAAATCTCGTTTTATAAGCAGGAAAAACATGAACATGTGACTGTATTACGAGCTGATAATAAAGTACTGAACGCGCATTATTAAGCGCAGCGGTGTCTCACTTGCCCTAAGCTACAATCCCGCTTTCAGAGTTTCTAGTAGGTACCTAAAGCGTGCTCATAACAATATCGTCCTAAAATTACATGGGTTAAAATCCAGATTTTTTTATCAGTTAAACTACATAATGACACAAAATGTTATACCCAGTGTATGAATAATAGCATAAACGAGCTGTAGGTAATTGGTAGTTGCAAGTCTTCCATGTTAAACTTTCGAGAACAAGGTTTCAATGTTCTTTGAAAGTCTGAAAGTAGCTCCGTCGTCGAGGCCTTGCGTAAATACACTTTACACTGTAATTTCAAAGTGGAAAATGTGTTGTAGCAACGTGGAAAAAGAATTTTTAGTAAGGCCAAAAATTTTGCCTAGCAATATTAAAGCAAATATTATAAGTTATACAAATAACATCAACCACGAGGATACTCATCCCAGTTAATACCTACTAAAATATTATTTATCCTTATAATAAATTAAAAAAGGGTTTGAATGATACTTCTACTGAGATGTAATACCGAATTTGCAACTTTGTTGTAACTGCATATTACTATAAAACTCCGAAACATACAAGAATAATTTACATTTCATAAACTAACAAAAGGTTTTCCTGTATTCCTGTAATTATTATTTGCCTTCAGTTCTGTGGTAGACCGCAACGAAAAATTTTAATTAACTCATGAAGGCCGCATTCGAGGCTTGCATTTTAAAATGAGTTTGTGAAGGATTTTTATGTACATGAAGGTTTTATTTTTGTGCGAAAATAACATTAAATGCAAGTATTTTTAATGCGAACATGATAAAAGAAGCATCGTGTCAACTACAAAAAAGAGTAGCACAAAGAGACCATGAGTATCACGGTATTAACAAAGGATTTACTTTATGACCAGTTGCTAATAACTACCATTTAGAAACTTATAATACAACCCTCATTCTGAAGCAGTCGAGTAAAAAGATAAACAACTGTGCAGTCAGTTGGTAATGATTTAGTTATTGCTTCAAGCTAAATCGAAATTAAATATATAATAAAAGCTCGTTTGAGAAAATAGTAGAGACAGAACAGAGTCTTTCTATGAAACCCTGTTCTATAAATCTTTCTCGTTATATATTTTACCAAGTATGTATAAACCATATTATCTAAAAGTATTCGTCAAGAACGTCTATAAAGAATTTGAACATACCACGACACAAACAGATATTTAAAACACAACATTTCGGAAAAGAAGAAAATAGAAAAGGTACCTCATAATAATTACGGTAATAGTCCAAGATCCAGATTCGTTAAATAGTCCAGATTTTTGTATATAAAAGATCTAATATAAACCATTTTCATTTTTGGAAATTGGAATATCAGTTTGAGAGGTTTCGTTCAGTACTTTTATTGCTTCACATTCAAACAATCGTTGCCCTAAATTCGAATACATATCGAAGAAATTTTAGGACAAAATAACGAACCTTTTTTGAGTTACAAAAGGGCTGTAGTCAGACCAATATGTCGTAAATCATACTTCAAAAGGATGTCAAGCTTTTCGTTACAGAGACCCTAAATTACAAAGCTTTATTGAAACGAAAAGATTTACTATGTAGGTACTATGAAATTATTAAATGATGTAACGGTTTACTCACGCGTATTTATCGGGGTAGCCCGACTAGTTTCGGACCCAACCGGAGTCCTTAATCATGAGCAGACGCGGCGGGATCGCGAGTCAGTTCGACTCGCGATCCCGCCGCGTCTACTAAACTAGTCGGGCTACCCCGATAAATACGCGTGAGTAAACCGTTACATCATTTAATAATGAATCAGTCTCACGATAGTTATTATAAAAAGGTACTATGAAAGACTAGTAAACGACAATAGCACTTTAAGAACCATATACGGGACTTATCCGGTCGTTGTTTCCTAAAAACTTCACGCTATTTATTGCATCACCGACTTAGTAAAGCATGTCAATACATAGTAATCTTCGTGTCACTTTTACGACAGGATGCTATATGCATATATGCCGTCAAGGTTACTAATAATTAAAAAAAAATCACTATTTTAAAAGCATCATCTATCAAAATGTTAGTGACGACCTCTACTCAGTTTTGACCTTTTAGATAAGTGGGTTAGGCATAATACTGACTATAATAATACATTGGATCCTGTATCTTTGGCTCTATGTCGGTAGAATGAACGGAATCCAACTTGCTAATAACATTACAGCGCTATCATCAATCTACCTGCCAAGAATTATAGCGATATCCATCAAGATTATAGCAATATCCTTTCAGAACTGTTCGTTGCAATGTTGTATATAGAAAAGCTATTATTTAGAACTAGCTGTTGCCCGCGACTTTGTCTGCGTGATTTTCAAGATGTGAAAAACTATGAATTTTAATAATAACGATCATCGCAAAAATGTAATGCAAGCTTGATTTTTTATTTCTAAATTATAATGAATCTTGAGCGGCCCAAAGACTATCAAATGTTTGAATCAAACAGATTTCATCGTTTACGATACTATCCTGGTGTCAAATATTTCACAGCTGTTTTAATGACTTTTTCTTTTTTAATCCCAAAAAGAGGGGTTTAAAACTTTGACATATCTGCCTGCCTGCCCGTCTGTCTGTGACATCATAGCTTCCGAACGAATTGTACAATTTTAATTTAAACGTGAATTATGTGCGAGTTTTCGTTTAAACATGTGTGACAAATCGAGCCGCTTAAAAATGGGGGGGGGGGGGTTGCAAGTAGGAAAAAATAACAAACAAAACTGAAACAAAAATGTTTTACTTTCGAAGGTTTTCCATTTTCCAATTGGGTGGGTTAAGATTTTCGAGCACGTCTGTTCTTTGGCCCGCGTACACCTGAAATTGCTTGACGGATTATGACAGTGATTATGACGTATCATAAAATTATTATTGTATTGTAACCAAAGAGGTAAACCAGAACCATATTACTGAGGACCCGGTGTCCGTTCGTCTGTCTGTCACCTGGCTGTTTCTCAGGAACAGTGATAGCCAGACAGTTGTTATTTTCACACACGATGTTTTCTGACGATATAAATAAGATGTCAAATTATTTTTGTGGACGGAGCTGGTGAAGTGAGAGTCGGGCTCGGTAACTGTGGATTTTACATAGTGTCATAAGATATAAGATTTTGCAAAATTGCGCCCAGATAAACGGTTTCCTAAAACACGTTATGTTTGATTGTCCTCTTAATATTAAAACTGATCTTCCTCACGAACATTTGGAATATTTCCAAAATAAAAAAGTTGGTAAACGTGTTATCTTGGACCCCTGGTGTTTTGGTCATGATTTGCCTTTAAATTGGTGATAAATAAATCGCGTGATAATAAAAAAAATATCAGACACCCCTTTTTTTTTAAATTCTAAAGTATAGGATATGTGTAATTTGTGATGTTACGACCAAGCAAAATATGAATATAAAAGTGACTTTATGCGCATGAGTTCTATTTACTGTACCAATTTACAAAGAAAAATTACGTATTTTATTCGTTAACCTACCTGACGATCATTGAAGTAAAATACCGTCATCCCTACTGCATAAATGGAACTTAAATAAAGACTACATGAGGTTGGTACATGAGGTTACGCTGTCGATACCGACAGCCAAAATGAATTTTCCAGACATTGTATGACGGATGTAAGTGCTGATAGCTCTCCACGCTATTATCAGCCTTATTGGGGAAATTTCCAAAAATATGTTCCTAATCCTCGTCGGCTTAGCTTTGGAATCTCAGAAACTCATTCAGTCGTTCCTTCCCCTGTTTTTACAAGGCTACGAAAGAAGAAAATTTTAAATAAGTAGAGATTACAATAAATTTCTCAGTTTCTCTAATGGCGGATGTAGACCGATCAAATCGTTAAAATATTGAAAAATCCCAGGTATCAGTAGACATTGTTCTATCAATAGACACATAATGTCAAAAACCGTCTAGCGTACGCTCTTATTCATTGATAGCTTTGTTCTTATAGATCTTTCACATTGCATACCTATTATGCAGTTTTTATGCAAGTTTAGGGCTTTTTAATCCGAAATACTTTTGGCCTCTGTAATGTTGAAAATTTAAGAAAACATTATTTCATTGTTTGAAAGGCTTTTTTTGTTTGAAAGTTTATATTTTTGTTGCTAGCTGTTACAGATGAACCAAGGTAATAATTAACTGTGTCGTTTAGTAATTTATTGTTATGCATAATTATAGATGAGATCAATGTGAACTACATGCAACTTTGGGTTGAGTGCCACTACGAATGTTTTGATCTTGAAGTAGCATCGCCAACATTACCGAGCTAAAAACATAGGTATATACACCTATCGTAAATAAATACAAAATCATATTCCACATTTGAACTTGAGTAATTTTCAAATAATTTAAGTTCCTTTCTTGCAAGAATGTACGGATTACGGTAACAATTGCATAAAAAAAAAACGTATTAGTTTATGTTACTTTTATTTTACTTGTGAGATAAGTAGTCGCGGTAGGCCTATATCAGACTTGAAAGAGAATAAAATGACTAATTTTGTGAAAATTATTTATTTTCGAAAAATCATATTATTGCTCTGCCAAAAGTCTTAAGATAAATAGCGTGATGTTTTTTGTGTAAATTGATGACCGTGCTGCCTATTACTTAATGGGGTGAAAATACACCTCATAATTGTATTACACGATGTTACGGGTGAGTCCAAAAATTTAAAACTTTACTGCTCATGCCCCCTGCATAGTAGCTTTATGGTTTTTGTATATCTGTTGTATCATGTGTACGATAAGGTTCATGCAAAATTTGAACGAAATATATTCAGTGGTTTATGAGATAATTTGATATTTGTTTATAGATATAAAAGGCTCCTGCTCACCCCCTGTAACGAAAAGCGAGATAATAAGTAAAAAGTATGTTGACCGGACCTCTTGTTGATATTCTCTGAAAATTTGAATCAAATCTATCCAGTACTTTCCGAGATCTTTCCGGACATACATACAGACAAACAGACAAACAGACAAACAGACAAAAATTCTAAAAATCATATTTTCGGCATCGGAATCGTTCGTAGACCACCCTGCAATTATTCGTTTTTAAAAATATTCAATGTACAGTTTTCACTTTTCTACAATTTTATTATATGTATAGATAATTATGTTGTGAATGACGAGACAGAATATTAATAAACGTAGGTTAATTACTTAATATAAATTCAATTCATTAATTGCCTATGATTTTTTCTTATCTCTGTTCTACCATCCGATATTTTAAATATCTAGTTCCATTCAAAAGTCATAACGGCATATATTATGTTTCTTCAAATAATTAAGACAAGACAAATTTAATTTGTTTCACTGAAAATATGTCTTCGGCATGAAAAACGGACATTTACCCATATTATTACTTACAGCCATAGAAAGTTTTAAGAAACAATTTAACTGAGTCTTGAATACTTCAAGACAAACAAAACTTTACAAACTTATTAAAGAGTTCCGACGAATGAATGAAAAAATCGAGAATATTTAAGATTTCATTTAAGTTTATCGTGAAAAACATACTGAACATTTCATACGTTTCAAAACCAGTTGCCTATGTTTCTATCGCTTCTGCGACACAACAAAATACACTTGGTATTGGTATCCCTCTTCCGCACCCATAGATTTAGATCTTTAAATCTCATAGTACAGAGGCTGAATAAAAAATTCGCTCACAATACCAGTCATAATAATTGGTCTTCCATTTTCCATTAACTGCTATATACATATATAACCCGCGTCAAATGTGTGCCAAACTGTGGACATTCAATAAAGCTGAACAATGTTGATACATTATTTCCCATTGCCGCAGGTATAAAACTTTTGTATGCCGTTATTGAATATTAAAATTCTTTTGCACAACGCTCGACGGGTCATCAATAACTTTGCTGGCACACCGCCTTTATTCTAATGGAATAAGGTTTGTTCTCGTAAATCATACTTTGGTCGTCGTATGAAGCAATTGCCGTGATCATTATACATATGCCACAACAATTTCTAAGAGAAATAAACCACGAGCGTTGATATTCAACTTGCAACGGTTTTGACATACCATTTTAACAGGCATTCTTGATATATCCTAACAACTTTCCGACCCTCAAAACATAGATAGTATGTGAATTATGAAAACCCAAACTCAAGCCTTACATAGAGCAAATACCTATAAATCAACGTATATTTTCTTAGAAGTTACGAAGACCCTCAACGGTATAAATTTTCACCGTAAACCGATCCTGTTGGTATTTACTGAGAATTTCACCCTCCGATCGTCGCTCGCTGTAGCGAAACCCGAATATCTGAGCGTTATATGACCTAGAAATCTAGGTGTTTGGCAACGGTGCTCGCTACTACATTGGTATAAGTTTTATGATACAAAGTTCTTGCCAAGAAACGATGCTTAGTGGCGCTTTATTTGTTCATGTGGCGAACAGAATTCTAAGCTGAAAGCTGAATTCATAATGTATGAAGTTCATTGGAACATGTCGGAGTCACGTAGATATAGCAATGATGCATCGATTATATATAGGAGTTCGGTATAAGATTATAAATTTCCTGCAAGCTTTATAACGGGAACAAGACAATGCAACGAACATTCAGACAAAGTCCTGTATTTTACGAAACAATACTACCTCTCCCACGGAACCCAAAGGTTTAAACAAAGTTGCATCCGTGCCTTTACCGGTGTAAACGATATTTTACTACACATTGTTTCCGTTAAACGATCCCTTCGAGCCCTTTATGTGTTGCTTACGTCATCGCTTCTTTATCGTAGACGCCAGCAATTTCATTTCATTACTGACGACCAACCCTCGGCTCAAACCATATTGGATATGGTTCACTAAAAATGATTGTTCACATAAAATGTGTCTTATTTCGTTTAGATAGGATCTTATCTGCGTAATATGATCTTTATCGGGTTATAAGACGTCAAACTAGTTTTATAATTAACTATTACCTTAGTAGAACAGCTGAGCACAATCCAGCAAGGGTCAGGTTATCGCTGGGGAATTTGTGTGGTAGTATGAGAGATTATTGCTGGGTCTAGCCCAATAATAATTTATTTTTGGGGTGTTGTAAACTGGTTCGGCGCGTGCCGTAGCAAAGAAGGGTCAAAGGGACTATTTGCTATTGAAATCATAAAACCACATTTTGATTGCACTAAAAAGTTTCGAGTGATATAGCAGAGAGTTCAAGATATACTTTCGAATATGAGTAACATTCGTTAAATTTCGATATAGGTCAATTTTGATTGGCAGTCAGATGAAATATTGGTTTTGTGTGTACAACCCGCATTGCAGAAATAGGGGCGAAATCAAAACAGCGGTATTTTTTTCTGAATCAAATTAAAAGGATCGAATCAACTCTCGATATTGGTTTTCAATTGTTACAATATCCCTACTATACTGTTCTTCTTTTCTATATAAAAAAAAACGTATATTCTACCGCAATATAACTGAATCAAGACTCACGACCATGACATCACATATACTGGTTAATCAAACTTAAAAATATACCTTTACAAAACCTATTCATCCATGAACAAAATATTAAGAGCAAAAAATTGAATTCCCTACACGACACCAGTGATAATTTTTACAAGAGTTAAACGGGCTAACTTATTAATTATATTTTATATTCAAAATAAATTAGTTACTGAGTCGACGTTCTTAAACAAACGAAAAGTCTCCGGTCGAAAATCAATTGCGTGCCTGATCGAAATATAAATGAGTTCCAATAAATTCGGTAGTCGTAATATAAGAAGATTATATGAAGCTTTAAAATTGTACATTCATATTATATTGAAACAGGAATTTTAATTTATAATAATAGGATATTTATGTATCAATGCGTACTTAAATTAACTACATTGGATAATTTATTAAAAATATAAATGATTTCGTTTTGTACATTATTCAATAGAGATGATTTAAAGCGATTAACGTCAGCATTATTGAAACCTAAATTGAAAATAATGATGAAAAAACTATTTTGCATCTTACAGAACTGAACTGGTATCATATTTATTTAAAACACAAACATAAGAACACATAAGTGTGTGTATTATGTAAGTATAGTTAACTCTTAAACACAATTTATCATCAAAAAGTCATGATTACGTAACGTTTCAAGTCCTAACATCAAACCAGTTTTTTATACACGCAATCCTTATAAAAAGAATAACATTATAAGCCGTCTATAGCATTTCTATCCGGTGAGGTAAACGAATCACTCACTGAATACAAATTGTAAAATTTATTGTTATGTAAAATAAGGTACGTGAAAAAAAAATTGGAAGCTTATACATCGTTACCTGATGTGAGATTTAATTTTAAAAGCAGCTTTCGTTCGGCTTTTGAGCTCGCTTAATTAATTAATAAACGAAAATGTTATTGCATTTTTGTTTCACTCCCGAGTGAATACGCTTCAAATTAAAAATTCTTTTAAAATTTCATTAAGTTAAGCATTGTTCGGAAAATAGGTCAAAATGTTAAGGAATCGTCGAGTATTTTGCTTAAAAATGGTTCTCTTTAAATCTAAAACGTTACTGAAATAAGTTCTTTACCCGCCCTCCCTCGGTATCTTGTGATACATGACAAACAACCTCATATTTCACATCCACACGTTATAGTACTTTAGACGGTGGAGTAATGGTTGATATAAAAAACAATGTTACCTTTGAGATCGCCGAGATGACTAATGTCACTATGAAAGTAACTGTTATGCTTTTGAGTTATAGAAAAACATGGTTTATGCATTATAGACTATGATAAAGGAATGGAGACACCGGAGTAGACATTTAGTGGTCTAAATAGTACCTAGTTATTCAGGTCTTTAAATAGGGGAAAATTTACGGATTGTCTTAGGGGGATTTAAGTACAAGCACATTTAAAGCAATAATAGTAGGATTTAGGCAGCTTTTTAAATGGAAGAGGCATATGTTCAACAAAGTACAGCAATTGCTTAAGTTGATGATTTTAATTTAAAAAACTAACCATTACACAATACGCACCGTTATTTAGCTCTAGTTCCTAATATGCAAATATTTTTCTACAAGTATGGAAACACTAGAAAATCACTCAAATAGTGTTTTCAAGTGATGTATCTTTCAAAATATTCCTAAGACAACCGTCCTTCTTGTACTTCAGTATGAACAACATTATTTTATTTTAAAACTACGAATGAAATATAATAATATTATCTAAGCCCTTTACAATAGAAATGAGAACCGTGCGCAATCGCACATAATATGTGTGTATTACGTTATTTAATTGCATAAACTGAGTAAAGTTGTCGACAAAACCAGTCTAGATTTTTCCACTAACAGAGGCGCGACTAACGTAAAGTATTTTAAAGATTTTACTGCGTCAATATACCTAACTAAGTATTCGATTACAATATTGCGCAGCACCTGTAAGTGCTGTTTTCTTCTGCCATTAGTTCTACTTTCGATACATGTAATTAATGTGGTAAATTGTTAACGTTAAACTTACTTTAAATACATTGTGTCATATTTCTAATTAAGTATTAAATGCATGAAGATTCGTTTCTATATATTATATTAAGATATTCTATCGCATTGACTAAAATATCTATCAACCGTTCCTACTGTTTTACTTTACAGGTTTCGAGCAAATTCACAATAAACTAAAATTAATTTTACACTACAATATGACATAACAAGCTTGCTCTCTCGCTGGCATTAACATAAAATGTTACAGGACAGGTATAACAACCTCATTTGTGTATCAGATAAATAGCTGTTTACATACATTAGTGTTATTTGTAATGGCAGCCATTAATTATATTCGTGGGATCGCTCGCTATTACGAATACTGGACCCGTATAGAAAAGGCATTTTTGCATGCATTCTTCTAAAACATTGCGTTCATATTTTGCAAATCGATGGTTTGAAAACTATATGTTTAAGAGTGATAATTTTGAACATAATTGAGTTTTTTGTAAGCAAAAGCTATAAACATCACAAACATTAAAAATTCCAGTATCGTGTTATTTGAACTACTGATTTAATACTCTTAAAAATCATTGCGGTATCTGACGGTACAATTATCGAATTAAACCTAGCAATCACCATTCTTCTTATAGGATCATAATAATGTATAAAACATACAAATACTTATAAGTTTACTTACTACAGCAAAAATGTTTTTTTTTTTATCGTAGTTACAGCATAGCCTCACGAATTTTCGTATCTAGATATTACATGTAAGTCACGACTCTGTTGGGTAGGTAGTCAGAAGATACAAAACACATGCGATGCGGTCGTTATATTATTCTTTTCTTTATTGTACTATTGCATACCCACATTTCACCAAGACTGGATAAATTCCGCGTATTGCGTAGGCGATCCCTTTTGCCATTTCTACGGCTTTATTCAATAGATCTTGTATTACTTACGGTTATATTTTTAGATCTGTCGACAAATCTTTAAGACCGAAAATAATCATGATCTTTTAATTGAAGCTAGAACTTAAATAGACCTTCTGAACAGCCTTCCTTTACGTTAATAATTAATTGAAACCACGTTTAAGCACACATTACACTGTTTCGTGAAACTATAATTATTTGGATCTGAAAAGAGTTACTATTGTTTTAAACTAATATTACTAAGCATAGAAGTTCTACATATTAGACTTCCATTCGTTACACTACCACAATTCTGCTTATATCAAAAGTAAATCAGAAGCGTGATATTAAATACCTGTATGACTACTATGTTTACGCACGCGTCTTGCAATGGAAAATGTTATCAGCTGTTCGTTACGTACAAAACAATGTATGAGTCAATCGTTGAAATTATGTTTATATTGAGACCTTGATAGTTGCGACCAGTTTCTACTCTTGAGGTTGTATAATAACATATAATAAGACCAGCCTGTTGATATCCTTCTGCTAGGCAAATCGTCCCGGAGGTGTAACACACTAATATTATACAGGAGAGAAAGTGTGTGTCTTTGTCTGCATATTTGTTAAATCTTTACGCTTCAACGGCTAGACCGACTTTGAATCAGTTGTAAGTTAAGATTGAGTTAGAATTCTGGATTCGGATTTTCACATGAACAACTTATATTACGCATTTCGTAGTTTTCACCTCATCACAAAAGCCATAACCACCATCCACGCAGATGAAGCCGAGGGAAGGAGCTAGTGTTTTATTATAACCTATAAACTCTGTCATTAGGTTCCATAAAATCGTTAAGCTAAAAAAGGATTACGATTTAAAACGACTTTGACGCATTTATCCATTTGTCAGTCGCAGTTATAAACGAAAAGTTAAAGCCGACATAATTCCTTTCTGATGAAGGGATAAAGTTATCTGTATGTCTGCATGTATAGTGTATACTGTATACCTATCTCTGGGTTGAATAACAGTTCTAAAACGTAATAATACGGTCACATGTCACTTTGATGCACTTTGGTTCGATAACTAAGTTATAAGAATATCAGTCTAGGCACGGATACACAATGGATTTTCGAGAAACACTCTGAAATATTGGTTTACATTTCCTCTTAATACAAAAAAAGTACCTACTTCATTTATAACACTAATACTACTCAAGCCTAGTAATTAGTCATTTCGTCCTATATCCCTACGGCTCATAGGGGATCAGCTAGCTACCTCTTAAATCAAGTTGATCTTTTTAGTCCTGGTTGCCCTTTTTTATTATCAAACGTTGCCTAAGCAGTAAAATGGCTAAAACTACAACGCTACTCCATCATTCAAATATTAATACTCCTTAGTCCCCGATATAATAAATCAAGGAGCAACAATGGCTGACAAAAATCTAGATAAAATACAATTAATGAGATTAATTAGGATCATGAGAAGACAGAAGCGGCATAAATCATTGCTAATGGGAAATAGTCGTGACTGTTCGGAACGTGTATTACAAAAACCTCCAGACTTTGGATTAAGATTTGCGGTTGCCACCTTTTTACTTATTAAATACAGTTATAATTGTTACGATGACGTGTCAGTCCATTATTGAGACGGTTAAATGGTATAATAAGTGCCAATTTGATGATATTTTTATATTCATATTTGGTAAATTACAGAACGATTTCCGGACGTTTATTTCCTTTATTCGTGATGAGTAGATATCGCGTTCTGAAAAAATATTAATATATTGTACTAAAACAGAGACCACTAAACGTAGAAAACGGTCCAACTTTTATTTAAAACACTCATTAAAAGAAAACACTAAGACTAGGTTGGATACACTCTCAAGAGTTTTATTATAAAACGAATAACCCAACCAGCTGAGTAATTTTTTACCTATCTAGATAGTCTAGGCACCAAACTATTACGGCGATGTCTAGACTTTTGAGTGGGGGAGGCTTCCTTAAATACTTTACGTAGGACTCTTGGCATCAGCTTGACTGAAATTCCGAGAATTTTACAACTATTTGATTTAGTTTCCGGTAGAATAACAAATTAAACTACTTCTAACGGTACAAGGCGAGATGATATTACTAAAACCTTAATAAAACGCTAAATAAATAGGTTTAGCAAAAAATATAGAAGGGTAACGAAACATCAGGACTCGCAAACCTTTGGGGAGTTATAAGCGTCAGGGAGTTGTCCCTCGAGGGGATTTTACCTACCCTATTCGATGATAGGTAGATAAAACATGACTAGGGATGGTAGGGGTAGTAATTTACAGGGTAGGTACAGCTAATTTTAAATATGTATGGATAATATGATTTTTTCCAATGAAAGGTAGTAATCATAAGAGTACACAAAATTTCACGTGAAGGTCAAACAATGAAAATGTACCTCTGCAAAGTGGTCGAAACTAACAGTAGAAAATACAGAAATAGAATCAATATTTAGAGTTTATCAGTCATTTCTTCTGACGATAGCCAGAAAATAACATTTTTAGTGAACTGATCATTAAAGAAAGTACATATACGCGTAAGTATCTTTAATCGTCCGAATTGAACAAATAATTTTAAGTAAAGCGACTGCCATATTTTTCCATAATCGATTTTAAGTAGTCTTATAACAGAATGCTTGCACGTTTCGGTAAGGTCAAGTCCCAGTTGCCGGGGAAATATTATAGCACTTTACGAAGTTTTACAAATACAAGCTACCTACATCAACTTAAAAAATTGTTATGATAGTAAAAAGTTAAAAAACTTCGGCAAGTTAGTTTGGGAGTACCTTCTTAAATTGGAAAAAGATATATTATATGCATAAGTAATTCATGTAATAAAATTTCGTAACTCGGAAAATACGTTTTAGTAGCAGAATTATATACAAAAAAAAAAAACACAAACAGAGTTTAAGTCTAGAGTATTCAACTGTGTGCAACTGTAGATACGGCATGAGTCAGCTGCGACGTTTTGCCGTAGAGTGCATTATCGCAGTGATTGGTGAACCCACAGCCTCCTATTCAGAGTCACAGACATTTGTAGACAGAGACATTTGTAGTCTAATATCATAAAATGACAAATTATTTGCAATTTTCTGGTATCTATTTAGACTTTTGGCTCTCTTTTATTTCATTTCAGACTTAACATGTAGTTAATATGATACATGAAGGCATACACTTGGTATCTTTGTCTTGTTTTTAATGACTAAACTTAACTAACAATAGATTAGTTATTAGTATGAATAATTATGTTAAGGCGCATTTATCGCATTGAGTTAGCCTGTAATGGTAAATGTTTGAAGATAAATAAATAAATAAAAAATATGGGAAGAATCCTTTGCCCAGCAGTGGGACATTTTTATTATGGATTGGTGTAGTTTACATGATCCCTACTGTGTATATCTTTCCATAGTTTCGTATGTTTCGGAAGGCACGTTAAATTGTGGGTCCCGGCTGTTATTCCTACGTCTTTGACAGGCCTTACAGGTAGTCAGAAGCTTGAAAAAGTCTGACAGCCAGTCTAACCAAGGGGTATCGTGTTGCCCAGGTAACTGGGTTAAGGAGGTCAGATAGGCAGTCGCTCCTTGTAAAACACTGGTACTTAGCTGAAACCGGTTGGACTGGTAGCCGACCCCAACATAGCTGGGAAAAGGCTAGGCCAATGATGATGAGATTCGTATTTTTCGTTTATATCTTTCCACTCAGGTAAAAACTCATCAAATACCTTTTAATTACCATAACCATTCAACAGTCTCTGGTCATCCCTAAGTAAAAATATTAAAAACATTATTAAAAACCTTATTAAAACCTACATAATGATACAAAATGCCTTTGTTCCAGTAATAAAGCCCTTCTATAGTATTAAATCCTCTCAAGGTCACAAGATAGTTTAAGCATAGCAAAAACCACAACAGGGCTTTTTAACAATAGATTATTTATTTCAAGTACTTAGATAATCATCAGCGGTCATAAATTCAAGTCACAAAGAGTGATTTCAATGGTACAGTGAAGTGACAAGATATGTTGTTTGCACAACATTTTATGGTTTATTATACGAGTGTGGTTATGGTAAAATAATCATATATAGTGTTTTATTACCGATGGTATCTTAGAGCAAATATTGGAATAGAGGTTTCGTAGAAGAAGTCAAATGATATGAACAGTTTAAGAAACTTCAAAAATGATATTACATTTGACAACCATATCAGATCCAGACGTTTGAGTTTGAATGATAATTAATTATTGTTATTTTGCCCAATGATGGGCATAGCTAAAATAGATTAAATGATCTACAAAATTTTATACTCTACTCCGGTATTTATCACACTTAAACAAACTATACTGTTTGATATAGAGTAACTGGTGCCATTTGTTTTAGTAAGTAATTCACAAATTTAAGAATTGCTTCAAATAATTAGGTATTGATATCAACCTGAAAAATGTACATTACTATGATAGTGCATTTTTTATAAGGTCAAAATAATTGGACTAGATGTTTCTGAATAACACTTATGCGGGTTAAATTGAATAAAAATAAAAAACCTATTATACCTTTCTTAACAACTAACCTGTTATTATGGAGTTTAATTAATTTTTTTTATTAAATAAAACCGAAACCCTAGCTTTCTTTGCACTCTCATTTAAAATAAACCTAATAGGCTAATACAAGACACCAAAAAAATAGTAAGTTGCAAATGAGCGAATCACCATTATCCATTGTAAACAAAAATAAAACAAATATTAAAATAAAATGTAGTCAATACAATAAAAAAGATTTAAACAATCACTAACGTATGATCAAAATTATTACGAAAATAAAGCGTTTATTTTCTTTAAAACTAGAATAATTCCCAAAGTTATAAAATAAATAAATAATTCGCTTCAATTATCATTCAATCTGCCGTAATTGTTGATGTTTTTATTTGTGTTGAGATTTAAAAACGTCGATAATAAATTAATAATTGTTACGCGGCTTGCCGGCATCCATTGTTTGTAAACAAATAACATATGAGCCGGCGGCCGGTTTCCTATCATCTCAAAACCACAAATTCTACACAATTTCGCCAAAAACATACAGAAGAATCCAGCAAAATCTGCCGTCAAATAAATGAGAAAAACATAATTCTAGCAACGAAGTCGCAGCACGCTAAAATCACCATGTGGTCGTTTAACGCGCCAAAATTTGACAATAACTTTCGCATAAAAGTTTCCGCGGTTAATTTTATTTAAAAAAAATGAACTACGGAGAGAATTTTTGCGAGCCCTAGTTTGCGGGTAAAACCTAAATAATAAATAATTTCCGAATATATTTAATTTCTACAGAAATAATACCGCCCCTAGCGGTGAGAATAAGAAACATAACGTAATGGCCGACACACAGTAGTTTCCGATGACTTAACATCTAAATGCGCAAAATACTTACGCTTTCCTCCTCTTTTTCCATTCCAGAAGGCATTTGAGGTACTGCACGGTTAATCGCCGAGTAGTCCGGTAAATCCGGAAGCTCCTCGGCGAGATATATGGGCATTGGTTTCGACGCATCCAGGGCCCTCGCCCTAAACGAGAGCTTCGACATTTTGTTGACAGAACAAAACACGCTAGCGTCGACACAAAAATGCACTTATAAAACACTTTATAGCTCCACTAGGAGGTCCCAAGGGACCGTAAACTGAACTTTGCACACTCTAGTTCGTTCCCATGATTAATTTTTGCACGCACTCAGTCACAATTAATGAAAAACAATAACGAAACTTTACATATTGAGCGTACTTTACAGAAAGCCATCATGGCGGCTTTCCGTTTGGCGGACGACCATGACCAACTTCCACCTCGTACGACGTGCGCGGGAAGGAAACACGCGGGAGCAATTCTTACATTTTCTGTACTCTTAAAATATTTCACTATATTGCCACTTTATTTGGTTTAAAAACTCAAAATAAAAATAATTAGATATTATTTAATGTAAAATATCAGCAAAATAAAAGAAAATAACTATAAAAATTGTAAAAGTACAGAAATGACGCTGGAGGTTACTTGTCAGATCATAGACTAAACACTTCTACTATTTGCGTTCCGTTGTACGCAAATAATTATGGTTTACAATTTTAACGTTATAACTCAACCTTTTATTTTATTTAACTAATTTGTTTTCATAAATTAGAATTACGAGCTATCTTATTACTTAAATTTTAGTCATCAAAAACAATAAAAGAAAGAAAATAAGTTTGTGACCATAGACTAAGTTTCTTTTGAACGAAGGAAGTTTTATGATTTTCGAAATCGTAGAAAAAATATTTTTAAGCAAGTAAAAAGACGTTTTCAGTCTTAATAAAATAAGTTTTATATTTACATTCTTATAACTTTTTTCTTTTCTTTTGTTTAGAAGGATTATTTAGAGTCTTTTTCCAGTTTACTTAAGATCCATTAATATTGTCGTCGTGCCGCGCTATTTGAAAATGCGCTTATCTTTATCTAGTTACTTTGGTTTACTGTACTTTCGAAAATAATATACTTAACTGCAACATTGAAAATGAGTGTTTTCACCGTTTTATCTCTCTTCTGTAAACTACGGCGAAACTGTTTTATTTGAAAATTATAGTTTTTCTCTCGCAGTAGATCACCTAGGAAGTGCTCGAATCTGAGAGCCTGCCATTGCATTTTGACCTTTTGAAAGTGATGAAAGCGCGAATACGTTATTTTATAAACAACTTGCTGACAAACGAAACGTTGTTTTGCCGAATATTTCTTTTTTCTAGTTGTATATATTTTTAATGCGACATTATAAAAAATATAAAAACATACAATTTCGTCCAAAAAATAAAATATTTTTTTTTAGTGTGAGCAACCCTTATCACTCACACATTCTCAGAACTACCCAATATGTATACAAAATTTCATAAAAATCGCTCGAACCGTTTCAGAGGAGTACGGTAACTAACATCGTGACACGGGAATTTTATATATTAGAAGATTATCATTTGAGTCGTCATAATATCTGTAATCTAATCTCAATCAAAATTATCAATTAAAAATCTTTAAAATATCGTTTCCGAAAAGAGGGGGTGAATTGTGGAGTCGACAACGCTGTTGTTTGTATTTAGCGTTAGAAAAAGCTATACCATCGATGATAATCAGTGAGCCATTACGAGAATGTGATTATTGACAAATTCATTCATTCTTCAGCCATTATAAATGACAGAATCGGGGCCCTCTTCAACACACTGAAAAAAATTAGCTTTTATAACAAAAAAGAGAAGCAAGGGGAGAGCCTCTTAATGACAGTGTATGCCCGTCTCTGGATCCACCATATAACTCCTTTTGCCATGATTAAACAATTAAGAAATTCGTTTATAAAACTAATTCTGTCACTCTATTTTTTTCCCGTTTAAAATAAGCCTTAGTCATTGAATTTGCAGTGGAGCTAATGCTTAATGTCTATAAAAATTCTGCTGAATCTGGCAGGACTGGACTTCCTCCAACATGCATATGCATATAAAAACTCAGGCGGATAAATTATATGCTAGGTAGTCTAGGTACTAGTAGGCGCCTGCGCTTCACCCGCGTACGTACTAATAATCCGTGTAACGAATAATCCTGTTTTAAAACGACCTCTTGACGATCGGATATTGGATAACATTGGATTTGTAACAAACACATTTACATTAACACCTGTTATTCTATTATGAATATCAGAAGTACACTGGTACAGGGTCATAGTTGCTCCTTCTTTTTTAATGTGGTTGAGTAGAGTTGAGAGTAACGAATTGCAACAATAAGCGCGTTGGTCACTGGAGTGTACTACCGCAAACGCAGCGAAAGAAATATACACCACGCATGTTGTAGGCCGCGTGCGACCTACATATTTTTTAACTTAGTAAGTAATGCTTTAACTCTATTATGTTTTAATATAAAACTTTTGTGTACTCGTAGAGCCCAATGGTATAGGTCAACATGCCAAGATGTGCCGCAGGTTCTATTACCGCGTACGAAAAGCATTTGTGTGATTTACGAATGCTTGAGGTTTGAACAGCAGAAGACGTTACCTAAGAGGAAAGTAGTTTTTGATGTTTTTAAAACTTCTTTAGGTGTGACCAGGTGACTGGGCGACAATGCAATGGAAGTCTGTTACGGCAATATGGCTTTTCGAAAAAAGCAACACGTGTTGGAAAAAAGTCATCGCCAACACACAAAAAAAATAGTGAAATTTTATGCTGTAACCAAAGGGGGGGGGGTTCTCTCTTTCTCTATTTACACCGAGTATGTCTAGGGCGGCAAGTCTATTTGTTTCTTGTAATCGCATCTTCTAGAGCAAATTGTGAAATGTAAAATCGTGTTAAAAGGAATATAATTGGCTGTCAGATAATCATTCTGTTATTTATGGTTACTGTATTTAGCTGTAAGTCTTCCATAGTCTTAAAATAAATAATGTACATTATAGTAACCGTCTAAAAGTATTTATTTTCATTTAAATTAAATTGCATTTTATCACTTAATTTTTCCTACCTTTATACTAAATAGGGCCACGGCAATCTTTCTTAGGCTTAGGGCAACATTGACACCATTTGATCACGATTTATGCATCCCCTTTGATATCCACGTCCACTTCAAGTAAAGAAAAAGCCAAATCGGTTCAGCCGTTCTCGAGTTTTGGCGAGACTAACGGAGAGCAGATCATTTATATAATATAATATATATTAAAAAACGCAAAGCATAGTTTATTTTTAAGATCCTGTGTTTTATGACGTGTTTATGAGTTTATCATATTTCACAGTAACGTTAAATGGAATGCAATTATAAGGAGAGCCGAAAAATGCGCGGGAATGACACCAAACAAGCAAATGAAACAATATTTAACCAATGTCATGATCTTTATTGTATAAATTATATTACAGCAGATAATTTAACGACTAATAAATACATAAGAGTTTTTTTATATATATTTAAAAACTTGATATAATTCAGTATATTATTCTATTTACCTTGTTCACTAAATAATTCGACTGACAAAATCGCACTGTGAAATATTGGGAAGTGCGAGTAAAGTTTAATTTACCATATTTAAAACTATTTCAATAATAAATAATGATTATAATTATTGATTTATTTGTGAATACGGGTGTGCTTGATCCGATTCGAATAAAAGCATGAAAAGTGGCAATTTTGTTTCGGCTCTAAGACTGCCAATTCAAACAAAAAATTTAATTTGAGTTTTACGTTTTAAATCCTAGGGAAGAAAGTTAAGACTTTAATTTTGATTCGATAATTTTTTATAATGTTGGCAATCTATTTAACTTGTTTTTTTTAAGAGAATTGAGTACAATGCAATTTTGCCACAATCGAAAATCTAGAGGAAAAACTATTTAATTCAATGCAATAAATATGCTATGTATTATATTTTAGTAAATTCGCTTAATAGTTTTTGTATTTGTTAAAATAAAGAAACTATATCCAGAAAATCTTTGTAGAAGCCGCTTAAATATTTTTTAACATAATATTATTAATAAATATAAGTATACGTTACTTTTAGGCATGGCAACATTTCCTGCATAATTTGTTTTTATTTTATTCAATTTATTCAAACTTGACTGAATTTCTCAAGATTTTGAATTTCATACATACATGCTAGCTACATTAAAAAACACAACTTAAACATTTCGAGCATTACAATACCATAAATGCGTGTTGCCATGTAAAATAATTCCAAATACATACAAGTAAAAAAAAACCACGAATTTGTACAAATTAATTCAATTACCTTAACTAATAATATGCATAATCCTCAGATGCCATGCGAGTGATGACTTAATCTAATTTCAGATTGTAAATAAATTAACATTGCAAACTTCTGCGTAAACTAATAGGATCGAAGCTACGAGATTACAGTTACCTGCTATCTATCTAATGAGCCTTTTACACAGCTATATCTAACTCACATAGCATCTTCTACTTAATTATTTCAACATTCACAAAATCAGTAACAAACCGTACAAACATACAACATAACAAAACATCCAAGTAACATTAATTATAGTCTCCACAAACGTTCAAACATTCTTGAAAAAATTGCTTACATCTATTGCTGAAAAAAATATTTTTAATGTAAAAATTGTAAATGCTATATGCTGTATGGGTGAAACTCTACAATGCTTCCAATAAAGAGAATAAAAAAGTTATTTTTTCCCGCCTTCTTGAATTTGATAGAACAGTTATGATATTTTTTCTGTACTGTTGCGAATAGTAAATGAGCATTGGTTATTTTTTAAACCGTATATCACAACATTAATTCTTCTAGCTATTTTACAGCAACTTATGCAAGCAATATTTATTTCCATACCAAAATAGTGATACACTAAATCTAATCTTTTTCTTTTCAAAATACTTGCTTAAAAATTATCACTAACCATTTTTAAGCATATATTTAGAGAAATTCATCATATTGGACATGACCGTTTTTGTCATCTGAAGTAGGATATCGATTTTCCACAAAATGGCGTTGACATTATTAAAAGTTGGTCAATTATGTGTCTTTGCCAAAATATGTCGACGTAGCATTAATAATTTTCGTGATCAATTAAGCCTTGTAAGCAAGATATTTGAATAATTACTTAGTAGATAAAGCTTCAGTCTGATAACCGATGATATTAAGTTGGATGTGTAAAAAAAAGTTTTATGTTATATTTTATTTGTTGTACATTGCTGAAGTTTAAAGATTGTAAAATTTTGTTTCGTTTTTAATAACAATAATAGTTATAGAATATTACAATAATTAGGTTTTCTTTTTCTCTTTTTTTCAAACTCCATATCCCGTTTTTGTGTTTCTCGCACTCGGATAAATAGTATTGTTTAGTAGCCATAAGCTACAGGTACATTTTTTTTTGCAATTTTCCAAAGAAGTTTCGACAAGGCTAGTTAAATATTATTGTTAAATAAACATTTGAAATTCGTTATGAAATGTTGAACAATAAGTCCGAAATCCATCCAGAACTTGTCGGACCTAAATCCAGTCTTTTAACTTGTTGGACATCACTTAACACAGTGATTCGAAGCGACCGGGTATTATAGATATAAAGGCGTCTTTCAAAAACCGGGGTTAACGAATCGATGCTCAGCCTATACAAGTTTACCTAGTCAGACATTGACCATCGTATAAATATAGATACTTGAAACATCCCGTTAAAACCCTATATTATGTGTCCTTTCTAAATTTTCTTCTAAATTTAAAAAAAATATAAGATATTGAGCAGTGATATTAATTTACGAGCAAAACTAATAGCAAATCTTAACTTCTGTGATACGACTATTGTAGGTGTGGGTGCAAGACACAGCGCACTATACTACAAAAACAGTCCTTTATTCTGAACTTTTATTAGGTTATTATTTTGACAGTTATGCTTTCTAGATAATTCTATTTCGAAACAGTATAATTATGGTAAATAAGCATCTTTTGAAAGCGTGTTCTGTGCTATTTGAGGTTTGTTATTTTGAACCTTATAGGTAAAACCATAAGATGCAAAAATGTTGGAAAATGCTTAGTGTGAGCGAAAAGTCGTATGTTACTAGTGAAATTATAGTGTAAACATGATTTTAATTATAAAGGAATGTGTAAAATCGTATTAAATCATTTCTGATGATTTTTTTTTATCAATGAATAAAAATAATGACCTTATCGCTTTTAAATAACTTGTTAGTTAAGTGTGGATTTAAGAAATCAGCGAGACTTGGTTGGCAGAACAAGTTTCATTAAAATATTCAAAATTAAAACTGAATATTTTAATGTTCTAAAATGACGTTCACTCAAATGTTTGAAACTGACAGTAGAAAATAATGTGACAAGCAATGCCAATTAAATACATTTGAGTGAGCTGTGTTTAAAAAAACTTTTTAATAAATGAGATATTAAATGATTCACATTTCTATTATAATTTACAATTTTAATCGATATGTTTATTAAAAGTTAAGAAAAAAAATAAAAGGATAAAATAAAAATTAATTCATAATTTATTTAAATTCTGTACCCTCCATAATTTTGCATCTAAAATGTTTTTTACATAAAAAATACAATTCAATTAAAACTGTAAACTAAATGAAAAAAAAAAAACAATAGAATATTGTCTATGATAAAAAATAATACGATTCTATATCCCTAGTGCTTGAGTATCATAATTTCATTATTTTTAAATTACATACAAACCCATACATTCCGGTTATTTCACACATTTTTGTATAACTAAATTATCTACTAAACTTATGTTTGACAATGTTATTTTAAATTAAAATAATAAACCTATTATTTTTAACGTTACATTCATATAATTCGTTACAAATATTTAATGGATTTTTAAGTTTATAATTAAAATTCATAGCTTTGATTCTCGAAAGGACAAGATTTATCATTTAATAGGACAACAATTTATTAGAAATATGCTTGACAAGCCAATTTATACATACAAAGCATTACATTTTAGGCGCTGAAAAACTGTTGAAAATCCTGACAACTATAATACGCTGAACTGAACTGGGTAACTTTTTGAACTATACTTTTATACTAATATATAAAGCTGAAGAGTTTGTTTGTTTGAACGCGCTAATCTCAGGATATTTATATCTCTCTTTTGTCACGGGAGAACTTCATGATAAGAGACCCGGTCCTTTTTAAAGGCGTGTACGGGGACACAGGTCCTATATGTAGAGGCCATATTATTAATATTATAACAATTGTGAAAGCGTGACAGCGCTATGCACGGCGTAGAGATCTCTGTATGTATGTAGGATCTCTTTCACAATTCTTATAATATTACTTTAAAAGACTCGTTTAGTGATTGATAACAATGGAAAAGATTTAATGATATTTGAAAGTCGCCATATTGGTGTTCAAAGAGCAGTGGTTAGCCTTGAAACTACCATTTCATAACGTTGGACGTTTATAATGTAATTATATTATCACACGCCCACTGTGGCGCTTGTAATCATTATGAAAGAATAACAATTATTGTAACATTGGAAGTCGCACTTGATACGTGATCTTATGTGTCACAATTAGGAGTAAATGATCAACTTATTTGCTATCCGACAAATAGACTTCAAATATTCAAATTGTTGTCTATTCGTTCGGATTTAACATAGAAAACGACGGTAAAACGATCTATATCTTGTAATTTCGCAATTACTCATTGCAAATAATAACAATTTAATATATAACTTTGGCCACAGTACATTTTGATCACAAAATCCATGGCACTCTACTTTAAGTCAAATGTATTATAAGAACCAGATGTCCTAAACAAATATAACACTTCATTACCACAAATACAAGACTGCAAATATATATAAACTTCATTACTACCGACTATCATGACTATACCAATTCAGTACATTAGAACAATTATCAAAATTAAAGCCGTTTTAGACAGTGCAAGATAAACACGCAAGTCGCGGTACATTGACGTCAATATTCAATCACTTTTGTTGCTATTGCCGTATCACCCAGCAATGTATTACAACTTGCAAGACATCGTCTAAACAAGCCTTTAGCTGTCCAAGGACAACTATCAAATATGTAGAAACGTTTACTCAGTGAGACACCAAATATAAAACATAAGAAAATAAGTATTATACAATTAGTTCACAGATTCAGTTCAGCGTAATATAATTAAGGTATTTGACAAAAAAAATGTTTAATCCATCAGATACATTACCAAAACAATATTGGATAAGTATTTTTTCTTTTATCTCGTAAACATGACTTGAAGGTGTTACACTGATATAAAATCTTGTGTGACGTCACATACCAGTACGCTTTTTACTAGCGAGTGATGTCTCTAGCCCCCAATACCCAAATTAAGTGCTTTTAAACTTCTTACAGATGTGATAAAACGAAAAATACTTATACAATATTTTAGTAATCCAATCTGCCGGACTAATAAGATTTTTATGCCAGTGGATTAACAAATACGTTATTTATTATTGGTTTATAGTTCTAACTAATGTTTAAACTTGTAGTTTAGTAGATAGCTTGGTCCCTGTCTGATCAACTCTCGTCGACTATCGAATCATCAGACCTGTCGGCGCTCATGCAGTCGCCTTTGGGCGCCACTTTCGATGGTTTCGCTGTTTTGCCGACGAATATTTCTACCTCCTGAAAATGAGAAATATATGTTAGAGAAATGTATTGTAGTTAGAATGATGTTTGAGGTATAAGTGTCACTAGAATTTGTTATGAATGTTTGAATAGATTAGATTTGGATAATTAATGGCTGTGATTGAATATTTAATAAAGTTTCAATATCCGGGTCTTTTAATCCATAATGACTGGTAGATAATAATGAATCAAAATAATATAAATAATTTGACAGGGCATTAACATCGTGGATCACACAAAAGCCGAGTCCAACACGTTTTGTTTTGTTGATAATCTAGCTACTGTACGATTAGCCGAAAGGTTCCACTAGCATTTGCGTGATCCACGAACGCTTGTCCTGAGTCTGGGTGTCTTTGTGCATGTGACTTGAATGTTTGTGAACCCCTCTGTGAGACAAGGTCTACATTCCAAGCTGCGAGAGTTACATTTCTTTTTAAATAAGGAGCTAATAATGATTTGGGGTGTTATTTACCTGGCTTCCCTCGATGCCCATGTCCTGGGAGTCCTGTCCGCTGGCGGAGGGCGCCGCGCGGGCAGCCAGCTGCCGCTCGCGGGCCACGCGTCTGTAACATAACATGAGTTTATTTAACAGGGGACAACATAATTTTTTTGTCTCAAGACATAATAATAAATATAATAATTATGGAGTATTAAAGTTTTGACACATTATTAATTCATTGAATTTCGTTAAAATTAGTATTTTAAATGTTTTTGTATGAGAATGAAGCAAAGTAAATTTAGGATAACATTAGAAGTTGAATAATTACGTCAATACGTTAGCGGGGAAATGTGATTCGTTTTGTTTTGTCTATTTCTGGCCAATCCAGGAATGGCCATAAATATACAAAACAAAAAATTGACCTTTTGAATATTGTCAGAGTTGAAAAGAGAACTTTCTTAGCTAGTCACTCGGTTTACATAAAATGGTATATAATAGATAGATATGCCCCCACCTGCGATGTTCGAGCATGGCCCTCCTGTCGGCCTCCCGCTTCTGCGCGGCGAGGCGCGCCTTCTCGTTGGGCTGCGGCGGCGCGGCGCGCGCGCGGCGCGGCGTCGCGGCGGCGGCCGGCTGCGGCTTCACAGGGGCTGCCAGCTGGGAATGGAAAAAATACTATAGTCCGTCAGATAGATTTCCAAAAGAATATTGGATAAGATGGAAATTCATTTAGGTATATGCTTTCGCTTTTTCTTTAAGTACGAATGCCATAAAAAGTGTCATAGAAAGTCCAGACGAAATTAAAATCAACTTAAACGAACAAAATCAGTTTAACCCGTTCGACGTTCTGTCATAAAAAAGCAAACACAATAAAGACGAATGAGAACCAACTCCTTTTTGAAGTTTGTAGAAAATGCGGATAGCAGTAAAAAAACTGCTCATCATAATTTCTACATCACTGATCACATCGGGATCAAGATTTGTCGATGACATAATAAAGGTCTCGGGTCGAGTCTTAATAAGGCTGGCACAAGACTGTAGAAATTGGCACGAGAAAGGGGAGGCCTATGCCCAGCAGTGAGAGGATAAAGGCTGCGGATGATGATGATGATCGCTTCGCAGTCCTTACATTTTACTTGACTGCATATTTACATATAAAGACCTCACCTCCTGCCAATCGTTCGCCTTGAGCTCTGCGATTTGCTGGTACAGTGCGTCCACATTCTTGACCTGGAGACACACCATGTCCCAGAACCCTTGCAGGTCCTCAACTGTGGTGGGGAACGGCTCGTCCAGCCGCTCGTTGATGTTGTTGTAGCATAGACCTGGAAAAATATACGTAAGTATGTTAGTTAGTACCTGTTATATGAATAACTGAACCATGCCCAGGTAGAGTCACGCAGAGCATGGGCCTACGATCCTGTGTCTCTGGTTGAGGCAGTTGAATGGGCCTGGGGTGTTTTTAGCCAACAAGAACCCGAAATACACCCCAGGCACAGAATATAGGGCCATAGTTGCGATATGAAGACATCTTCAATTGGTAAATAAGACATGAACTGCATTAATAAGGCAGTCTTATAATGATAAATAAGATTTCAAATATTTTTTTTGGAGTTTACAGCCAAAGCAAGAAAACACTTCTTCATACAAGACCTGGTGTTTGCTTAGCATTAGGTAAACAGAGTATTATTGTTATCAATTTCGGTTTAGCCTCGTGCTGAAGTATAACAAACAAACAAACAAACAAACAACAATGTCATTGTTCTCCAGCCCGTATATACAACCTATTTGTAAACATCACACAATGGGGAAAAACAATAACATGAACACATTTTGTAAAAACAGTGAAGGAAAACATCGTGAGGAAACCTGAATTTGAAATATTGGAATCTGGGATAAGGATGATGACAATTTTTGTTGATAATTTTTTTTTTTGGGCTTGCAAACGGAAATTATTCAAAGTACAGTGAATGGAACTTGTGTGACGTCACTTGTCTTTATGGATTTTGCTTAGTCGTTACGTCAGCAGTTTCTAAATTTTAAAGCAGTTAATCTTTGTCAATTTTTACTGTTCAGATTAAGGTAAAAATACGTTTCTAATATTTTCAATTATCTATCAAACGGACTTACAAAATACATTTTATACTCAATCTACCATCCCAATCATATGAAAACAGATAGTTCAACACATTTGTGCGCTATGTGTGCGTGCGATTGACAGCGACTGTTTATTATGGAAGCTTTAATTAGTATGACAATGACACACAAATGAAAGGGGTGTTAGTACACAACGTCAATGTGTATTTACAAGAGTTACGCACACATGACGCCGCATATACGAGTTGAATTCACTCTACCTGTAGTTTTATTGGAAGAGCTCTTAGCCCAGTAGTGGGTAAGTCTGGTATTGAAATAAAAATTCCTTTTACGGATTTTATAGCGGTTTAATTTTAGTTCCCGACGTTTCGACTCCTTTGCAGGTATCATGGTCACGGGCAGAAGTAGTTTTATTTCAATGTCTAACATTCGCGTAAACCATCAAGCTAAGCAGCTAAGCTAAATTAGCCTAAGCTCTGGAATTCGTATTACCTTCAAACTGCTGCATTTTCTGCGTGGCCAGGAGTCTCGCCTTGCCTGATGCAGAGCGTAGGAAACCAAGGACCTCCTCACTAATGTCCTCTCGGTTCTGAAATAGATATAATAAGAGAATAAGTATTTGTTTCACAATGAAATTAAATTAATCATGTATTATCACTTTTACTTTCTGGAGCTGAAATTTCCTATTTGATTACGCTGAGAAGAAACAAACTGAGGGGTCGCAGTCTCTTTTTAAGTCCAGACTTTTTTTTAACGCCCACAAACATACATAAATACATACAAACAGGTCAAACTGAGGACCTCCTTTGTTTTGAAGTCGGTTAAAATGTGTCTGTCCTGTTGATAAAGTAGTCAGTGGCCCTGACTGCTATACTAAAGAGCGTGTGTTCGATTCCTACCTAGGACAAAATAATGATTGTGTGATAAGCACGATTCTTTGTCCGCGTGTATGAGATCTATCGAGATTTTCGGTGATATGAGAAAACTTCGTTGTAATTAATTATTCACCTTTGAATAAGATGGGATTGACATAGGCTGCAAATTATAAAAGTTACCATTTGAAAAATAAATTATAAATTATTAAGGCTTATGATTTTTAAATTCTTTGTTAATTGTTTTATAGTACGTATATGCCATTCTTTTGTTGAGTTAACATAAAAATAACTTAACAAACCAGTCTCAAAATATACATAAAAACAAGTTAAAGAAACCCATACATCTGTGAAAACATCATCGACCTAAATACCATTTTTGTTTATCGTCAATCTATATACTAATATATAAAGCTGAAGAGTTTGTTTGTTTGTTTGAACGCGCTAATCTCAAAAACTACTGGTCCAAATTGAATAAGCATTATTTTTTGTGTTGAGTTGACCATTCATGGAGGAAGGCTTTAGGCTATAAACCATCACGCTGCGACTAATAGGAGCGAAGATACAATGGAACATGTGAAAAAACAGGAGAGGTATAACTTATATCTTCTAACCACGGGGACGAAGTCGCGGGCAACAGCTAGTTCTTTATAAATATTATAATAAGATATTGACAAATTCAACAAGGTGCGAGGTCGACCAATCCTTGGTGGCATTTGAATTATCAATGTCGAATTTGTATATAACCATGTTTATAATTAAATCACATTACAAAATAAGGAAAATTTGAGTTTAAATGGCATGTATCTTAGTTATCTGTTTGGTTTACGAGACTAGTAACTGTGTAATAATAAGTAATATATTATTAGAACTGGCTGACCCGGCGAACTTACTTTAAGGGAATGTAAAGGACCACGAAGGGGTATGAGAAAGAAGTAAGTAAATAAGAAAATTGTAAAGGCATTGATTAATCTTTTTTTTTTGTCTAATTATCAATATCCTACGGTAGGACAGGGCTTCCAATCTTTCACTCTTCACGATTAACACCAAAAAAAGCTGCGTTCCATAACTTTTTCGCAAAACGCCAAGGTGAGTGACCAGGTTAGGACCATACTAGACTAGGAATAGGAAGACGACGAGCCTCTCAGATTAAAATGGACTGTATTATAAATTCAAGATAGCCAAATGTAGATGTAATGTATGTAAATAATAGAAATTCATTGTCGGACAAAAGTTCACGTTAAAACAGATAAAGAGCATCTCCTAATAATCTTATATCGATCTGCGATCGTCACGGATCATCAAATAAATATAATAGCAAGGATCATGAATTCCTTGGCGAATGTTTGCGGCTGAAGAATTTAGTTAGGGCTGCCACCCTGACAGGCAAACAAATTAAGGCTTTAATACAATATTTATATATTACGTTATTTAAGTATAAAACTGCGAAAGTTTTTAAATAATATAGAGTAATTTCGATTGCGAAGGCCCAGATTTAGATTTTAATTCTTCCTAGTTTTTGCATAAATTGAAAGTCAGCGCGGAAGTATCGGCGAAAAGGTAGTCAAAAACCTTATGAATGTTGAACTCTACTAATTTAGCGGGTTTTCCGACTAAACTTTTGTTTGGTAAAGTTTCAGGTTCAAATTTGTATAGCTATTCGGGAAATATGCACGTTTCCGGTAATTTCCAATGTAATTTGGTATTACTAACATTGTTATAAATTAATCATCAATTACTTATTAAAGTTCAGTCCTTTTAGTTATTATTAAAGTTGGATTTAGCTGCACACGGTGTGCAAAATTTGATCGAAAGCGATTAAGTAGTTTAGGAGACCATCGCGGACAAAGAACGTGACACTTAATTTATAAAACTGTCTTTTGTTGAAATAGACAACCCTGCGCTATCCTACCCAGTTTGGTATACAAAATGGAAACAAAACAAATCAATTAGGTGCGCCTAATATGTAGAAGGTTAAAACAATTATGTGTTAAGGTCATTTCGGAATCCAAGGCTGCAGTCTATAAACTTATAAGAATGTACGGAAGATGACTATTAAAATTTCTCTTTTAAAGGATATCCTCCTACTGAATGCGTTTTTAAAGACGGACATTTCATACATTAATAAGTTTCGTCAAATATATGTGGGTGAAAAACATTCATGATTATAGATGCTGCCCGCGGGTCCGACCGCTACAAATCAAAAATGATCCCATGGGAACAACTATCCTGCGTGTTAATCCTGGATATCAACTATCTTTGTAACAAGTTTCGTCTAAATCTATTCAGTGGTTTTTGATTGAAAGAGGAACAAACAAACTTTCGCATTTCTAATATTAATAGAAAGCTGGATTCAGAAAGCTGATACATCAATAACCCTTGAGACAAGTAATACAAAAGCATGACAATAGATTATCAAACAAAATTCCTTTAAAAAAAGTTAATGCACGAAAACCAAAAACACTACAATACCTGTAAGTCTTCTAATTCCTTTTCAGCGGTCGCAGCCAAGGCCAGCAGTCTCTCCGTCTCCTTCTTCTCCAAATCCAGGAAATAATGAGCATCCTTCACCTGGTCCTTCACACCATTTACACTGCACACAACCGGCTCATCAGCCCCCACTGCACTGTCAATCTTTATCACAGAAACACCATTCGTAACCGACACTGCACTTACATCACTTTCTTTCACATCAGTCTTTTCCACTTTAGGAATGTCTTCAATCTTCTGCGGAGACAGGTCTTTCATACACTTCTTTGGCGACAGAATAGGCAATTGGGCGCGGAATTCTGGCCTCAGATGCCTCAAGACGGGGAGGGACACACTCGTGTCCATATCTCCGTTTGGACTGAGACACACGTTTTCCACTTCTTCCACTTTCCTCGGCAGTCTTTCTGGAGTGTTTAAAGACTTCTCTGTTAAGACTTTCGGCTCGTCATCTTCGCTTGAGCTCTTAAGCTTGTGGCGTTTCTGGTTGAAGAACCCTTGCGCCAAAGCCCCAGGCCCGTACAACCTCTCGACTCTCTGCTGTATGAAGCTCTTCATAGGGCTGGTCAGCTTTTCTCCATTCTCCTTCGTAATTTCGACTCTTTTCGAGACCCCATTCGAGGAAATCGTGTAGGATTCAGAACTAAACCTGCTCTCCTTACCGTTCGACGAGACAGTCTTCCTAAAATTCGTCTCCGAATAACTCGATTTGAACGTTATCTCTTTCGCGTTATCGACTTCGTCCGTTTTGTGGAGCATCGAAGTCGCGAAGTTCTTGCTTTCGCTGGATATGTATGGACGGCTCGTAGTCGTCATGTTGCCTAAAAAGTCGTTTTTCAACTGCTTATTTTCCGCAGCCATGTAGACATTAAAGGGTGACGTTGCGAGGTATGGATCGGTGTGCGCCTTGGTAGGCGCTTTCTGTGTCAAATCGGCGCGAGTATCATGGGGCCCGAATGTTGGGACGAGCAGTTTGTTGGCGCTGACGGGCACGGGGACGAGAAGCGAGTTATTTTCACTTCTGTACTGGTAAGTATGTGTTATCGGTCTGATAGGCGAAGCTTCTCGACTCTTATTGATATCCTGTCTCAACTTCGAGTCATATGTCGTGAGGTTCGTGTATCCGTTGACGGAGCAGGCGAGATTTAAGTAACTTGGTTTTTTGTGAGGGATTTCGTCTCTTTTTTTGTGGTGTCCTCTGGATCTGTGGCTGGAGGAGTCTACATGGAGTTTGGGGGGTGGTTTGAGGAGATTCTCGTAGGGTTTTCTCGGGGTGGGGGTGGTGTCTTCTGGGGTCCTGACGGGTGTGGCTACCGGGGTCGGGCTGGAGAGGTAGTTGGGCTGGAGGTTGGAGGCCGCTCGCTCTTGGAGACGAGATGTGAAGTCGCGGATCCTACTGGTCGTTGACGACGGCGTCAGGAGATTCAAACTTCCGGATGTGGTATCTGAAATGGAGAGATGGAATGCGTTAGAAAATTGAGAACACATTTTATTTTATTTCGTAGATATCGTCAATGCCTGAATCTAGGAATAAATTACACATTATATCAACCCTAAACTACAATAGTTAAAAATTATATTTTGACCCAAACGGTTTTGATTTATTCTTAAAGTAAATTTCAAAATTAGGCTAGAGATTAATTCCGAAATAATAATTGAACGATTCGTCAGCTTCAATAAGAAGCCTGGTTTTGCTAATATGATCATCGCAATTTTTCCTTGCGTACTAATTGTATGTATTAATGGAGAATTTCCTCATATTTTACATCAATTCTTTTATTATGAGAAAACGAACCTTATCCAAAACAAACCCTATTTATCGAAGTAAGAATACCTTGAAAAATATAAATAAATCGATTATACTCTAATAATAACATATACACACAAGCCATATCTAAGCGAAGATCAAGACACCAATAAATAAATATCAACTGCAGCTAATTCACAGATAAAAAATACACAAAAAAGCACTAAAGAGGTTGATATAGAAGAAGAAACTTTTTAAACCACTCACAAGAGCTAAAAATTAAGTAATAATCACACATTCTACTTTCAAAAGCACATGAAAATGAAATATAAAAAAAAGAAAATGAGAGTACTGTAATTACCAGCCAGCATGTTTGGTATCTAATCAGTTGGATCCGTGATAACATTGAATGGAGGTTTTTATCAAATGATGTAATTCAAATGTCAAGTGGCATTGGTGGTATTACAGAAACTTGTCAACAGTGTGTGTCAAATGTTGTGTTATGCCATGTGGTGGGAAACAACTCCTGAGACTTTAAAATTGGTAAAATTTGTGGGATGTTGGTAGAATATCGATCTAAATTATGTTTTTGTTTATAAAGGACTTGTTTAAAAGATCAACTGTGTGTCTTTTTTACATCACAAGCCATTTTATCGCTATAGTTTGTGTCTTATTTGTGACATCATCATCTTATAAAATTTTTAATTTGGACGCCACAAACTAAAAAAATGCAACTTAACTTTAAAACAATCCAGTGACAAAAATATCCAAATTCCAAAAATCAAAAAGCAATTCCAACTTCTCTTACCCCAAAAACGTTACTATAACCTAGTTTAATATTTCAAACCAACAAAAATCTCTCATTCACATATCAAATACCATTAAAACATAAAACGGTCCACCTGCATAAGCCCATTAAACTCCATACATAATTGTTCCACAAATGCCGTATAAGTAAGTAAGTGGTCAGACCAAGCTCACCGCCTACATTCTGACTCATGTGTCACTGTGTTTGTATGTATGTATGTATGTATGCTAACAATTTCTTTGTGTTTGTTTATTTCTTAAGATGTTGCAAAAACATTTGCGAAATTACAGAATGTGTTGAATGCAATGTTTTCGAGATTTTGATGTATTTGGATTTTAATATCAACAGATTTAGAAAATGAAAAGTTGAGTCTGTTAGACGGGATGCTAACCCCACAGTGGGACTTATACTATTTAAAGTAATAAATAATGTCATTTTAAACTGGATTCTATTTAATACAATATACCTGAGCTAACTGGAAAGCTCATGAGTGAGATAAAGAGATGAACTATAGACTAGAGACTTGCAAAATGACTTATTGAGTACTTTTCCTGCAAAAAAAAAGCACATAATCTAATAACTGAAACATTTAAAAAACTAATTTCCCTTCCATCTTAACATTAATAACTATGATAATATATTTTTAATATTATGTACTTAAGGGTGTTTATTGTGAGATGGTGTCAGATAGAAAGATATGGAAGAAGACATGTTGTGCCAACCCCAAGTAATAATTGGGATAATGATAATTTCTTAATGTTTTTGTATAAAAGAAACACCAATATTATTAAACTTGTTTTAAACCTACACAAATACAGAATAGAAACTTATCTTTACTGTATCAATAAATGAAAAGCTTTCTATAAAAACAATTGAATCGAGACAATTGAACAAAATCTTGCAAATATTTAACTACACAAAAGAATTTCACAAAACCTGTGTTTACCTAATGACACAACAGTTAACACTTATGACAAATATGACTTTGAAAAGTGTACAATTGAAAGTAAAAGTAACCGTTCAATAGGCAATATATTACAAGGAAAATTAGTCTTGTAAATAATTCTTGACATAGTTTTTGTATTATGTAATCTTGCAAGAATAGGTTGTCTAGTATTTTTTATTGACTTCTAGATTTTTGGATTTAGGCGAGTTATTCATGTCTTGAATATTTACTAATAAAGTATCATCTTTACTTATGGAATTCTACTATATATGTATGTGTACTAAACTCCTCCTAAGTGGCTTAATCATTTTAATTGTTTTATGCCTTAAATAAACCATTCATTTAGAATAAACTGCATAAAAAATCTAATACTAAATGTATATTTTAAACAGGTGCTACTGAATACTAGTGACTGAAGCTATTTATATGCTTTCCAGTAATCTATGGTAAGGTATCTTTTGGAATTCAATAAAATGAATTAAAATAAAGTAATACTGTGTAAATGGTTTTGAAAGAGATTTTGAGTAACATATTTACCAATCTGTCACCAAAAACAATTTTATTTCTGGTATATCTGACGACCTCCGTGGTCGAGTGGCGTACGCACCGGTTTCAAGGTGTCGCTAGCTCTGAGGTCCCGGGTTCGATCCCCGGTCGGGTCAATGTAAAAATTAACATTTCTACATTGTCTCGGGTCTGGGTGTTTGTGGTACCTTCGTTGTATCTGAATTCCATAACACAAGTGCTTCAGCAACTTACTTTGGGTTCAGAACAATGTATGTGATGTTGTCCGCATTTATATTTATATACTAACTGTATTGATTACTTTCCACATTAACCTTAAGATAGCTTTCTCGTAATAGATAATATTCTTTCTTTTATCTTTACCAAAGTGCAATAATACTTACAAGATAATGTGCAATCAGTCATATACAATGTACTTATAATTATTATTGTGAGTACATTCTGCTACTGAGCAATTAAATAAAATTATATTAGGACAAAACTGAAACTAGGAATTATAAAACATTACTTGTGCTTATTAAAAAAAAACATCAATTGCTTATGGCTCCATAGAATTACATATTTAAGTTTATGAAGGATAAGTTTGCCAGAATGATTTCATTGTTTATATGATGTCAGACATGTGTATAATAGAATATTTACTTAATTTAAGCTTAATAACAAACTATAGACGATATTAACTATATGTAAAAATAATAACAAGGAAATGAGAACATGAAGAAAAATATGGAAACATGATTCGTTTTACAGAGAACTATTAAAATAATCGCATTAGTCATCATTATACAGACAATAATATAAAACATACGTCACTCATAAGAGCAATACTTCAATCATTTTTTTCTCTAACTTTATTAAATTTTAACTCCATAAAAGTACGGTAAAAGTATTTCTTTAGAAAACCTTTTTGACATTGAAAACCGGCTCAAAAACTTACCGATCGCTTTTTATACACTCAAACAGTTCACACAGTATTTAGAACGTTTCATTAACCAACTTTTAACAATTATATTAAATACACCTCAAATAATTTTTCACTCAACTATTTTATGACACCAGTTCACAAAGAAATGTCACCGTTTTTATTTTTTTTTCCTCGAGTCGACGACGCACACCCGTTTGCGGCCAGTCCGCACCGTTCCGTTTCACGGTCGGCGAGTTACAGATTTAGTAATTCACAAAACCGTTTATAGGTGGTGCGTTGGTAAAAATTTGCGAAATAATTTATCTCAGGTGTGTTTAGGTGCGTATTCATAAGCAATATGACGGCAATGACCGAGCTATAAGTCGTGCGTGGGTAGAAACGAGGTCGATACATAGATTATCCATATGTGTACGGGTATCCGATTGTCTTTTTGTTTGTGAGTTGCATTTTGCAATCTGCATTGTTAGCAATTTCTATGCACGACCTAGATTAATGGAATTTTATAAACAGGTAAGTTGTTTTATTGTCTGTGTTTATAAAGGCAGAGCTATGAGCTAGTATAAAATATTTATCCGTACTTCCGTTTTCAATGACTAATATTTCATTGGTTGGGTATTACATACGGAGGTGGGAACTTTATAACCACTTCCATTATGAATGGAACTTTACTAGTCTTTAAAATTAAGCGCGCTTAACGTTCAGTTTTACAAAACGAATCATCACCATACTTAGACATTTAACACAACATTTACACTTCTTGTGTAAATACGAAACCAAAGCTTGTGGGGCTAAAAATAAAGACGTTCTTCACCAAGATTTATGGGACAAGCCGTCTACACATATATAGTAACTAATCTTGAGAAATGTCGACTTGAAACGAAAACATATATTTTTGGACTAAGTAGATTCGTATTTAAAACGAATTTTCTAGTTCACCTATAGAAAGATAAAATTTAAATTACTAATTAAAATGTAGAAAAGAAGGATCTATAGACATCACACATTCAAAAGCTTTAAATACGATTTATCACGATACACAATAGCAAACAAATAAAAACACAGTCACTCCACAAAAAGGAAAAGAAAACACAAATGAAAGACAGTAATGAAGATATTTATTGATAATAAAATAATTAAAAGAAGATGATAAAACTATAAAAAGTATAATGATAAAGTGAAAAAAATAATTAAAAACTATAAATGCAACTTTATGATCATACTCATTCACAGATTAAAAATAATTGTAATTAGAAAATAACAATTTCATGCTGTAGATGAGAAACCATTATTTAGAAATTAGTTCAGCTTTACTTTTAAAATGTATTAGAAGTAAGTTTAGAAACTGCAAATTATGAAATGTCATAAAAATGATTCTCTCGAATCAATTTTATCGACAACCAAGGCATTGCAGCAATGCCATCACTAAATTCATTAAATTCTCGCCATACGATAACATTCTTTAAATTGACAACTATATTTATGTAAATTATCTTTATGCTGAATGATGACTTTAATTCATTCAAAGAATAATTAAATGTGATTGCGTGCGTTAAATGCGCGATGAAAACACAGCTAAAAACTACAACAACATAAGCCAAGCACATTTAAACACGTATTTACCTGAAAAATCTGTACTTGCGTCGACATCTAGAGAACAACTGCCAATCGAATCTACTGATTTATCCATAACTTTAACTGTCAAATCTTTGGCTACCTTCGCAAGATCAGACTCTTTGACCTCAATTTCATACGCCCCTATGCTGTCAAAATCGTCAATATTGGATTTTGGTGACACTGTCGAACTGGGCAGTCTTATGTCAGTTTCATCAGTATTTATAGTCAAAATGGAGTCTGGTTTTAAATTGTTAGGAGATTCCGAAGCATTTTTGTCCAAAATTAGCGTGCTTTGACTCGTGAACGTGCTAAGAATAGGCTCAATATATTCCACGTCTTCGTCGAAGAATAAATGGTTCGTTTGCCCACTTGTGCTTTGTATATTGGTCGCGTCTTTTGGGACAGCGTCAATCACAGTCTGTTTATGTATGTTCTTATAATAATGGTTTTCTAATTTCTCCAACTGTCTTCTCGTATCAGACTGTTTTTTCCTCACCGAATCTATTATGACAGGCAAGTTTAGTAAGTCAGGAGTTTTCACTTCATTGTTATCTCTTTTAAAGAGAGGAGAATCATCACTTTCGAGTTCGAACCGTTTGTATTTGGACGAACAATAATCGTCTATAGATGAAGTATCTGACTTTTTGGAATCGAAGAAAGTGTCGAGAGAGAAAAAAGATTTACGTTTCTTCTTTGGTTGCGTGGCTTTACTAAAATTTGCAGGCGCAAAAGACTCCCCAGTTTTATATTGGACACAGATATTACTTGTGTTTACCAGAGATTTCGGGCGTTGTTCTTTTGGTAAGCTCAGAGGTTGCCGATTCGTTTCGATCTTTCTGGAATCTAAGCTCAAAGTTTTTCGGAACCTTTCGTTGAGGTTGGCTAATAGAAAATGGCGTCTTTCCGTCGACTTTGGGGTGACATTGTAGCTCTGTTTGCTACTCGAGGGTTGCGAATGAGGAATGTGTTCGGTGTACTTAAATTCGATGTCGTTTTCAGAGAAGTCTTTGGGTTCCGGCTCGTAGTGCGTCGTGCCTGGCTCAGGTCGTTGGAAAGAGAAGGAACCACGTGTCGAACTCTTCTTTCTGTCACAGATGCAGTTTCCTACGCAGTTGAGCTTTGAGCATCTTTCCTCTGGTTCCAGGGATACCTCATGTTCTTTGGGAATGTATGTGTCTGGTTTGCTTTTATGGACTAGCAGATCCTGCCTAATTTTCTCCAATCGCTCGTCATCTTGAAGTCCCCTCGTGTATTTTGACTTCAGTGGTCTGAAGAAACGGATGGACCCAGAAGTGTGGGGTTCTATAGATCTTCGTCTTATGAAGGATGGCGAGTCTGAGATTTTGTTCACTCCTAAGAGCAGGACAGGCGATTTCTTGTCCTCCTCGTCCGGTAGGTCGCTGGAAAGAAACAGTGCAGGTCAAAACGTGTTTCTATACTGTGGTTTGGTGGGACAAATGTTCCAAAATTAATATGCGTCTTTATTCTAAGATTGAGGAATTAAATTTTCTATTAAATGTTAATAATATCTTTATGAAATCCTTAACTAGGGATCAGTTTTTACAAATTTCTATAGTTTCAAACGTTTAACAGGTTTCGGTCAAGATACAAGATAAGATATGGACAAATATAAAGTATTTTGTGAGAATGAAAAGGGTTCTTTTGGAACATTTGTCAAGACATGAAAAAGCAGTTTATGATTTCGTAATTTTGGACAATTGTGTTATTCTGCATTATTTGGTTATGCTGTGCGCATAAAAGCCGATGAATTTTGACCAATAAAATGGCAAATTAATTTTTAGTTTCCTAATAAACATTCACAGAAAGTCATTACACCAAATCAACATTGTAATCTAAATTAATATTGCAACAGAAAGCACGAAAACCCAAATAACTCGTTTTTGAAAGACCCATCTGATTTTATTATTCTTGTTAAATAAAAGTCATTTTTTTAATGAAACAAATATTTTTTAATTAAACTTGTGTCATATCAAATGTCGAAATAAAAAAAGCGTCTTGACAGGAGATTTGACAGATGACATAACTAATTTTGGTGCCTTTCAAAAACGGTTATTCTAAATAAGTGAAATATTAAAAACAAAACAAAAGCAAGCACAGAAATACACAAAAAGTACTTACGTGTAAATAAAAAGAAATAAATACATACAGAGAGTATCTATACTATGATCTGACATTATTCGTAATTAGTTCGGTTGTTGAACTCTGCTTCAGAGTTGGGAAATGTTTTGAAAGAAATGGTTTACGTTTATTCTGGCAGTTTCTAGTTCGACGTAATTATAGCAAGGAGGTAAGGAGTTGAAAAAAAGTTTAATAAGAAATATAACCTCAATGTTATGATATAGGTAGATGAAAACGAAAAAAATGACTTTGGATTTGAGGTTACATTCCAATTTTATAATAATTCTCGTTAAGATAAATTCTATTGTTTATTGCATACAATAATGTTACCTAGGTCAATTATTACAAATATTAATTATAAATTTTAATCAAAATACTGTCGAAAATTCCACCCCGACAGCTCTTAGAAAAATTGTCAAAACAACCTCGGGGTTAGGTCGATACACTTTAACAGTATTCGTGATTCAAATGTCCGTTATTTATAAATTTTTGTAATAATAAATGTTTTAGTATAAGGCACGGTGTGTTACGCCCTTCGGCGCCATAACAACATACCTACTTTTATAGGTAAAAGACATTTATGGTGTTATATTGATCGTGAGTTTGAGTAATTCAATATCGCAATTCATAAATGTGGTTTGTTGACTGTTTTACTGCAAAAAGAAATGAAATATAGTCAAGTGCGAGTAGGATTAGCGTCTCTTGAGGGTCTCGAAGAAATAGGCTAAAAATAATGAAATATGTTTAGGACCAACATGAACGTGACAACGTTGATGAACCCCAATCTTTCAGTTTTGATAAGTATTTGTTTTGGTATTTAATCTGTGATTTTTTATTGCTATGTTTAATTTGGTTTAATCGCATTTAACTGAGTTTTAAAAAATACGCTAGGTTTGTTACTCCTTTTTAAGTATTTCCATAGACCAATGGATTGTAGGCCAGTAGTTATTGCTATTACGATAAATAACGGTGCCGCAATGCTTGTAAAATAACATAAATATTAACAAATGATATTTCATCGACCTCAGGAATCGTTAAATCTAGACATGTTTACAAAAGAATACTATGAGAATATTACTTTATATTATTTTAACGTATTTTTTTTTGCCACGAACACTAAAGCTTGTTCGAACTTCCATTGAACGCACGACAGATGGCGTTGCTTGTCACCGTTCCCAAGCAAAGAATAATGATAATTGTTGTGATATACAACTCGTACATTTGTATTTGTAGTATTGTTACGATGTACTTTCCCGTATCGATTTAACAAGGTTATTTAGCGTGAGAGTTTTGAAACATGTTGATACCTAATTAAATATGGTCTAAAAGAAGAGAAAGGTTTTATTTGAAAGTACTGTGTATAAGAACCTTTTAAACGCCACTGGTACTTAAGTATTTAGTTCATTAAAATGTAATTTTTTTAGGCCTAACCTTGCGTTTTTTAGAGGACGCAGTTTTATTTTTCTGATGGGGGGGGGGGCAGTTTTAAGCTAAAACCAAGTATGTGGGGTTGCCAGCCTTGTTCCACGGCATCTTGAAAATAGTGCAATTTAAATGGTTTGAACGATATAGCTTTTATACTATTTATATGACGACTGCTGCACTGTTACAAAATTGACAAATATAAAGGTATTTAAATAAAATTCAGCTATAACTTGATCTGCTTTACATAGTCAAGTCGTGTTAGTTGGCCATAACTATAAGACTGAACTGTTTGGTCATTCAGGTCTTTTGCGTGCAACACAGCAATTTGTGATCAGACCGCCCAACGGGATACTAGTGTTGTGGCGAGGCGATATCGATAAATCGATAGACTAGACTTCACTAGACTATGTTTTGAATTGATGTCGCTAGGTACGTTTTAGAAAGACAGGAAGATGATTTATTTTAATTTAAATAAATTAAGGTGATGTCTAGAAAGAACAGTTTGTGTAATCTACGTAGTGTGTTAATGATTTACAATATATAAATTCAATTCAATTACTACTTACTTTATAAACATTGAAAGGGTATTTTTTCAATGACATTTAACCTCATCGTTTACACCGTTGTCTGGTAAAACTTAATGTTTGCAAAGAAATCCATGTAATAACGTACATAAAAGGTTAAAAATTATATACATTGTACCAAAAGTCAAAGGAAACCCGTTTCATGTACTGTTCGTAACTTATACCAATTTTATCGATAGTATCGTGTCCCGTCACTATAGGAACGCCTCATCAATACGCTTCATTAACGATACTGATTACTGTTATACATCAGACATATCGCACCGTTTGCCTAGAATTCCAGATCGACATGAAAACTAGGCTTAACTGCGTGACTAACATTCGTAGACTTCAATAAAAAAAATACTGAATGACGTTTAAAATATTTCGTCTATGCATACCACTTGACAATTTGAAAAACATTATTGTACTTAAAGTTGTGGCAAAAAAGACGGTAATGTTTATTGTTCCTCGGATATCAAGGTGGCTTTTCTGCAATTGTTAACGTCAGAAATCGCACAATCTCGAGAAGACAAAATAAATTTTCATCATAACGCCTACTCTATTACTCATAGCAATAAAGTAGCTATGTGTCGATGCTCATATTAAAGACAATTATTGACAGTATGGATAGCCGAGTGGTTGAGTTCAACACGCCAAACCCACGCATTCATTTATTTTTATTTTAATAACGGTTTACTCACGTGTATTTATCAGGATAGCCCGACTAGTTTGGGACACAAGTGGAGACTGGCTCATGATCGAGGACCTCATTACTCGAGAATAAGTCATAATTATAAAATTTTAACTGTTTAGTTATCTCTTTTCATCAGACAGACCTGGTAACTTACAGATCAACAGCCAGCGAAGCCTTAATAATGTTCCGTTTTGTGCCTTTGGTACCGAAACATAAAAACTATTTAATAATTAACATTCACATTTGACACCAAGTAACGGGACAGTTATGACAATTAATAAAACTGTCACTTTTATCCGGTGTCACTGTGAATACCGGCGCGATGCGTGATGCTATGCCAAGTGTTTATTATTATATGCTTCATTGATTTAATTGGATTTACTGTTAAACACGAACAGGTTGGAATATAGATCGAAAATGGAGGGACGATCGGGAATAATATGGTATAAGTCAGTGCCAGCTTTACGAAAGAGAAACATTTTTTTAATTAAAAAATAACGACTTACGCTTTAACGAAACTAATCGTTGCGTCGCCGGGGTTGCCAGTAATATTCAAGTTATATCCACAAGAAGACCCAGATATAAGACAAGCGTTTTCGTACGCGGGGATCGAACCCACGACATGTCTCGCTTGGTGGGTTTGGCGAAACGAATTAGATTGCTTCACTCAATAAATAACTCCATTTGACCAAAAAATACATTAAATTAACAGGCAAATAAATTACAGGTATCCTAAATTAATAAAAAAAACATGTATTGGTGAAACATCAATGCAAGTTAATTTAACAAAACTGACATTTAAAAAAGTAGGTATTTATTTAGTCTGTGGTAAAAATGTAGCAGATACCAATACTACCGATGCATAGCAATAAAATAACTATCTATTATTTTTAACGGTTACTGCATAACAGTATTCGACCAAAGACGACCGCAAACTGACTTTTGATTGATTCGAATTGTAGCCATGGAGTCTTTCGGATAGTTACAGAGGTAGCTGTTTATTTATAACTAACTTATTGACTGATAATATATTATTTCATTCAACGCAATCTATTATTAAACTAAGCAAAGTTTGTATTTTATAATAGACAACTGATACTTGTATATTTTTAAAGATAAATTACACCCAGACACAGAAAAAATTATCGTGCTCTTTGCATTTATAAACATAAATTGTCCTGGATGGGAATCGAGCCCGAATATCTTCGGTATAGCAGCCAGTGCCACTAACGAATAGACCAACAGGCCAATCATAGGTTTTGAAAATGTTTCTAGGAATGCCATTCTTCTTTCAGTCGTCACAGCATTGAACTAAAAAAAAAAAAAACAAAAATGGCCGCCGGCCCACATATGACAATACCGTCAATATAATACATAACTGTATCGATTTATACTTGTGCAATAGGAAGCGATAAAAACGAAAAGTTTTACATAATCGATTTATATCGATTCCTCATTGCGCTCTCGATACCGATTGTTCTAATTGACCGTTACATTTTGTGGCTTTCTACTTCTTTATTTAAATGTAGCGCGTTTGAAAATATATAAAATTTGCATGTAACGCGAATTTCCGCGGTTGATTTGTTACTGCGAGAATATCGGAATATTTAAAACGTTGTTCAGAGTTTTTAAATCTTTATATGTTCATTACTAATTTCTTCTTTACAAGATGGAACTTTGCTCAGCAGAAAAACAAATATATGCAGGTATAATAAAATTTTGTGAACAACAATTTAGTACATCACTGATAATCTAGCCTCAGGCACATCTGTCAAACTGACGGCGTCACCTCAATCCAAAGTGGCGGGAACCCGCATCATAATTCGTACCGTCCAACCAGTAATTTATAAGAGAATTAAATGAGATTTTACTACAATAATCGAAAAACAATTACTATACCGAGTCTACAATAACTTTATTTACCTATAACTGTTATTAACTGACCCGTGGCTTTTTGGTAGGGCGTATTTTTCGGGTTGATATAGAGCATTTTATTGTTACAAATATTTGGCCTACGTTCGCAATAGAATTACTGAAATCAGTGCAGTATGTCTTGACTCTTGAGAGTAACACTAAGATCACAAACATTACCATTTAATACTCATAATACAGACAGTAAGAATAAAAGAAAGCAGGGCAAAGGCAGAATCACATAAGCAAAAGAAAATAGTAATTAATGACACTTTTTTTTTTTTGGGCTTTGATTTCTCTGAGAATTTTCAACATACAGCCACAAAACATCATGTAATATTAATTGCATAATTATGTACACATTATCTGGAGAAAGGCTTAAATAATTACGTACATCATATTATTAGTCTCCCACGATATTGTTATTACCTAATCCGTCTAAGCAACAATGGTTATAACTTTGTTTGAGGTCGAAGAACTATGATTGTACAGTGCGCGGGAAAATGTATTACAGATTTCGTTTTGACGTTTTAAAATACAAAAAGTGACAGCGGTTTTTTTGAGGTTATGCCGTATGAGATTAAGGTTTGATACTTAATTGTTATAAAAATGTTTGTTAAATAAAATAAAAGTGTTTAATAATAAACATTTGACGTATTAAACCTTATGTAGTTATATTACGTCGTTCTTTGATAAATATTGTCTTGTGCAACACTGAAAATGGGATGCCTTTATTGTAAGAATGGGAAGAAAAGTAAATTTTATTTTTACAAAGTTTTTTTTTTTAACAAAAAATTGTTTAATATTTACCTTTCAATAAGCCATATAAGTAGTGGAAGAAAACGCAAGAGGCATATAAACATGTTAAGAAGCTGCCTTCTGCATTAAATACTTTTTAGCAGAAACTTATTACGAATAAATATAGTTTAAACCACTGTAGCGCTCGCCTGTACCAGTGGCAGTACGTCTGTCTGTAGATAATTTGATGTTCAGGTGAATGACTGACCATAGACTGTTGATATGTTTTTTTTTGCGGCACAGACTATACAATGGTATATGGCTGTTTCGTTTAGAATTTAAATGGATTGAGATTTCTGATAAAGATGATTTTTGTAGAATATTTTATGATGAATATAGAAATGGGTATTGCTATTTTGGTATCCTTTATTTTGTCCAAATCAATATTTTTTTGGGATCTATTAGATTTAACTAAACTTAATGTTACAGGTTATTTCAATGTATTTATTTTACTTGACTTATTTAAACATTAAAACTATTTGAGTTTCAGTAATGGCTGACGTTAATTTTGCAAAATATTTCTTTTGAAGATTGGACTTTTTGAATACCTGCTATAATTAGGGCAACTAAATACTATAAAATAAATGTAGTTTTAGGAGTCAAAACTAAGGTCTTTTTTTACAGACTATGCTTTTTATCCTGAACGTACTCTTTGACTGCTTTAACAGACAATATTATATAAGTAGGTAACATGCTTGCAAATTAACACCTTTTTTAAGTCACGAATTAAGAACCTCCACTTTTTTAAGTCGGCTAAATATATCTCCCAGTGAAGTGACCACAGATCATTAATTAAATAACAATAAATAAATAAAGCAGACATTTTGTGTTGACCTACACGTTAAATAACTTTCAAACATGGCGCTAATTTAATTTGACGGCCAATTGTGAAACGATTAGGGCAATTGAACAGGAATTACGGTTTTGTTAACAAAATAACATTGTTTGAGGTCTTAAGAATTCTTTGGAGCAACGAAATAGTTACTAAGAAGAAAAGAATATGAGAAATTAACAAAAAAAGCTTTGTCACTGTTATGGAAAATTATTGACTGCATGATCTAGTATGTAGCGAAATGGTTGAGGTCATCACACCAAACCTACTGTGCGCTACGTGTCGCAGGTTCGATCCCCGCATAGGATAGAATTTGTGTGCTCCGAGAATGCTTGCTCTGAGTCTGGGTGTCATTGCGCATGGAGATAGAATGTTTGTGAAAGTCCCCGCGAGACAAGGATTCAAAATCAAATCATAATCAAAATTCACTTCAGTAGCACTTTTTGAAGGTCAGATTATTAGACAGCACCCAGTTTCGCCCACCCTTCACCGCTTCCTAAGTGCTTTTGCTGTGAGAGAAGAAACGGCGCAACCAACTCCCCAGCAGGAGGGGAAATTAAATTCCTCAACGCAGGAGTCGTCTTTTAAAAGGAGAGAAAATGCCTCTTTTTTCTCGAACATTCTTGTAACAACAAACCCAATGAAATAGAAAGGGAAAACTAGGAAGTTAGTTAATTATATTATGAGAGCGAAGAAGTCGCATCTTGTTTCCCCACGTCAATAGAAAGTCGACATTCGATACAATGATTCATGTAAGCTTACTTTCCCTTAACGACAATAATATTACAAATACATTATTAAATATTCATTAGACATTAATTTATTTTCATTCTCGCTCGTTAGCGCCAATCGATATTTTATTTAACACCGAAAACATACATCATCATCATCATCCTAGCTTTTTCAAAAATATGTTGGGTTAGGCTTCCAGTTTAGCCAGATGCAGCTAAGTACTAGTGTTTTACAAGGAGCGACTGCCTATCTGACCTCTTCAACACAGTTATCTGGGCAACACGATACCCCTTAGTTAAACTGGTTGTCAGTTTCTAGCTTCTGGCTACCTGTTATGACTGTCAAAAAGATGTTTTTATAACGCTTTTATCAGTATGTTTTTAGTGTTTCAATAAGTGTTACTTGGTCGAATTTAGGTAGTTCAATTTTGTTTTTGATAAAATCCTCTTCTGAAGTAGGAGAATCCGTGTGGCTAAGCTACCACTTACCTAGATAACTTATTAGAAGATCTGAGACATCTTTACAATAATATTGTCTAATATTTTGAAACAGCCTTTCTCACTACATTGACTAATGACTTGACATGAATAGTCATAGAGATTAAATATTTTATATTATTCTTAACGAGCCGTTGAGTCTAAACGATCTTACACAATGCCTACTTGAGTGATAGATTTGCGTTCTTTTGTTTTTAATAGAAGAACGTGGGCGTCTTCTATAAGACTCGGAATAGAAGTTTGCTGAAAGGAAATTCAAATCGCTCACAATAAAAATTATGCAAAAGAGTCCAAAATGGCGTGCATTAAAAACATGAAAGTGACAGGTCTCCGTGGTGTTTACGAAAAGAACTTTAACAAGTGAAGTTCCAAAATGTCTTTTGTCTCTATATGATAGCAATAAAGGCGACTTTTAACTGTGAAGTTAAATCTTTTACAGAATTTCCCCCGAAATTTATCCATCCCAAAAAAATGCGTAACTTACTAAGCGTAATACGTACTTATGACCAAATAATTAGGTATCTAAAAGACTAACAAAAACTTAATAAAATTAAAATCATCTACGACTTAAAATCTACAATTAAATTTGAAGGCATTCGGACGCTTCAAATTAAGTTTGATTTTTAAAACAACGTTCTTTGTTTGGCAAGGTTTCTTGGTTACGTCAAGATTTTAATTTATTCGAAGTTAAGTGTAATAATTTAAAGATAATGAAACAAGTTGATTTACGATCTAATTTATATACAGACAGACAGATGACGATGATTATTATACCTTTTGATTGTATTTTGCAAATATAGTTTTTCAAACTCAATAATGTTTTTCTTTATTGTGACAGTGAAGTCTAATTTCCCGCTTTTAGAACTTTGACAATTAGCTTTTTTTAATTTTACAATTAGGCAATGATAAAACGATTATACAGCCGTAACTTGAGGTGACAGTTTTAGTTTTAGGGGTAATAATTATTTTATGTGGATTAACGAATCATTACAAAAAAAATCTTACGAGAAATATAACTAAATAAAATTAGCGCGGAGGTTTTTTTTGCAAGAGATTTACAAAATTCTGCTCTACATTGCAACTAATTATGAATAACAATACGTATTGTTTGTTTTCGTAGATTCTCAAGGATTTTACAAGAATTGGAAACAGAAGATTCGTGTCACTTGTTTCTAGTATTTTGGTCTAAGACTGGACTATTGCTTAATTACAAACCGGCTAAGAAACACGTTTAGACAAGCCGTGACAAGTCAGGTATTACGTCAACGTCAAAGTTACGAGATTTTGACAATACAAGCGTAAAACAATATGGCGGTTATGAGAATGTTGAATAATCCTTTCCTTTCTAAAGAAGCATGGAGCATACATCTTTAGATTACTGTAACCAATAGGTAAAAACAAAACTTTAATACGGAACTGTCTCTTCGCAAAAATCAGGCTGTATCTCGTGAACGCTGACAGCTAGATTTTTGAGATTTTCAAATACCTATGAGATATTTCTGTTTTCGCAATAAAACAAATGATAAAACCGAGGTTAAGCAAGGCGTTTACTGAAACCTATCTGATTAGAACCATTTTAAAAAAAATGATATTTGACAGACGTCAAAGAGAATTCTCGTATTGGACAAACGTCAAATACAACGGAGAATCAGAGAGAGCGATAAGTTTAGCGACTCTGGCCTTCAGATTTTTCTATTTGTCAATGTTAGCCTGTATTACCAAGAAGAACTGTGTGACAGTCTATTTAGACACATTGATAATTTGGCTTAATATAAAATAATGTCATGTTTTAAAAACTTTCGTAATTTCACGGTTTCTGGAAAAAGTTTAAAGTAATTGTGTAATTTACCCTACAGCAAAGTTACATGGGTACAAAATGAATATTCAAAGATTTTATTACCGGATATAAGGATCTAGTTTCTAAATAATTATCATAGATTGATGCTATTTGATTTATGTAATCTTATTAGATAAGTTATATAATATTCTAAAATGTTAGAAAAATAACAATTTTCTAGTTATATTTGCACTGGTTTCCATTTCAGAAATCTAGTTACGATTTCATGTAAGTATATTTCATCAATATTGTAGGTTTAGTAGTATTTTGATATACCCTAGTAAGAAGTGGCAATACAACCGGCACGGAGATAAGTAACATTTTTAGAAGGGGTAACACTAATGTTTTATAAGCTACCTGCTTTAAATGGTATTTGGGCTGGACATTCTTATTGCTTGCCCGATAACTGGGCAAAAGAATGTACCCAGTAAGTTCCATCTAACATAAGGTAGTGACGAGAACAATTATGAATGTGAAGGCGAAAGGAACTGGGCCCCGATTCTGTCACTGGATTAAATTTGAAACTATTCATATTCTTTGAAGCATTTTGCAATTACAATAATTGAAATTTAATAGTATTAACCGTCAGTTTTCCGAACCCTTCGTGAAATTCCAATTATTTTGTTGGAAAACTGATTAGAATAATGCGAAACGTGCCAATCCATCCATTCATTCATCCGCAATTGCAAATAGCTGAATTGGGGCCCTGGATGCATATGACAATAAGAGGACAGAAACAAGACCGGAAAGAGTGAAATAAATAAGAATTGAACCCATCTTTGCTCTGCAGTTGGAAAGTAATGGCTAAACAAAAAGAAACACTAATACAATTACTTAGAGATATTGTTATGACCCCAGTACGGTTCTTAATATGTTAATTGCCTAAGGAATGGCATGGTTTTAGAGAAGGATGAGGTACGCACTTTTGGGTAGCAGTCAGAAAGTAAGAATGGACGGGAAAATAAGATTATTGAGCCAATTCATAGTTTGCCTTACTTTCAAAGTTGCTTAAGAGAATGCAGTTTAGAAAGAACATTTCTGGTTTAACCGACGTATAAAAAAAACATTCTTAATAATTTAAGTACAACTAAAATGACGTGTGAAAAAGAATGACAATCAATGGTTAAGTTACGTCTCAATATTTTGTAAACTAAGTACGAAAGGTATCAAAACACAACCCATGTACACTTAAGCATTCAAATATAAGTGGCTATTAATGTCAAACAAACGAAACAGAAGTTATAAAAATATCGTAATACGTTATGTTATCACACTGTGAGAGAAACACTATTATTCCTTATCGTGATAAGAGATTAGAAAAAGAATCTCTGTATTCAACATCTAAGGAATAAGAATCGTGTATATTCCAACTCGTTTTGGAAAATAAAACTGAAATTAAGACACTGAAAAACATAAGACACAAGTTTGACCTTAAAACTAAATCTTTCGAACCTTGAACGGTATTAATGAAAGAAATTTCACTATGTCTAACGAAGCCAATGATTCATCATAACAGAAACCAAGCTATAATCAACCGTATACATTAACAATTAAAACTCAATTCACGTAATAACGTGGCAGAGTTTTTTGAACCTTTACAATGACACAAAAAATACCAAACTTAATCTATTACTTACACATTTCATTCATTTTGTGTGAATATCAAATCATTTCTTACACAAAGTTCTCACTAGAAGCACTTAAAACCCGTGGGAAACCGATCTCACTTGAGAAAGTGTATCAAAGATATACAATTACACACAAAAAGTACTTTCGAATATTAAACACAATCACTAGAAACTGATATCAAGGGATATAGGTCCTAAGTTAGGTCCCTGAGGGACTACAAACAATTTTCTCTTCGAGTTTACTTGTTGTGTGCGCCTGCGCAACGTCCGCTTGCTGTAGGCGTTACGACCGTATGACGCGTATTCGAAATTGAGGTATCAAGGCTCGCCCGACCTGTTAAAACGAACGTTACAACCGTTGTGCACAGTATCCAACGCTTGTCCGAAGTCGGGACTTAGAATTTTGTTTCAAAGTGACGCGGTAGTGGATTCTTCGGAATTGAAAGTTGTAGTTTTAGTATTAAATTAGGTGTAGAGTGGTACGGGTGTTAAAGAGAGGGATTGGAGACTCACTGAACGGTATGTTTATGTTGGAGTGTACGCATGGCACGTGCCCTCTATGTGATGACTATCCCATCACAGATGGTAGGAGAATCACTTTATTTTAGCTTTTATTTTCGTTTTCGAATTGTTTATGTATGTTAATTTTAGTAGGGATTTCGTTTGCTTATTCAACGGCGTGATAATGTGGATCTTTTGAATCTGTTGAACTTTATGGAAAGATTTTTTTAAAGAAAATTTAGTGTTATTAATAAAATGGGAAAAGAATATTTCATTTAAGTGATATATAAAATGTTTTTTATTTATTTATAACGAATTTAACTTAACATTAAGATGTAAAAATGCATAGAAATTTTTGTCGATTATTTACTTTACGTATCAAATTGTGTCTCCAAAGCCTTTTCTACATATGTTTTAACAAGATTAAGTACTTGTACGTATTTAACATAATATATTATGTATTCAGTATACTATATCAAGTCTGACACATATAAAACAACGCAGACATGTCGAGTAAGATATGTACATATTTAAAAAGGATTACAAATAGTTCAACTCATTTCTACCCGCGGCTCTATGTGTGCGTGCGTTTGACAATTGACTATAACTGAAGCTTGACTTAGTGTGACAGTGACACACAAATGAAAGCTGTGTGTGTACACAACGTCACTGTATATTTACAAGGGTTACTCACACATGGCGCCGCGCGTAAAGATGAGATGAATTAGTGACGAAGCTGATTGAATACAACTCATTGCTCAGGAAACTGTTAATTTACTCGTTGTTTGTGGATAATGAGTGCGTGTTGCTGTATTAATCTTGAAGGTTCATGTATCTAGCTATTAAAGAACAGCTGCAGCTACCTCTAAAAGTAATGACCTAGCCTGTTGACTGCTGGAGGTTGTGGGTTCGATTCCCATCCAGGATAAATGTTTGTGTGACGAAAACGTCATTTTTTCTGCATCTGGGTGTTATTTGTCTATATTATGTGTATATTTAGAAATATATAGGTATGTTTATCAGTTGTCTAGTACTTATGAGCTTTGCTTAGTTTGAGACTAGATGGCGTTGTGTGAAAGACATTTCACACGAGACGTTTCTTTGTCCTATTTCTACAAAACTTTTAGCGTCGCGAGTAGAATTCCAACTTGAATGACTGTTTATTTTATACACTATTGCATCAAAATAATCTTCGGTAATTCGATATTTCATCCTTCCATCACCAGTGGTAAGACATTACCTAATCTCAACACTGCGGAAGAAAGAATTCGTTGAGACGTACGTCACGTCCGGTTTGAACTAAGCAGTAAGCCCAATTAGCTATATGGGTCAATATAGCTTGTATGGCTTCTGTTCTGAGGTCTTATAGTGTGACGAGTTGATAATGTTTGATAGTGGCAAGTTTCAGACATTTTGACATTTGTTTTTAATTTAGTTATGTACGCAAAAGGTAAAATGGAACCCGATTTTATGGGCTCTGTTATCAGTCTGTCCATCACTAGGATGTTTTTTCATGAACCGTGAAAGTAAGACAGTTATTTTTTTTATAGAATTTGTATTTCTGTTGCCGCTGTTATAAATATTAGAAACAACTACAGAAAATACTAAGAAAATAAAAACCGCTTAAACTGCTCCTTTTATGATTTAATTGTGTATGTTTCACGTAACAAAATCTTGTTAATATTTAATTTAATCTGTAAAAAAGATTAAGAAAATCAAAGGAATTATTGAAATTCTAAAAAGTATTCTTAAAGCTGTCATAATAATTCTAAAATGGCGTCCGAAAAAAATCCTAATAATGCCATAAAAAATAAAGTAGCAAAGGCGCTTCCGATTATGCCATCCGTCAATAAATTGATTAGGCGTGACGATCTGATAAAATGAACTGCACAGGACGTCATTATTAAAACCCGCCCATAGACATATAAAGCAAAGATTAATTAACTAATATAGTATTAGGGCTGTCTCTTAAATAATTAGTATTTTTTGTATGATATTTGGAAGCTATATGGAGGTCTAAAAGAAGCCTATTCTGTAGTGAAAATGACAGTAAACGGAATACCTAATTTGTAACCTTTAGAAACTTGATAAATTGTTTTAAATTGCTTGCAAACTTGACACTTGTAAAGTTGGCTTGTAGCCATTTCTTTAGTCAAACCAAGTAACCAATCTTGGTGACACTTTTTGCCTAAAGTATCAGTTTAAAAATCAACAAAAAAGTATTACCAAATTAAACAAATTGAGTATAGTTCTTATCTAATATCAAAATAGCAATAGTTAGGTTGGTAACGTAAGTAAAGGTTTTTGACACTTAAATACTATATATAAAAAAGAAATTGGTCTAACAATGTTCTAGAAAATTCTCATTTTAAATGTTAACCTTCAAAATTCCGAAGAAGAAGTTAACTATTGTTTATGTATTACTTGCTATCTTACACCAAGCCGTAATTGCTTCGTTAAAACTGGTGTATTTTCTCTTGGAATCCATACTAACTATTACATATGATAAGATAACCTACTAGGTTAACGAAGACTTAAGAATTACAGTGAAGTTATCGAAGAGCCATCGATTTTAACCAAGCCTTGTTTTTTTGCTTGGATTATAGTTTTTTTTTTTTTAAGTAAAAATTAAAGTGAGACGAGGGAGACTTAAATCTTGATAGCAATATTAAAATATGAAGTATATGCACGCAATGACTCTTCGCATATTGCGGTTTAGAAATAAATATCATAAGATCCGTATTTCGAAAGGCAAGTAAAAATGAGGGTCCTGCGCTAAATATCTCTTCGGTCGTGTCAAGGAACAGTGAGTGCACCACTGCACCAGTATTGTCGCACCCGCTTGTGTACTATAATATGTTCTGCGCAATTGGCTGGTGTCTTGCGGGATTAGCCTTATTAAAAAAGCTAACTGTCCTGTAATAAGTTAAAAATAAAAAAAATTGATGTAGTCCTATTCTCAGACCTATCCAATATGCACTCAAAATTTCATGAGGATCGATCAGCCTTTTCTTTATGGTTCTTTTCACTCACAGCCCTGAAAACCGAAATAATACGACCATGTACTTATGAATTGTGGCACAATAGACAATTAGTAGTCTTATGTCATTGCATTGTGCTGCTGTGCGGGCCCGAGACGATTCAATGGTAATTTGAATATTCGTCGGCAGCAGCGGAAGGCAGGTCCAAATAGCAAGGAGGTTTGTCATTGATATGGCTGTAGTTTTCGAACTAAATTGTCAGCGTCCCAGCTCGCTACAACCTAAAATAATCCCACGGGAACATAAAATATATATAAAAACTGCCCTCTGTGTTAATTTAGGACATAAACTATCTGTTTTCGACCAAAGCCGTTCAGTGGTTTTTGCGAGAAAGAGTTACAAACATCCATACACACTTACGATACGATATTTCTGTGGATCTTTCATTTATTTTAAAATTACAAATCTCAATTGTCTGGCCGTTTAGAACTAAAATAAAAGAGGCCCCTTAATAAATACAGTACAGTTGTGATGGTACCATCAAACACTAAAAGTGGACATAGAACATGCAAAGGAATACCGTTCAAGTTTACATGCTTGGTAGACGATAATTAACTTTTGTTTCCTGAGTGCGACCCTGCACTGAATCGCACAATATTTCTCGCGTGTCTGAATGAGCCCAAATCCAGTAAATTAACATAATGATTTATAACGGCCATTTCATTACTATACCAAGACGTAATTCTAGAACATTTATTGAAGAAGTGAAGCGGATAATTGGTTAGTTTTTATTCGAGGAAGCAAAGAAAATGGCTGTCGGTAAACTCGCTACTGTATAATTCGTTAAGCTCTGCATAACTCACAAATTATATTCCCGCGCGGTTTGTCTATGGCTCGACAACCTGTCATAAGTGACATTTAATTTGACGTGCGCTGACATACTTGACACGCCTGCAAGTGTTTAATGTACTGTAAAAATGTGTGTTGTGGAGTTTTTATTAGTCTTTGTCAAGTGAATAACAGTTAAGCATCCGTCAACATGTGAAGGCACTTTAACTTTGCGTTCTTGTCAAAATACTACATTTCGTAGACAACTGACATGTTACAGGCTCTTTAAACCTCGCCAATTGCTAAAGTGCAGGAACCTTGTCGCATCAAGGGCCATGTGACGTCATCCTAACGTTAAAAGCAGTGTTTAAAAACGACTTGCAATAGAAATGTGTTACTTCAGCAACCGCGACCAAAATGTGTCAACGATTGCAGGAATGCCACTTGTCTAAATTTCTTTGTATGTAGTCGATAAATAAAGTCTTTAAGATACAATAAAAAAATATTATTATTAAAAAAAAAGAACACAGATAGAAACTTACCATTGCGGAGGTTTTACTAACATACAAATCGATCGCACAAAGACAACCAGATTAATGACATTGTTAATTTGACTGAATTTATGTAACTTTCGTCAATCACTTTTAACTTAACGAAAGCTCGTAAACTCGATATTGATGACATCACTAGACGTACAACCTAAATACAACTTGCCACAAACTCTTGATAACTGAAATAAATATCTCAACCAAACAATTTCTCTCAATGAAAGCTCATCCAGCGAGTTTAGGGTTAACGACTGTAGCACCACATTCCTAACCCATTGACCGCTTGCAAGTAATTGGCGCGCAGACCATAGATTAACTACGTAACTGTCATTATCTCATTCGTGTGAATCACTGACTTGGGCATAGACAAGATGCATTTCTCCGAGGGCCAACGCTGGCGAATCACTCTAATATAAATAGCCAGTTATATTAGAGTGATTCGCCAGCCGAAAAGAAATTTCTTTTTTATCTAGCTCACTTTTTGAACAGCTGTGTCCCACAGCTGGGCAAAAAGGCCTCCATCAAATCCTTCCAGGATTCTCTATCTTGGGCTACGTGGATACAGTCATTATTAGTATACATTTTTCTATTCTAATGTCAAGTAACATTACCTAGGCTAGACTTTTGGTTACATTTCGCTGCCAATTCATAGATCCTTTATACGAATTACTGTATTGGTACGAATGGGAATAGTAAGCATCATTGAAACTAGTATTTGACTGTAGATGTCGGACATTTGCAATCTAATCTATACTTCTATACTTACTTAATATATAAAGCTGAAGAGTTTGTTTGTTTGTTTGAACGCGCTAATCTCAAAAACTACTGGTCCAAATTGAATAAGCATTATTTTTTGTGTTGAGTTGACCATTCATGGAGGAAGGCTTTAGGCTATAAACCATCACGCAGCGACTAATAGGAGCGAAGATACACTGGAAAATGTGAAAAAACAGGGAAAATTATCCATCTTCGAAGGCTTCCGTTAAAAAATTCTAACTTGTATCTTTTAACCACGCGGACGAAGTCGCAGGCAACAGCTAGTATCTTGTAACGCCCACGGGGGCGCTTCAAATAGTTGGAAAGGACAGCTGTCATTTTGGAAGCATATTGGAGTAGCTTACTAGTTCAGAAGCTACTGCAGTTGAAGTTTTTTATAAGGTAACTTATGATGATGGTTCCTAGGTGCGAATATTTAGTGTTTCCAAAAATTAAACATTTAGATCTAGATCTGTCTAGATCCGTAGGCTACGGGGAAAGACGCGTATGTCGTAAAATAATCACACTAGCTTATAAAAATTGAATTTTTGTGCATGTCTGTTACTTTGTCACATTCAAACAGCAAAACCAATTATGACAAATTTTTAAGGAGATAGCTGATACACTCAGATTTGTACACAGTCATACACGCGAATGAAACCTCAGGCAAAATACTTTTAAATTTTACAAGTATCTACTATTTCTATCAGTAATTATTCCGTCTCTACAAATCCACCTTCATTTGTTTTCCTCAAATAAGACAAGACTAGTCTGGTCAATGTCCTTTAATATCCAAAACTTGCAATGTGTGGGTAGTCGAAAATCCATTTGTTTGGCAACTTGGCCCACTGCGAGTCGCCTACGTGAACCAGATACCTGGGCTCCAATTCTGCTATTTACCATGGCCGATGAATGAATGAAAATTGGCTTAAAATGACACTTTTCGTATTCTCATAAGCATTTTATCTGAACAACTAGCTGTTGCCCGCGACTTCGTCCCCGTAGGTAGAAGATATTATAGTCCGATTTTTAATTAGAGGCAGTAAAATGACAATTGCAACTGTCATTTATACAAAAAAGGGTGACCCGCTACAATAGTGATGTTTGGAAATCTTACTACGACGATGACATTTAGTCATGCTTTATTTTATTTGTATCAAAAATTTACTATTTCTATTAATTGAGCTTTTATAATTGTAAGTTGATATTAAATTTGTTTTTCATCCAACCACTGCATAATGTCAGAGTTCATCCAGTTTGGAGTTGGATGCGCTCGACTTTTCTTGCATGGTAAGATTGGTAAGGTGCTTCATCTTATACCAGCACCGCAATTGGCTTTAATTTTAATTTTATAAATTTAAATTAATATATATATTTTTTTTACTTTTAAAAACAGTCACCGTGCATGTCTTTTGATAAATTGTCGTCAATATATTTTTTTATACAGAGCTAATTTGATATCTGAATAAAAAAATGTAAGCTCGACTAACTTATGATTGTAATAAGTCGATTCTAACACATCACTATTTATTTGGAATTAAAAACCTGCCACACTGGAAATGTCATTTTACTGCCTCGAATTAAAAATCGGACTATAGTTATGATTTATACCTGCCCTGTTTTTTCACATTTTTCAATGTATCTTCGCTCCTATTAGTCATAACGTGATGGTTTATAGCCTAAAGCCTTCCTCGATGAATGGTCTATTCAACATAAAAATAATTTTTCAATTTGGACCAGTAGTTCCTGACATTAGCGCGTTCAAACAAACAAACAAACAAACTTTATATATTAGTATAGATAATTGGAAATTTAGTATGGGAGGGTACAGTTAAGGTTAATATACTGAATTTTCAATTATTAAAGTGGCTTAATGCTCAAGAGAAAAGTAATAATTTCAAATTTAATCCAATTGCCATTCATTCATCGGCCATTGTAAATAGCAGAATCGGGGCCCTAACGTACTTGGTTTAATTGTTGCCTGTTTCAATAGTTTTGATCGCTTTAAAGGTTTATTTTTACTCTTCTATAATATCTGTTTTTGTCCTGTCTCTTCTATGGTCATCAATTTGTGTCACTATGGATAGATTTGTATGCAGAGTTTCGGGTCGAACCTAGTGCAATCAATTACCAACACAGCCACTAAGTTTTTCAAAGTTTTATCTGAGTGGAAAAATCTAAGGCAGGCCTTTGCCTTGCAGTGGGACAGTAACCGCTGATGAAAAAAAAAGGAATTTTCTTTGATTTATTCTGTGACACGTGGGTAAGAAATGGAAATTCTGTCCTATATGCATACATCTATTATAGCAGGGTTCCGTTTTTACCCTTTAGGTACGGCATCCAAAAAATAGCTTCAACTAGCAAAGAGTTAGCACAGGCAATGCTAACTTGGAAATTCGCCATGGAAACTCCATTATTGCGCTGGAAATTCTTGATAGTATCACATTTGGCATTTTTACAATGGTATTTGAATTGTTATTGGTCTATTACAGCAGTTATGGAGGTTTATGCTGTGTTGTGTAAGTCTTAACACGTTATTTGGTCCAATTTATGGTACTTTTTTATTGCTCTACTTTTTAGTCGAGTGCCATAGATTTTCTTTTTTTAAGAGTGCATCTATTTTTTGTACTAGAGAGCGATCATTGGAGACAAAACAGTATTGTTTGTGTAACGAACTTTCGTCGACGCCTTGCAGTTCTTATAGTTTATTCGATTCGTTTCATTGTTGTGGAAACAGGTTGTTGACGCAAAACTGACCTGTCTCAATCAAGTTATTCTATCATAACTTTCAAATGATTGTTAAAAGTAGAATTTTTAAATACATTTGTTTCACGGAGCATGTCCGGGTCTTTTCCAAAAGAATGTTATTTTGGAAAAACGCAACTGGAGTCTAAAGTTACTATTATAGAAAACACAGAATAAAAAAAAAAATGATTTCTATCTTGATTATTCTTTAAATCTTCAAATTATTCATTATTTTATTTGTATTTCGATTTTGATTCGAAAGAACTCAGAAAAACTTACAAACCCAATCTTAGGTATTTAAAAGTTCAATGTTTTTATTATCGGACAAAATGGAAGATAAGAAGCCATGTCCGGTGTCGAAATAACAATAAATACTTGACAAATATGGCTTCGCACTTCTTTTTAAATCGATAACACATTAGACCTTTTAAGGAGCTCGTTTCTAAGCTACAAATGCACAATTTGGATCACAGATTAAATTGCGCTTGATACGGTCAGTACGTGGATGGCTGATCTATCTACGTAATAACGAGTTCCTCCGTTTTCGGAAGACGCGTTAAATTATGGGTCCGGCTCCGGCTGTTATTCAAACATCTTCGATAGTCGTTAACTAACTAAGGGGTATCGTGTTTTCCAGATTACTGGGTTGAGGAGAACAGATAGGCAGTCACTCCTTGTAAAACACTGTTACTTAGCTGAATCCTGTTTGACTGGAAGACGATCCAACATAATTGGGAAAAGCCTAGAATCATGATGATAAGCCCCTTATTAGGTACAATGCCTGCAGCGATAGTTGTCAATCAGGATGAGATTAACGAAACTTCGTAATTTGTATGTTTTTAGGTTACATTTTTCACAGAATGCACATTAATTTAACCTCCGACAAAATTTGGCCCCACTGTGTCTGTCTGTGACATTTCTCTTAATATAACTCTGGAAAGGCTCTAGCATTAGCTAAATGCTCCTAGACATGATACATCAAAATGGGTTTAGATATTTTTAAGCAATGGATGCAAAAAGTGGTCATTCATTCGTGTTAAGAAGTTTATGAATTAAACTTATTTTAGCTACACTAATTTGACTGCACGGATAGCAGAGTGGTTGAGGTCGTCGCTAGTTGGATCCCCGCGTAGGACAAGCGTTTGCATGATCCACGAATGCTTGTTCCGAGTCTGGGTGTCTTTGTGCATGTGAATTGTATGTTTGTGAAACACCGAGCGACACAAGGATTAAATTCCTTAATGCGGGAGTCGTTTTATAAAGACATAGTATTTATATATGTAATCTATTTCTGGAATAGTTAAATTCATAGCTGAGCAACAAAGATGAGCTCCACGTTCCTATTTAAATACTTGGAAGGAATGCAATGACACTTCCGCGAAAGGGCATATACGCGAATAGATTATCTTTCTAGGAAGTGTCTAGCAAGCGATCAACTTAACTTTACTATGTATCTACCAAGCAGAGAAACAATAGGTAGGTGCCCTCAATGTGAAATGAGTGAATGATAAAAATGTCAAATCCAATAAGTGCACCAGCAATAATTATACCAATATTTAAGTTTTACTGCCAAAGAATTATCATTTTGACTGCAATACCTATATTTTTTGTCATTTCCTGAATGGCTTTATTTAAATTATTTTACAGTTCTTTAACTCCTGCAACTGTGCTGAATGCCATTAAAACTCGGAGGCAATTGCGTGCATTACTAGTATTTCCGAAAATGGAATGCGTTTGGAGCTACTAACGCCATCTATCGAGCCGTCGCGTTCAACTTTGTTAAAAATATACAAAGATGTTTATAATAAATTATTGTACCTATATTACATATTAAATACGCCAAGATCTTTATAAATCGTATCGTTAGCACACATGCATGCAATGTTATTTAACACATTTATAATTATCAAAAAGTTTTGCTTAAAAAAAAAAACAAACATATTTGTTAATAGATTTTATTTTATAATTATAATGTTAATTACACACAAACACAACACTTTCAGTCATTTGTATTACCTTCTAATCCATCTGAAGAATCGATTTCCGCGTTTTTTCCCGCTATTTTTCTTTTTCTTGCCCATTTTTCTTGAAAATCATACGTCACTAGCACTGTCAAACACTGTTTTTAAATTGTATATATGGCACTTAAGTTTTTAACCAAATACGCACTGACCGCACGCAAAGTCAAGCATTTTATTCTGACCGATACAGGACTCTTATAGGCTCTAAAAACAATAAAAAATTAACCACTAAATTAGTATTTCACAAAAACAGTTAAACACAAAAGCGAATTACAGTTTTATTTACAAATAGTTTTATTATTCTCGAAAATATTTACCAAAATGGCTGATGTTTAATCTATGAATTGAAACGTTGTTTCGAAGCGCGCGATGGCGTGTGCGCGATCGTACTGGGCATGCGCAGTGGACGAAATTAGACGAAAAAAAAAATGGATGCACAAGGAGAAATGCAGAGTCCATTTATTTTGGTACATCTCTTCTGAGATTGAATTTATAACGATTCTGTGGACTGCCCTTTAGGTGTAAATTACATGATGTTAATAACGTGTCTATTCGATACTTTTTCAATATGCAACATGTACTTAGTTTGATACGCCGATTTTATATCCGTCGATAATTTAATACGAGTTTGTTTTTGACCTTTTCTCATCAGGATTTTACGAATTAGAATATGGCAGCTACCTAACAGTTATTTATTAAATTAAGTAGGATATAAATAGTACGTGTTGAGATTAAATAAGCTTATAAAGCAATTTACGGAAATTGCCCTAATCAAAAGGGCGCCGCTAATAAACTAAACATATCAAATGACTCATTTAGTACCAAATTACATTATTAGTTGTTAACAAACCGCGTTATTTTTTTACGATCAATCAATTCAATTTTGAATGACTATCTCACTCCGTAAACGTGTTCATGATTATGTTATACAGCCAAAATTAATAATTAATTTAATTTTATCTTCATAAATATTAAAGCGAATTGGGAATTTATTTTTAACGCTTTCGCAACGGTTCATTTTAAAATGCGAAGGAAAGAACTTTGCAAAAACAAAAAACAAACATCAACCTAACCTAAAAATTCGCAGCAATCCTAAAATAATGACATCTATCAACCACAGATCATACATAATTTCAAATTTTAGGTTAACATAAAAAGAAAAGGGCAAGTGAGATTATTTTTAGACGCGCACCGTGACTCACTGCGGTCTAAATGAAGAGATTCGAAGAGATTGAATGCTTGAGGGAGTGACGAAGTGAAGACACTTGCTTTAAATTTACTTGGCTTGTGTATTCATGACTGCAAATCAGGAATGAAGCTGAAGGGAGAGTGAAAATTTATAATCACAATAATTAACGACAAAAACATATAACCAACTTCAAATATAACCTTTGAGACTACCTGGATTAATTGTTATGAAAGCAAAAGCTATTTTACTTCAAATAGATGACCCGATTTTGCTTTTTTTTATTGTAAACAACCGTAAGAATTAAATGTTGCAGCGGTTCGACTCGCGACCCCGCCGCGTCAGCTCATGATTAAGGACTCCGGTTGGGTCCGAAACTAGTCGGGCAATCCCGATAAATACGCATGAGTAAACTGTAGCAACATTCAATAACGATTTTGTTTTGTTGGTAAAACTGAAAAGATTTGATCTTCCCTTTTTAAATTCGGTTGAAAACGCACTAGCATTTGATGACACTTCTGGCTGAATGACCTACCTCTTTGTAAGCAAGAGGAATCTGAAAGAAACAAAAATATATCGGTTTGTGGGCTAAAACACCTACAGGTACTAACGGATTGTAATAAATGTATGAATAGGTACACTATTTCTAAACTAACCGCATTTTGAATAGTTCTACAAAAATAAACAAACATTACGTCACTAGAGTGCAGCACTATTTGGGAAACGTCCAACTGTCTGCCGCTAACAAGCTTTGAAGCTTAAGAAGATATCGGCCAATTCCTGTGACACATCTTTTTATTGATCTAGCCTACCACTAGGTTTTTGAGGACTGTTGCAGTTTTGTTATCGGGACGGCGTAATATAGGGGATCTACCACTACATCTTTAAGGACAATTATTATAGTTGTAGAAGTAGGACAGCGCAATACACTGCATAGAGTGGCGTCTTTTTAAACTTGGTTGCTAGATCCCAATGCGTTAGGCGGCGTCTTTTTTCCACAATTGTAATTTTATTTGCTTGAAGAGTCCGTAGAAGGCCTTAATAGACTTTTCTTCAGCTATAATGGCTTAAGCTTAATGGTTTCTGCTCAATATCGCATTTTAATCGTAACAACTATGTATTTGATTGTCCATAACTCATTTTATTGTACCTCAAACCAATAATGGTCGGCAGAATAGCAATTCAACGATCACTGTCAAAAATCCAAAGCCGCCATTAAGAAAAAAAATGTCATAATTCTATAAAAGTTAACAATATATCGATGTGATGCAACGCTTGGGCTTCGTCCAAATGTCCAGTTACCAGATAAGAATGAGGAAATGACAGGAATAACACAAGTCACCGGTACGTGAATAATTCTAGCGCGTCTATTTGTAAATATAACGCGCGGATTATAAGTTTAGGTTATGTTTTCGATTTGACAGATGACAGGTGCACTAATCGGTGTAAACATCAAAGAAAATAAAGTATCTCTTGATTTCATTTTCATTTTTTGAGCATAAATTCAATTGCATTCGAAGTCCAATTACTACAATTTCTTGGAAATCACTATTTTTGTTGTTTCTTATATGTATTTATAAATAATTATAATCTGAATTGTTTGCCACAAAAAAAACTTGTTAAACTTTTTCCAACAATATTTATCCTGGTATAAGTAGCTATTATTTCTATTTATTACTATTTTACGCGAGCATTAATTTTAAAATTTTATTAATGTTATAACTATACTCAGGTACTAGATTTTATCTTAGTTGTGGATTATTGTTTAACTATTACTGATATTTTTACAGTAAACCTGTACACATCATACATTTAAGTAAATTGGTACTCTATCACTACTTCACATTTAGGTATAGACTATAGAATACCGACGCTCGTTAAACCATAAAGGTTTCTATAAAGATAAGGTTATCTACCATGGTCAATCAGCGTAATGGATATAGAGAATGCTTTTAGGAATGAGGTCCATATAATGTTACTTAGGGTCACTTTCAAAATGGCGGGTAACTTAACGAAAGCACATAATTACGTTATAACCTCAAAACCGTTGATAAATTTGCTTTGACACAAAGGTCAAAGGTCATCAGGCTAAAACTCGTGATGAGTTTTCAGAAGTGACGTATATCTGTAAAGGGTTCAAACAGTCATTGACTGGTGATTATTTAGATAAGTATTCACATATAATTCTTGTATCACGATGTACCTAATTGAACTCTTTCGAAATGGCTCGACCGTGCATGTTGGGTAGGTCTGACAATCGAACAATATCTATTTTCATACCCTTTTTTCTCCTAGAACTCATGTACATGGCAGAACAATGCCTGAACTGATAAGTAGTTTAGTGTTAAAAAATTGGCAATACAGACAGAATTATCTATGTCGCGATTCTGTCTTGCACGTGGCTGTTTTTCTTGTGATAAATTTTCACAGATTTGAGGGTTTGGTTTGTTGAACCCTCCAACAGATCCCAAAAACACGTCAAGTTTGCGAAAAACACCGTCAAACGGATTTCAAACTGTTTAAATAATGTCTGAAGCTTTTGAAACCAACATGTTTTATCATTGGCGACCCTTTCTTTGAAGAACTATTTTAAAATAGCTTAACAGATCTATGCACAGCTAAACAGTTACAAAGGGGAGTCTAAAAACAGTCTTAGGTAGATGAACTAATAAAGAACTTTTCTTTCATGTTAAGAATAGCGAATAAAATAAACCATAGGCAAATAAACCGTCGCGAATTTCTTTTGACATGCAACTTAGCCATTTAGCCGCCATATTTCTGAATGCAGTTATTTTGAGTGCCTTAGTAATTACCAATATAAGATGATCTATTAGTTTGTATATTATTGATCTGTCTATAGGTCATATTAAACTGGTTTAAAGTAGTACCAATATACGATGAGTCAGTAATCAGTATATTTTTATAGTGACTATGGATCATATTTGACTGGCTAACGTTTCGCTTTGCACTTTAAAATGACATTTTTGATTGAATGTTGTTTTTTTAACACTTTTAATTTAAAGCTTGTGGAAGTTTTATAACAAGAAATATTCTCTGTTACTACGTACAAATCTATTAACACAACCAACGGAATTTCTAGTACGTGTATGTACATTAATTCACAAAAACCTAAACAATCGAAATCACAACGTAAACAAATCACAAACAACACATTAACTTCACAAAACCGGTACAGACTGAAAACCGAAAATCGTAAACCGTAAACACAAAAATAGCACAACGCAGCGCTATTCCTGGCCGCACACAGCCGAGTTTGTATTCAAAATTCGAATTTTAAATGAATAATAACCGTTTTTGTATTCAAGCTCTGGTTTTGAGTCCGGTAACGTCAGTCGTATAGAATTCTTACGCGGCAACTGACCTATTAGAAAACACAAGCTTTTCGGGAAGTCGTATGTTTAATTATAGTACGCTGTGAATCTCTGATACAGTATACGTAGAGATTTAAGATGATTTATCTGAGTGGGAACGGTCATGAGTGACATGTTAGGTTTGGTATTTAGACCGTTCTATAGAACGGTCTAACTTCATCAGCACGCATCTAAATGTCTATAATTGTTACTGATAATTATGTATTTTTTTTTATTTCCAGATAAAATTAGTTAGCGTTTGCCACTAACTATAGGCCTCAAATAAATGATTCACGTTGCTTGTCAAAAATAATAGTCTTGTTTTATTTATACAATCAAAATGTGAAAAATTTCATCACATTTTTCGTAAAAAACTACCTGCGGAAACTGATCTCGATTCACAAAAAAAAAATCATTAACCTAACCTATCTAGTCTGCAAAATAAAGTTCCTAAACCTTCAACTGATCTTCATTCACAAAAAAAAAAACGATGTTACCAATCAAAAGTCATAAAAATTGCCTCAATCTTACAATACCTACTTCCTATGACCCCATGGGATTCATTTCCCTTTAGTTTTAAGACAATGGCAACAACATCCTCACTATAACCGAGTGGAATACTTATTGTGAATTGTTTGGCTTCCGCCGTTACTGCTTTATATATCCTGGAAGATAAAGTTATTGTGATACAATGCTTTGCATATCAGATGCTAGTGATTGGCAGTGCTATTTAGCTAACGAGACGGACTGAAGAAGTGTGTTATTAAAGGTATTTATAGTAAAAAGTTATGGCTAGCCCATAACATCTATGTATACTAATCTATACTAATATATAAAGCTGAAGAGTTTGTTTGAACGCGCTAATCTCAGGAACTACTGGTCCAAATTGAAAAAAATATTTTTGTGTTGAATAGACCATTCATCGAGGAAGGCTTTAGGCTATAAACCATCACGCTGCGACTAATAGGAACGAAGATACAATGGAAAATGTGAAAACAGCAGGGTAGATATAAATCATAACTTATATTATTATCTTCTACCCACGGGGACGAAGTCGCGGGCAACCGCTAGTTTCACTTTAAATAACAACAAAAAAACACATATAGGTGACATACAATATATAATATGTAGTATCAAACAAATTCATTGTTAAACAGTAATTCTTTTGTATTAATATCAACTGTCTGGCTATCACGGTTCATGTGATGCAGCCTGGTAACAGACGGATACACAGAGGTACAAATTATTCGAATTAATATTTTGAAGATTTTAATACTAGCGGTTCCTCACACACACAAACATACAAACACACTCATTAATGTATTCTTTTATCTAAATCTTTAGCGTATACTACAATAATTCCGTTTGTCGTCACTTCTTTCCGGAGTTTTTGGCAATGACTGCTGAGTGATACATTTAGTGCTTTCATCTTCAAGACATGAGGTTTCAAGTATTATAATACTAATACTACTTGAAGTTAGATGTTGTCGGTGGGGAACCGAGAAGGCACGATACACGGCGTCTCTCTTGCACGATTGCGATAGTTGCTTATATTTAAAAACTAACGGATGTTTTTGTTATAGTCTAGATAAACTTATTGGGTATTAGATTTGTAATGAGTTAAGTTTATTGGAAATGGCAAGTCATAATATTCTTGTCATCATCATTTGTGACTCACCGGTCTAAAGATATAAGTGTTAAAACATCGTACAAGTATTAATTAATTGCAAACATCAGTACTTGGATCATAAAGAAAAATTTTGTTAAGATTAAATACGATAAAAAAGCAACATGTATTGTGAGAAAAATATATTTTATTTTTTTTATTCAATAAGATCTAAATAAACGTTCATTTTAATTTTACTTTTCAAAACGCAACTTGTTACGAAATAAGCAGGAAAAATTATTGCCAAGATTAATCGTGATCGTGAAGTTTAAATGAGACTCTGTAATGAACTGCACATAATAAAACATGGCGGAATTAGTTCAAGGATAAGTACCTACTTATAACGTACATTTTGAGTATTCGTTGAAAAATGTATACATGTAAATACTATCTAAAAAAATATATTTGTCTGGCACATAATAATATTGATATTATAGAGATAAGAAGTTTCAGACGCCATTGCAGTTTGTAAAACGTTAATCGGGTATTTGCCCAAAACACTACAATAAGTCCATCGTAGAGATGTCCACAAAAGCATTTTTTCTTTTATGATATAATGAAGGTATGGTTAGGTAAAATCTCACGTGACGTCACTTACCAGTACTAGAAATTCAATTTTATTACATAGTCGGCGCATAATTTGAAAATCATACTACTGTTATAAATAAAACAGATTGATGATTTTAAAATTGTATTAAAACATAGGATGCCTAAGCCTCTATGCCATTCAATTCAGTATTTAAACCTGCGGGCACTAAATTCAGAATATAAATATAATATAATATAAATAAAAAGTTAACTAATTTATATTACAAATTAAAACTAATGCACCCGTATTAATCTTACGACTCTGGCAGACACAGAAAAAAAATCATAGAAAAAAATACTCTATGGTTAATCTTCTATGTAGGCCATAGACATTTGTCATCGCCGGCACATCCTGATACACCTTTATGACAAGACAAATTGATCAGCTTAGTTTTATTTTAATGCTAAAGTTAATGGTTACCATTTATTTCAAAACTATGCAATGGTTTCCATAAGTGTTATGACGGATTAAGATTCACAAACAGAATTTATTAAAGTTTTTAAATATCTTAATTTGACAAGGAATGTCGGAATCTCGCCTTGTTGTGGGTAGAGCTAGATTTAAGATGCTCTTACTAATAATTATCATGAAACAATTTTAGATTTTATAAAATGGCTGAATTGATAGATACTGTATACAGTAGGATTTAGTATATTTTCTCACTCAAATTTCTGGTTTGCTTGTCGTTCCAGTTGGATTTTTGCAGCAGGCTGAAATTTTCAGAGTATTTACAAACCCGATGACAAAGCAATTTACAACTATAAAAACGACAGGACTGATTTTGGGTCATCGGGTTTGAAAATACTTTGAAAATCCAACTGGCAAATAATGTTCAGAGGTAATAAGTTGTGTGTTGTGTAAAAGAAGAAGCCACTCAACGCCATGTAGTGCTCTCTCGCTTCCACAACTGCAACTACTTTAAACATGGCGGTACCCAGTCTCGCTACAATAGCTGGTTAACAAATAGAAGAAGAAAACCTAATTTCAAAATTAGAAGTCGCAAATAATGTTCAGATGTTTATTGTCTACGGCTAGACGTGCGTTAAATAGTATAGAGAATAGAGATGGGAAAAGCAAGCCTTAACTGAACTCAGACTGACTTGCATCAGGCTTTGTAAACCAGCATATTATCTATGACTATAATGATATTGTGTAACTTAAATGTATCATTAAGGGCCTGTTGTGTCCGTCCGCCTGTCACCATGATGTCTCACATACCTATGCACGTAGAGGTATAAACCTCATGGATACATTGTATTTAACATTTCTAAAATTTACTATAGCCATCAATAAAAACACTTAACTATCCATCTTTTACAACGCTGAATAGTAAATTCAGTTTTCTTTTTTGTGCAAATCAATCTAATTTCAGCCTATCGAGCACCACAACTCGACATACCTAATCCTCCCGAAAGTTGCCACAGAACACCCGGTATTCCGTCTTCCGCAGACCGCATCCATTCCAAAACCAAATTATGGTTTTTGTCTGTACTTTAATATGATATCAAAAAGTCTTCAATGATCCACAATAGAGAGCAGATTTTTTTTTGATTTTCAGAAGATGAAGAAATCTGTAGCTGAGAATTGCAGTAGATTTCCAATTCATACGTCGCTATACCCTCATATTTTGCGAATAACTAAGTTAACAAATTCAGTAGAGAACTGAATTAGTACAATTTCGTTCGTTGCAGTGTTGTTTGACATCTCTAGAGCTTTAAAGTTTGCATGCAGTGCATCTTTGGCTTTTCGCCAATACGGGTGCGTCGACCCCTTGCTACTATTTCTTTTTTCGTGTCTGAGAATTTCAGATAGACTCGTAATAGGCGGATCGGTTTATAAATATGAAGTTCGTTTAACTAGTTTGATGCATTGTTATTGCATTTAAAAGTTAAGTATCAGCTTTTGGGAAAGTTTGATTTATCATAAGGTTGATTTAAGTATGACTTTTTTTTTAAGTAGGCTATGAACTACATTAAATATTTCGTTCAAATGAAATAATTTCATAAGTTACAATTCGACCGTATTTACCGCACTTTAAAATAACAATTTTGAGTCAATTAAATTAATATATCAACCACATACACTTTAGTTAGGTGATATAACAATAAATTTGAACCGCAACGCAATATAGCCACCGCAGGATGTGATACCGATACCGCGAGACTAGTACTGACAAATCTATTCATATTATTATAAACATACGAGTTGGTAGCCATTTTGTGCTAAAATTTAATAACGAGGTTTACGAAATAGGATATTACTTGAAGAAGATATCTTTGATGATCTTTTATCCTTGTCCCAAATGATTTTAGACATCAATTCTGATCATTGGAATTGTATATCGGATATTTTTTTATTGTAATTTTGTTCTTTTTGCGTTTTGTTTTATTTCAGGTGTTACAGAAATGACTTGTCGTTTTTTAACCCTTATCGTGTCAGAGGTGGCTAACACGACTGCTAGGCTCTAGTTGTTGGGTTCGAACCATAGTGGGAGAATTTGTTGAAAAAAATCACGAAAATCGGAATCATCGGTATATGCATGAAAACCCGACCGATTTAAAAAGTTTCTTTTTGAAGACAACAGAACAGGCAAGATATCGGAGTCAGAAACTATGGCGACAACTTTCCTGAGAGAACAGAACAGTCAGATCAATGAAATTTTGTAAGACTAGAAAGAGGTCCTTACAAATTTTCTTTGTAATTAGCCTTGAAAAATCAATTCAACGATTTGTATACACACTGCCATAAGAGATACGTATATACACAAAAAAAGTAATTAATAATAGTAAAACAAACGAAACATATAATTTTCTGGTACATTCACAACGACAGGATACCACGCTTGGCGAAACCCTAGTACAGTCAAATCCACATCAATGGCGTACATTTTGACACCACTTGAGCTTTTATCACACAGTAGTGAGTTCAATTTTTGTATTAATTTGTAACTTAAACATGGGGCCAGCTGTACTTGTATTATTTGGACAAACTTATCGAGTAACAGATCAAAAACATGCATGAGATGATACTGGTATGTAGTTGGTTACGGTTTTTGCAATATTTACGGTTTTTGCTTATTGCCTAGCTAGTTAGGACGAAAGTTTTCGGTTAATATTTTCGTAGTTAATTATATGTTTTTTTTTACACTTTAAACTTTGTCATTTTAGGCTATGTATTTTGTCATTCCATACATAGCAATTACTTTAAAAAAATACACAACATCCAAAGAGCCTGTATTTAAAAGTACAAATATGGGTCAGAAACAATCACTTCACGAGAAAATCAGTTAATAAGCCGCACTCAACTTTCAACACAACAATTCAACCATATTTCAAAAACTTTCCCGCCTTAAACGTCAACACATACTTAAAAAACAAGTCCAAGTTCAAAAAAGTAATTAACTCATCAACTGTCAATATACAGCCTACGATACAAAAACTTTTTATACGAAAATCAAATAGTAAAAAAAAACACACGGTTCGCGTTCCATTTCGCGCCACTCACTGCACGAAAATATGGCGGGAAACGTTGACAGACTAAAAAGGTATTGTGATAAATTGTTTCAATTATCATTCCAGTTGTGTTCCCGTCCAAATAAGAGTTTGTAACGTTGAGAGAATATATGAGGCGTCGGAAGCGGGTCAATGGATAAATAATTGAGTTGACGATTATGGCAGCTAGCGGTCAAAGTAGATAATAACAATTATTTACATTGCCTGTCATATGGAGGCAGTTTAAATACAGTTCCGTTTCATATTGTATCGCGTTAACACTGTCAAGCACAGGAAAACTTAAAACCATCATAACAAGACTGATAAGCAACCCTACCGGCTACCACAAAGCTTAGTTACCGCTTAAAGTTATATTTGTGGAAGAAAGTCATCTTTCTAGGCTATGTGACATTCAAAAGATTTACAACCAATATCTGCATTAAACGCAAAATTTTAGTTGTTTTTTTTTTAACAACTCCACATACAATAAACCTACATAGCGGCTTAGGCAACTGCTTTGTACAGATTTGACGATTTCAAAAATCACGCATCAGTATTAAAAACTATTAAAAATATAGTTACCTAGTACCTAATTCTCTCCCGGCTTTCTTCTATATACCCGGTAAAAATTCTCGATCTAGTATCACGACATATTATTCAATTTCAGGTCTTATTCATCAATCTGTGACACAGACAACACTAATCTCGTCTCGTCGGCAATCCATTTGACTGAGGAAATTATTCATTCAGCCGGGAGTTAATAAAGTTATGGCATGAAGTTTTTGCTGCCAGAGCGCGCTTAATATGACTGCTACGGGACTGGACGGCGCTATCCGCGGTGTATTATGCTGTCTCTTTTCTACAATCGCAATGTTTCTGATGTGAGTTCTCATAGTACAGGCATAAGTCTCTGAAGTAGTTATTTGTTTATTGTATGTTTTATGCTAATGTTATTTTGATTTTCTTTTTATACGTGTGAAGAGTCAACTCTCTCTTTGGACCGTTGGATGGAAATTAAATTCTGTTTTGTATGGAATTATGTATGACATCGTTTAAATAGATTTACGGATATAGAACCTCTGATACTTGGTTAATAATTTAATTATACGAATCAATGACCGACTGAATTCTTTAGTATCATTTATTACAAATACGTAGTTTGTGTTGTTGTAGAACATCAGGATAGACCGAATCGATTTTGAAAAAACTTTGAAGAATTAAAGGTCGAGTTATTCGTAGGTGTCATAGTCTATTTTAACCCAAAACTTGGGCCGGGTCATAGTTCCTAATAACGGGACGGCTTTTCTTTTTAATGATTTAATACAATCCCGTGGACGTCCCTTAGAGTAAATAGCTATTAAATAATGCAACGGCTTATTTATGTGTATTTATCGGGAAAGCCCTACTAGTTACGGACCGGAGTCCGGAGCACTAATACCAAATATGGTGAGTTTTAAATAAGAATTTGGGAGTACTCAATTACGTGCTTCAAATACTTCTTCATTTGTCTTAAGAATTCAAAATAAATTAATCTGAGTGCCTCCAGTTAGCAAGTGTCGTCAATGCTTAATACTTATTCTCTGTAATTGTTACTGGTTCACACAACAATGGGACAGGCTGGAAAAACATTTGAGAAGTCACTCTTTAGCGTAAGAGCTGCGAGTAATGAAACTAGAACAGTTTTTTTTTATTTATAAAATAAAATCCCTCTTTTTGGCGCCATTTTACCTGACAGCTAACCTAAATTGCACAATTTAATCATTTCGTTAAAGATCCCACAGCAGAAAAGTTTCTTCTCCTTCCAAACTTCTCCATTTTTTGCAATTTCTGGCCACAAGCGCCCCGAATTTAAATGCTAAAACACACATGAACATAACTGTCTCCTATAACCTTCAGTAAATTGAGTAATAAGTTATCTATAGAATCCGCAGATAACAACATTCTTGCGTTATCTGCAGATTACTTAGCTTTTAACCTTAATGCATGTGACATCTATTTACTTAGACCTTGGACTTCCTTATAAATGTCAAAGGTTTTCTATTGACTTGCGAGTTACGAGTTATTTTTTGCGATGCAATAACCATTTAGGTTTTATTTACTGCATTCGTCATTCATATATTTTTTATATCTTAGTATAAATCAATATTTTTATGAATAGCTAATAATTAGCCGGGATTTTTTGAGGTTAAGTAGTTTCAAAAATAAATGAATTAAATGTGTACCAGTATTAAACATAATAATTCTTATTCGAGAATTTGGGACCAGCTCTAAAAGCAATACAAGCAAAACTTTACATTTTCTAGTAACTGCAGAAAAATGAATCAGATTTTTCTATATCCACATTAAATTTCTTCTTCATATACATCCAGTCCAATCATATTTTTTTTAAGACGTGATGACTTTTGAGTCCTGTCATATAAGTTACAATAAAATTCTTTCTAATAAGAATAACGGACCTCCTTTTTCGACGACTCCAAAACCACGTGCAATAATGCAATAGTCTTATTAGTCTTATATTGCATTTTTTTCTGACAGGTGACTGAAAATCTTTCGTTTTAATTATTTTAGGTAAAAATTAAATAAATTCTCGCAAATACCAATAGCCATCGACCGCATCGCAAATTACTGAGTAATTAATTAAACAAACGAACTGAAAGGTTTAATTAAGGCTAAACCATTGGGTATTAAGCCATTAAGTAATTGGTTTAATTAAATAGACATGCAATGGTTACGTACACAGGTTACATTCCAAACAGTTGCATGTGTGAAGCAAAGTATGAAATGTAATTAAAATATTATGTTATGATTGGTCAGTTGAAAAAGGGATGGTCAGTATCATCGGATGGCAAAACGTGAAAATGTCACAGTATTGAATTATTATCGAGATTGTTTCTGTGGACGACAGCCAGATTTTTCACTATTTATTTAATAACAGTTTACTTTAGCATCTTATCGGGTTAGCTTTCGGACGGATTGGGTTCGCGAGTCAAACTTTCTTGAGATAACTTCATGGGAAGAAACCCGGTATTTTCTAAAGGGGTGCATGGAGGCACGTCCAACATGCAGATGCCTTGTCGAGAAATTTAATCTAAAATGTGACGGGGTATCTACCAGGGCTCATTCACGCATGCTCTATGGGACAAGAGACATGAAGAATCCGAAGTACATGCAGAACTATTGCATACTATGTGTGTAAGAATAATTAGACATTGTATTGTGGATGCTATGTGGGTCAGTTCCTAACATTTGACACATAACTGCGGCATCTACTTGCCTTTCTACGCATGGTAATGTTAATTGGCAAGTGGTTAGTCGCTGAGCACTAGCTTGACCCCACTCTATCCTACTGCCACGATAGGCAGCAGTGGGCAACACCAGTGAAGAGAGATGCGATGATGAGATATAATTTCACCACTATTTTTCATCCTTTGTGAAGTATGGTGTCAGAGCAATATGCAGTGGAATTGAATAAACATCACATAAACATCAGGAGCTTTGTTCAAAATATTTCATATAGGGTGGCTTGGTAAAGTTTGGCATACATTCTGGTAGATCAGTGTCAGCATTTTGTGAATTAAAAGAAAATGACCTAAATGTTTCCTTATTAACTTTGTTAGACAAGTGCTCCATCAATTTCGATTATATTGAAGGATCCTTTAAATTGTCCTAGGATGTGTCTTGTGGCTCTGGTATTAATAATCAGTTATCATGTTAGATCCTGACTTACCATGAGTAGAGGAGAGGACTATAAAAAAACTACAGAGTTTGCAAGAAACAGAAGAGATATTTTACTATAAATAATATTATTAGATATAGTCTAGTTAAGTCTAGACATTTTATTCGGGCTAGGATGTTGATGTTTAAACTTTCTCATGTATGTCAATTATTGTTAATTCTTTTCGTAAATAAAATATATCTTTAATCCTAAACCAATAGATATTAAGGTGTTGATAAACATCTATTGACAGTTTAATTAACCCTTATAACTATTTTTTTTTATAGTAACTGTCTCCGGTTGGGTCCGAAACTAGTCGGGCTACCCCCATAAATATGCGTGACTAAACCGTTAAATCACTTATAACTATTATTTCATCATGTGAAATTTAGATCAAATTAATGTAAAAACAGAGAGACTGCAATGCCAAGACTATAGATTTGAATAACATTAATAGGAGTAAACAATTTCAAGGATAAATTTAAATCTTTACATGGTATATAGCATTTAAAAGATCAATTATATTTTGGCACTAAACTAAAAAGGTAATATTTAAATTGACTAATACTTTTGTTATGAGTAAACAAAAATTAAATATGGGTGTAAAGAGGTTTTATTTAAATTAAAATCATAGAAAAATAACATTTTGAAATTAGAATCTTTTCTCAGTTCTTCAATGGTCACTGGTTTGTTTTGAATTCTTAAATGTTTCTGTAGATTTAAAAAGGTTAATTAGAGAAATAAAAATAAATGTCAATGATACCAAATTTGATTTGACTGTTTTGTTTATAAAATCAATACTATCTACCCTTAATAGAAATAGAACTACTCTAAAGTAAAAATAGCGATACACAGAGACAAAACTCACAGTATACACAACACTAACAATAATCTAATAAAAACAAATGCTATATAATAAAAATATCAAATAAAAACATAAAATGACGCGGCACGGTACAAGAGCCGTAAGTTAATTAAAATAAATACAGTCTTAGAGCTAAAATACAGAACACATAGCTTAAAATAAAGTAAATACGACAGATTGTATTTAATTGTATGAATAATAGAAATAAACGAAATATGAGTAAAAACAATATTAAACTTACCGAAAACGTTCAGTCCAATTTGTCTCGTAAAAAATACAGTTAAATGCCACAATTAATTTCACCAGTAAATAAAAAGTCTACATTATATTATATTAAACATTCCCGGTACAAAATTTATCCAGAAATAATAAATTTTGTATAAAATAAGTATTGTTTACGCACTTCGTTCACAACACAACACTTCTCCGATTGTCCATTGATTTGATTTTGAATCAGAAAGAAGTAGGATTGTCTATAGCTTTTTTTCTTACTATTTTTTTAAATTGATTATTATGAAACTAAAACGATATTGTTGATATTTCAACAGTTTAGCAATAAATTTTATACAACAAATTATGGAAAATATCTATCAGGAAAATCAGAAATCTAATTTGCACTTTTGCACGATTCCATATGTTGTCTATGCTGTTGTGTTGCAAAATCATTTGGCGGGAAAACTTAAGTGAATCTGAATTCAGTAATCAGTGGGTATAGTCTGATTAATCTATATTCAAGCCCATTTTTCAGTGGAGATTTCTTATTAATTTTTAATTTCTGCAGTGTATAAAATATCTAATTAGTATAATACATATTTATCCATGCTTAGTTGTGTCCAATGCTTTGCAGTGCCTTTAAGGTCAAGCGTTTTCGGTAAGTCGTTTAGGATCTGTTATCAGTATTTCATTTTTGATAAGTTCTTTGATAATCGATAAAATTCTAAATGAAAATTAGAAATATGTTATTATTCTATTGAAAAGTTATAGGAAGTACTTGGTATTCCCATTTTTACCACGGCTATTGTCAATAGTTATTATTTTTATGCACGTTAGAACTTGCAGATGGCCATCTTTAATTTAAATAAAGGTTTGTTTGTCGGTTTTCTATGACTCATGTAATTATTTTATTAATTACATTAGTCCCATCGTTATATGCAGAATGCAGGTAAATAAATTAATAAAACACATTTTGTTTAAATATAAATTATTTATTGATTGTTCACTAACTATATTGCGTTTATACACTACTTGTAAATGTAATTAGACATAGTGACGACGGGCTGACCCGTTTATTTAAAAAATGAGCACATCACTGTTTTTAATTCAATTTATTAATAACAACCAGGGTAGTTTTGTATTATTTTTATTCGATTTTTTAAGAAATCCTTTTCACAACCGAAATATTTTTGGGTATGTCAGAAAAAAAGATAAATCTGCACAAAATAAACCATCGGAATAAAAATATTTTTCCAAAAAATAACAGTGATATGCACATCAATCAATAAGTATAAGTAATTTTACATATTATCATATTAAATATAAAAAGAAATAATAATAATTTATTAAATATAAAACCCTCATGTAGGGTACTCGAAGAATAAAACAAAACAACTTCTACCTTCAAAAAACTTATTTTTAAAAATGGTAGTTATACTATTCGTCTTACATATAGACTTTATTATAGTTTTGTGAAATACAAATAAGTGTTTAAAGTACAAAAATCACATTTTCAAAAATCTTTTTGGTCATGTCGCGTCGATTGGCGCCAATCTTACTTTGACAGTCCGTCATAATATTAACGTGTAACATTACCCTCTTTTTGCAGTCGGATAAATATTTTGACAGTATAATGACATTTATGCAGTCGCGGTTCTACAGATTTCTAGACAAATATCTAACACTAGCTGTTGCCCGCGGTCCCGCCCGCTACAAATCGAAAATGATCCCACAGGAACATAAAACTATTCTGTGATTAGTTTTAATTCAGGTTATAAGCCATATGCGTATCAAGTTTCGCCTAAATCCTTAAGTTTTCACGATGGTTTCATCACCGTTTTCCAGATATCTCAGGATGATAAAAAAACACAAATAACATTAAAAATCACATTGGTACTTCATCTAGTGTCTTTTTAATGTCATCGCGTGGGGATCGAACCTGCACCTCGGGCATACAAATCCATACACATAACCGCAAGGCCACCATGACTACTAACGACAACACGATACACTATCGGAAATACTAATAAAAAAAAACAGTAATAATTGTACAAATGTTGCATACACTTGCTTGTACGAGATAAGTTAACTGAGAGCTTACTACCACCTTTTAAAGAAGATAGTTACAACTGTGGAAGCGAGAGGGCGCTACATAATATAGTGTCTTCTCCCTTCCACGTTAGTTAGTCTTTAAGAGGTGGAATGTAAGCTACCTGGCCTCAAATTCCGCTATTTACAATGTCTGTCTGAATACGGATTAAAATGACACATTCGTATTCCCCTAAGCATTTTTCTAACACAATAATTGGAAATTCAGTATTCATTTCAGGACAATGCAAAGAATTTCCGAAATTTCTAGCAACACAAATGAAATGTTGGCTAGAAGCTAAGGAGAATACGAATAGTGTCAAATTTAATCCAAATTCCATTCATTTATCGGGCATTGTTAAAAGCGGATTTGTTGCTTGCCTATCTCCCAAACACTAACACAATATGGTTCTTAGAGTCCTCAGCACTTTGTCGACACAGTTTTCTCTGTAGTCTGGTAATCAGCAAGCCAACAGGTCCAGGGCTCTGGCGCCGCCCTCGCTGGCCCAGTACACTCCGCCGCAGGAGTTGACCAGACCCCATACGTAGGGCGTGAAGAACTCCTCCGGCCTATCTTCTTCCACGTACCGGAATTTAAGATCGGGGAATTTCTGGAAAAGTTTTTTATTAATCAGTTATTAAGTCTCGAATTAAAGAATTTGGTCACAATTTTTTTTTTGCATTCAATTATATTGCATTAAATCTTTATTATAATTTGTGGATAAATTGCTTTTGTTCTAAGGCAAGTAACATAACACTTAGAATTCTTTATGGTCGTTATATATAATTTTAAACAACTCCCGCTTTAAGTAATTTAATCTGGTTCACACTGGTTTCTGGTTACAATGGTTTCACCATACATTTCATTCAAGTGAGATGCACAAAGACAAGCATTCGTGGGGATCGAGCCTGCGACACACTCTGTGGGTGTGGCGTGGTGACCACAACCACTCGGTTATACGTGCAGGAAGATATACCTTAAGTCTATCACTGGACCACTGCTCTGCTCCCTTCTTGATACACGCCAGCACCTCGGTAACGCCTAGGTCACCGCCGGCGCCTTCTTGGACCCGCTGTAACCGCGTCGAGAAGTATCCTATGACCTGCAGAAGTATGACACACTATTAATAAAGATTCAACGACTTTTTAGCGTTCCGTAACCGAAAGGTAAAAGCCGTAAAAGGTTAGTCTGCTAATCCGCCACCAGGCGTCATGCACCGTGATAACTAAATTGTTGAATTTACACAGATTAGGTTAGGCAACGGTTGCGAATGTAATGTATTTATTGGTAGTTGAAATTTGAGAGTTGTTGTTGTTCATAAGCCTATTTTTGTGAATCCTTCATAGTCGTAAGCCTTAAAACCCGCTTCTGTGAGCACTTACGTCCGTTTTATTCAAAATAATTAATAAATAACTTTAATTTTTGATCCCCAATAACGCAATTTACTACATTAAAAAAAAACGACGACCAAAACAAAATACACGAATGGAAAATTGGTTTCAAAAATCTGGTTAAAAATCCCCACCATATCAATATTCTGTGCGACTGGGTGTTGGTGGTGATGCTGCTGGAACAGATGCCGCTTGTGCAGCAGAGCGTACACCACGTTCAGGTTGTTGCACAGCTGGTGAGCCACGCACGAGTTGATGATCTCTAGCAACATGCGAAGAACCTCGTCCAGGACACTTATGTGATCCATCTGTGGAAGTAATAAATATAAAACATACACAAATATACAACCATCATTACCGTCCTAGCCTTTTCCCAACTATGTTGGTTGGAGTCGGCCTCCAGTCGAAGTACCAGTGTTTTTTTACAAGGAGCGACTGCCCATCTGACCTCTTCAACCCAGTTACCTGGGCAACACGATACCCCTTTAGGGGTAGGCCGTTAGGCTGGTTGTCAGACTTTCAGGCTTTTGACTACCTGTAACGAATGTCAAAGATATATGAATAATAGCCGGGACGCATATTTTAATATGCCTTCCGAAACACGGAGTTACTCGTAGCTTAACCTGTAATCGATTCGCTTATGCACTTATAGCTTAGCCATGTTTTCTCCTCCTTGTATGGGACCAAATGACAGATATTTTACGTTGAATGAAAGAAGCATTAACGAAATATTTCATTTCCTTACAATTACAATTACTTTTTACTTACAATTTCTTCAGTTTTCTCTTCAGCGTGATGTGGTAATTCTAAACTATTGATGTCGCCTCCTGAAACATACAATAATTCTGTTTTAAAAACAATTCTTCACCAATTGCTCGACATCTAAAAACATTTACCATTTCAACATTATATTTGATTTACTTTTTTAAACAATATTGGCAATTTTTTTCTTATAACTATAACCAAACTTATTAACCAAATATTTGTTGTTTAATAGAAGAAAATAATATTATTACCTTCGATCTCACTGCATAGCCTTGCTCTTCGTTTTGTTAACGTTTCAAATAATGAAACTAATCTTTGCGCTACGTAGGGATGTAGATTTCTGAATTCACCTGTGGAAAAAAACTTTTGTGAACGAATTCGGTAGAAACTCGGGCTTACGCATACAGGCATATATTCAGGGTCGGAGGTAAATATTCAAGTTTTTTAGTTTATAAATAATCTCAACAAGTCATTTGACTTGAATATTTATGAAACCCAATTTAACCCAATGCCACACAAGGATTAAAATTATTGAAAGCGAAGTTATCGATTAGGAATAAAAAAATTAAATTCTGATCCTAACTTAGTTGACAATCTCTTTTTTTGCAATAAGTAGCCATTTCCTCTTTCGTCTCCCACTTGCTATGGAGAGAAACGGAATATTTTAGTTGGTTTCATTAGATTCCGATTCTTTAGATGAACGTGCCAGGCAAAAAAATATTCTCAAGGCGACGATGCTGGTCGGTAAGGGCACGGGCATGGTCGCATACTTTTTAATACAGAGATTTTTTTTGCCGGACACGTTCATAGTGGTGTGGAACGGTGCAGTGGGCAGTCGCCTTTTAAGGAGTTGCAGTAACGGGTATATGTGGGGGGCAGCCTCAGGCCAAGTTCAGCAGAAGGCCAGGCCTGGTGTGGTACTGACTGCTCATGTTGGCGATGGCGGCGAGGCAGTTGGTGTGCAGGTACTTGTCCCGCACGCGCGCCATGTTGTACTGCAGCGCGCGCAGCAGCACCAGCACCACCAGCCCGCCCAGAGAGATCTCCGAGATCACGCGCTCCGTGTACCACGACAGGTTCTTCAGCATCTACGAATATTTAAACAATTTATTTAATTAAAGAGTATTTTGGCATCGATTTTTATTTACTTAATCATTTATGTACACACAGAATTGGAACAAACACAACATTACAGATTGGATGTAAAAGAGTGATGTAATTTGTTGTTTTAGCGGTAACAATAATACATCTGTGGTTTTTCCCTAGTTTAGGTTAAGTTTGAAATGAAGGAGGTTAAGTTCAGTACTCTAAATTACTAAACAAGATTATACTGGAAATACCCTTCAAAAAAAATAAATTATTCCAATTCGATTTGAATTTAACGGTGTAGCCGATGTAGCAGAGTGTTATTAGGTACAGCCTGGTTACAGAACCTTAATAAGAGGGTTCCGTTTTTACCCTTTTTGTAAGGAACCCCAAAAATTTTGGAAGTCAAGCAATCAGTCGCTGAAACAGTTATCGCTTGAGGCCGACTACAATATAGCTCGGCAAATCGGATTGCTATTCTGTTAAAAATATTGCATCTTATTCTTTTCCGGATTCCTATCCGGTATCAAATGACTCCTTCCTCTTAGGGTTGAGCGGAAGGGAGCGTCAGACTTCTACTGACCAAAACCCACCCATGTTCCATCCATTGCCCTGCGTGTACCGGGGCCACGGTAACCCTATTGGACAATCCCTTTGCCCCACATCGGTTAACCCGGAATTCCTTCCCCAGAATTTCTATAAAAAAATCGACTACTTGACCAATAAAGCCCAAAAAATATATACTTACAATTAAATGCACGCCTTTGATAAGCGCTTCATCCTCAGTCAGTATTAGCAGCACTATTAGCGACATGTATATGTGATGTGAATTGTTGTCGGGCGCGTTGTACAACACTTGCAGGATAGGCACTATCTGTGGAATAAGATAAAAATGAAAAAGTGAAGCAAATATTCGGAAACAAAACTATGTAAATGGTGATAGTGATTCATTTTTAAATGATAGAACGGTTTACTGACGCGCATTTATCGGGATTGCCTGACTAGTTTCGCGACGCCTCATGATTTAGGACTCCGTTTGGCTCAAAACTAGTCGATCTATCAAGAAATATGCGTGAATAAACCATTGCATCATTTAATAATTTCCCCTCTTTTATAATTTCTCCCCTATCTCTCTCCTCTTTCTCTGTAATTAATATCGATGCGCGTTCCAAGACACGAACATCTATATTATACTTCTTTAAAATTGCTATTTAGTAGTCTAATTTCATTAAATGACTTTTGATTTAATTGTTTGGACTGAATAATAATCCAAATGTACATAAGTTACAACAGATCATATATTTTAGATCACTTTTACTTTTTGTACTCACCAATTGATCAATTTTCTCGACGTTGCTTATGTGCCGTTTGTACGCTGTACACGAATGCAACATTAGATACAGCAGCAGTGTGGAGTGCTCGCAGCCGGCCGTCGCGCAAATCGCTTTGTGGAGCTGTGGAGTTTGAATGGTTTATTACTATTTTCATTATATTTTCATGTCGCGGTGTTTGGAGTTAAAGTCTTCTTTAAGTCTACACCTAAATAAAGGTATGTCATAATTTTTCTTCACGAGATATTCCCTGGAAATATTTCAAATACAACAAAATGAATTAAAAAATCTTACATTCGTAAAACTGTTTAATAGCTCGACCGAAATTTATCAATCATTTATAAGAAAACTCACAAATGATTCACTTTAATAAAAAACAAATCATTCGGGAGCTATGATGCCACAGACACATTGAAACGTCAAGATATAACACCCCTCTGTTTGCGTAGAGGGTAAAAAAGATAAATTAAAAGGGTTCCGATTTGAGGCTAAATTCATTCAATTATGTCATTGAATACTCACAGCTGCCATGTCAATTCTTGGTGGAGTCAATTGTGGTCCACCATTTGATTCTTTCTGTGGTGTGGGCGCAGACGTTTCTGTAAAGAGAAGTATTGTACAATGATTAATGTACAGTGTACCCCTGTATTAATGAAATATTTTAATAGTACCTCCTTCAAAAAACTTCAGAATTAAAGAATTTAATCTTTGTGTCTCGGGGGGTTTCACAAACATTGAAGTCACATGCACAAAGACACCCAGACTCAGGACAAGCATTCGTGTCACTAAGTAGGGATGAAAAGACGTGTTACCCAAATTAGAATCTTACCTGCAGTATCCTCACAGCATAACAAGGCGTTCCTATACAGGTTATCATCGTTCATACAGTGGTTCGCCAGCGTGAGTAACAGCAAACAGGACTGGTTAGCTAGAGGGTGTTCTCTTTTGACCCTCTCTTTTAGTTCCTGTCTATCTAGCGGAGGCTGCGTATAGATCGTCGGACGAGACGAAGAGTTGAAGGTTATCATGTTCCAGAGACCAGCTGAAAATTGAAAGTCATGTTTTTATTATTTACTAGCCGTTGCTGCTGTTTTTGTTGCCCGTCTTGTAGTTTAGTGTAAACACAAGGAGACCTATTTTTTTGTATTCATCCCGCAAAACATAAATTGATCAAATTACTAAGAGTGACGTCACGATTGCTTATAAATTTTACGAAATGGGTTCGTCACAAGACCTGTCTCCTAAACTTTAAAGCAAAGTTTTTCAGATAAAGGTAAAAAATACGTGACTTATATTTTTCAATTTTCTAAATGAGGGCCAAAATATTTTTTTTTCCATACCCTGTCATCCCTATTGTAGCAGGCTGGCCCGCTAACAGCAAGCAATAAATAAATAGTGGTTTCTTAGGTTTGCGCGAATGTTAGACATTGAAATGAAACTACTTTTACGGATTTTATCGCGGTTTAATAAATAAATGAATAAATGTTTAAAAATAAATAAATGTTTGTACGCGACCCGCCGCGTCAGCTTGATTAAGGACTCCGGTTGGGTCCGAAACCAGTCAGGCAATCCCGTTAAACACGCGTAAGTAAACCGTTACATCATTTAATGAATGTATGTATGTATGAAACTTACAAGCAAAGTTAATGAGCAGACTCCCGCCGCCCGCGTGCGCGCCGAACATGCTCGGCGGCGCGGCGAGCATGTTCGACAAGTTGTTCAGTAACGTCTTCACTAGTAGCGGCGCGTGCATGCCGTAGCGGCCTTGGAAGAGGGTTCTGAAACAAAGGAATTTAATGATATAGCAACATACAAAAGATTTTTAGTATAAAAACTACGGAGAAAAAGTTGATGTAATTTTTAAGGGATCAGATTACAGATATTGCTCGTTAAATGAAAATTGATCCCTGCATTTTGCCAAAGGCGCGGAGAGCACGCTTGAGTAATTCCGTGACTCTAGCTTAGACAAATGTAGGGGACTGGGGAGTTTTAAGTCAGCGGATGTTTTTAATCAGCGAGAATCCATCCATCCATCCTTCCAGGTTGATATCATTATCTTTGCACCAAAAAACAGGACAAGCATTTGTGTGGTCCATGAATGCTTGTCCTGAGTCTGGGTGTTTTTGTGCATGTGACGTGAATGTTTGTGGAACACCCCGCGACAAAAGCATTCAAATCTTTAATGTGAGAGTTATTACAAAAAAAATATAGATTATAGGTGATTATCGGAGTATCTCACCTATAAATTAAAGAGGTATCGACCAGCCTCGTTTGTCCGTGGACCCCGGCGAACATGTACACAGACATGAGCACCAATATTGTGTTGATGCACTCCAAGTGTAGGTAATACGTGTTGTCTCTGAAAATAACAAACGACATTTATAATTAAAGAAATAATGCTTATTTATGTTAGATAGCTTTTAATAACCAGCCTATTTACGTCTCACTGCTGTGCTCTGGCCCTGGAGGTCCACACACCAAACCCAATTTGCGCGAAGTGCCTAGTGCATGTGAATTATATGTTTGTGAAACCCCCTGCGACACAAGGATTAAATTCCTTAGTGCGGGAGTCGTTTTTTTAAACAAAACAAACTACCCATTTCATCTCCCGAGGGAGTGGATGTCCATGAGCATTACCCCGCCCTGCCATATAGTAGTAATAAGTAGGTAAAAATTATATGTTAAATACTTACGTGACCGGTACATCTATGATGATTCCTATCAGGGCATCGATGAGCATTTCCACACGGCTCTCGGTGCCGGTCAGTTTCGGAGATGTTTGTACTTCTAAATCGGGAGTCGACGGGACTGCGAGTGGTGATGGCGTTTCTTGTGGAGTCTGGGGAGAAAATAATGATTTTGTAAAACCTATGTACTGATGCAAATGCGGTATAAAGATGATTGCTAAATAGCGTAAACTTCTTTCGAATAGAGCGATTTTAGTTCAGTTTGTTTTGTATTAAAAGCAAATTATGCGCGATTTTTCATGTCGATTATTCGCAAATCTAAAATAACCCCATGGGAACATAAAATCGGGATACAAACTCCTATGTCTGAAAACTGGTTATAAACTATCTGTGTACCAAGTTTCGTCAAAATCCGTTCAGTGGTATTTTCGTGAAAGAGGAACACACACATACAAAATTTCTCCTTTATTATTAGCAGGTTACGCACATTAGACTCTTCCCTGGTATCAACAGGTCCATTTCCCACCCTCCTTTCCGCTTGAACGTCCAGATGCCTGCAGAGCTCGTACTCAGGCACCATTTCTACTAAATACTTGCTCACGGCGCGGATCACGAACAGTGCGTTGAACGTCTGCCATGCTAACATCACGCTGTGGACAAAAAGACAAGTTTATGTTAGAATGAGAGGTAGAAGGTGAAAGGTTATCTAATACCAGCTGTTGCCCGCGACTTCGTCCGCGTGGTTAGAAGATATAAGTTAGGAATTTTTAAACGGCTGCCCTCGAAAATGAATATTTTCCCAGTTTTAGCCACATTTTCCATTGTATCTTCGCTCCTATTATTCGCAGCGTGATGGTTTATAGCCTAAAGCCTTCCTCGATGAATGGTCTATTCAACACAAAAATAATTTTTCAATTTGGACCAGTAGTTCCCAGTAGCGCGTTCAAACAAACAAACAAATAAACTTTTCAGCTTTATATATTAGTATACATATCTAATATATAAAATTCCCGTGTCACGATGTTAGTTACCGTACTCCTCCGAAACGTTTCGCTAGTATAGATATAAAATTTCCGTTTCACGATGTTAGTTACCGTTCTCCTCCGAAACGGCTTAACCGATTTCTACTAAACTTTATATGCGTATTCAGTAGGTCTGAGAATAAGCTACTATCTATTTTTCATAGCCCTAAGTGATAAGGGTTGTCCACCGTTAATATTTTGTCTTCACTGTGTCAATCATCGACTGTTAGGCGGTACGCAGTTCGTCGCTTTACATACATATATAACAAGATGTCCCTAAACGCGAACGAAAAACTACATTGTATACTAATGTGAAATTCATCATTGATATAAAAAAAAAATGCATTTTAAGGTTTCTGGGCGTAGATATGCTAAAGAAAAGCAACCGGTTTAGGGACACATCAAGTGGCGGTTCCCACGAATGTATTTAACATACCTGTGTCATAATATTTATAATTTTTAGAAGGCTTACGAGCCAACCTCCATGAATAAATGACCGTACCAACGATAGCTTAAACCCAATTTTAATTTTCATAACATATTGTTAAAGCGACAACGCCGGCAACCGAAATACATCATCTGCCAATGTTTCAATCGACTAGCTATCACGGTTCATACAGAAAAAGTATTGAGGCTTTTTTAATGCGCAACTTATTTTTTTACAATTAATTTGACAGGTTTTATTGAGGTTTCTTAATTATTATGTGTTATACACGTGTAAACATTTTGAATTAATAAATAATTTTATTAATTAATGAGTCACAGTCCAACTTATTCATACATTTAAAGCAGGGCAATAAATCAGTTGTAAGAAAATCATGTATGGAATAACGTGAATATGTAATATATTATTATTATTTTCTTAATTATTCTAAGACACCACCGACAAACGGACGGACTTAAAAAGATTTTACCTTTAATACCCAGTCATCTTTCTTATGTCATCATCATCATCGGCCTAGCCTTTTCCCAACTATGTTGGGGTCGGCTTCCAGTCTAACCAGTTTCAGCTGAGTATCTGTGTTTTACAAGGCGCGACTGCCTATTTGAACTCCTCAACCCGGTTACCTGGGCAACACGATACCTATTGGTTAGACTGGTTGTCAGACTTCTCAAGCTTCTGACTATCTGTAACGACTGTCATAGATGTAGAAACAACAGCTGGGAACAATTCAACGTGCCTTCTGAAACACGGAGGAACTCGTTATGACAAAGATGGTCACCCATCTACGGACCAACCGCGTCAAGCGTAGCTTAACCTGTGATCTCCTCTTCTTATGTCACTGCGCTTAAATAAAATGAAAATATTTGTCGCAATGAAAACATGTGCTCGATGAATGATTCTCGAATTAAGTGTATTGGTAATCCCCGTAACTAAATTATTACACTAACTCTTGTTATGCGGATTCATAATTATAATTACAGTTTGTTTATTCACACATATTCACGTTCTCTCAACTTACCCTTTCGTATTTTACACCCGACTAGTTTCGGACCTAGTTAGCCGACAATAGGAAATCATCAAAAATGAATCCTTCCGCTTTGGGTTAAGTGGAAGGGGGTGGGGAGGGTCAGACTCCTACTGTCTAAAACCCACCCATGTCCTTCTTTTGTCCATCGTGTACCGGGGCCACGGAATCTATATGTATAATAATATATAATATATAATATATAATCTATACTTATAAATAAAGCTGAAAAGTTTGTTTGTTTGTTTGTTTGAACGCGCTAATCTCAGGAACTACTGGTCCAAATTGAAAAAATATTTTTGTGTTGAATAGACTATTCATCGAGGAAGGCTTTAGGCTATAAACCATCACGCTGCGACTAATAGGAGCGAAGATACAATGGAAAATGTGAAAAAAACAGGGTAGGTATAAATCATCTTATATCTTCTACCCACGGGGACGAAGTCGCGGGCAACAGCTAGTGTATAATAAACATCGTCTACGATTAAGGTTCTTATTTTTATATTGATTGCTAGCTAGCCGCCTTCAGCTCACGCTAAAGGTTCCGGTTGTGTCCGAAACTAGTCGGGAAAGCAAACTCCAAGTGAGCCCTTCTTGAGCAATTAGGATCAATACTAGTCCCGGAATGAAATCAGGGACCAGATGACCTTGTGCTCACACAACGGACAATAATATTAATGTGTGTTATGTTAGCGCATAAGGAAAACTCTATGATGATTAAAAATTATAATGAAGTAATGCTTTACATAGGTCGCACCAGTGTACTTATAAAAGACGTGCTTTCGAGAGTTACGATCATAGTTTGTTTTGAGACTACACAAGTTATTTCTTTCACAAATGAAGTTAATATTATTATTTTTTGCTTTACTGTCAGTTGTATATTTCGCTGCGGGTGACCCTCCTGGAAGTACGTATTAAAATAATATTATTTTATTCGAATTTAGGTATTCTTTAGGTGTAATAAAAAAAACTAAGAGTTCAATCAACTCTTGAAATTGTGGAAGCTCGGCTCTGTAACGAATTACATCGAAATCGGTTCACTTTATTCGGTATACTTTCGCGTTTATTGTGAAACGGTATTTTTTAAACACCTATTTACATTTAATATTTAGAGGTTTCCAAATATTTAAATCCGATGAACATAGGCACCCAAACTCGGAACAGGAACAGGAGATCGAACTCCCGAAAAGACGCTTATGGTTATTAGAACGGTGGGGTTACTTTCGCCTCAGACCTCTTCCCGTATAGGAAACGTTTGAGCATTGATCATCACACTAGCTCGGGTTGGTCACAATACAATGTTGCATAGACATTTACAGATTCTAAGATTTGGAGAAAGAAAAAAGAAAAGTAGACTAAAACAATTAAAAAGAAGAGACTTTAAAAAAGAACACATTTTTTCAGATACCACAAAGACACGGCGTACACCAACACGCGCGCGTTTATCAGCATTAAGGATTAAAAAACTTTACGACGCGAACATACCTGAGGAGTATAGAAGATATTTTCATAAAGCGACCACCGAGAGCCCCAAAAATGTTTCGACTCACCCAATCTAACAAGAATGAGTCAATCGTTAGGCCTTTGTTGGAATCGTTCGAAACCCGGATCGCTTTAAACAGCGCAGTGCAAAATAGGCCGCAAATTAACTTCAAACAATCGAATATCTTATGAGTGGATACATGTTTTTAGTGATAACTAGTTCTTGTAGTTGTTTAGAATTTTATAATAATAACAAACTATAATTGACCATTTTCTTAAAATATTCTATAGTAATTGCAATCTCAAGAACTACTTTATTACTTAATAAAGAATTAAGTGAGATTTTCCGTGCCCGACCGGGACCACAAACGTACATAGCTTTAAGCATACTGTAACAACTTCAACACATTGTGGAATGCAAATAAATTATATGAATATGAAACAAGTAAACATGTTTCTTTGTGTCATGAAATATTCTAGTTATATTTTGAGTATCAGTGACGAATCGTATCGTATCCTTGACTAGTTTCGGACCTAACCGAAGTCCAAAATCGTGACCTTACGCGACGGGAGGGGTGGTGAGTTTGATTGATGACATACGAAAAATCACCATCGTCCTAGCCTTTTCCCAACGATGTTAGGGTCGGCTTCCAGTCTAAACGGATGCAGCTAAGTACCAGTGTTTTACAAGGAGCGACTGCCTATCTGATCTCCTCAACCCAGTTACCTGGGCAACACGCGATACCCCTTAGTTAGACTGATTGTCACGAGTTTCAAGCTTCTGACTACCTGTAACGACTGTCAGGGATGTATGCACAACAGCCGGGAACTACAACTTAACGTGCCTTCCGAAACACGGGGGCAGACAGACAGTTGCTAATAGTGTCATAATATGTACTGTTGATTATGGAAAATCAACAAATGACTGCCACTTTGGGTTAAGCAGAAGGGACACTCCTTCTGCTTGATCCAAAGTAGAAGAATAAGGATTCCGATTGGGTCCGAAACTAGTCGGGCAAAAAACCCTTCTTGAGAAATTAGGATCAACAGAAGTCCCCGAATGAAACAAGGGACCAGATGACCTTGTGCTCACACACAGGACAACAATATTAATGGGTAATGTGTTATGTTAGAGCGCATAAGGAAAACTCTATGATGATTAAAAATTATAATGAAGTAATGCTTTACATAGGTCGCACCAGTGTACTTATAAAAGACGTGCTTTCGAGAGTTACGATCATAGTTTATTTGACCCTGCACAAGTTATTACACAAATGAAGTTAATATTATTAGTTCTTGTTTTAGTGTTAGTCGTTTATTTTGCTGTGGGTGACCCTCCCAAACGTATGTATTAAAATTATATAGTTCTCCTAGTATTATCTGATCACAACTCATAGAATAGTTTTTATCGCGATGTTTCGTTTTTGTGCTATGTTGTGGAGTTTGTTGCGCCGTTTCTTTTTCACAGCTAGAGCACTTAGGAAGCGGTGAAGGGTGGGCGATACGGGGAGCTGTCTGTGTAACTTTGACATTCAATAAGTGCTACTTTGTAGCCTATTTTGGGATCATTTTCGACTCGAACAGCTAGCAATACAATATACCAGCCTGTATACGTCCCACTTAGGCAGAGGACTGCTCCCGTATACGGAGAGTTAGAGCATTGATCATCAGCTAGCCCGGTTTGGTCACATCACAATGCTGCGTTGTCATTTACAGATTCCAATATTTGGAGTCCAGGTTTCCTTCCATGCTGTCCTTCTTCGTTTATCAAGAGCGTATTAAAATAATAAAGAAAGTACTTAAAAAGAACATAATATTTGGTTACAGATAGGACAAAGAGACGGCGAGGTATACCAAAACGCGCGCGTCTACCAGCTTCAAGGATTAAAAAACTTTACGACGCGAACATACCTGAGGAGTATAGAAGATATTTTTATAAAGCGACCACCGAGAGCCCCAAAAATGTTTCGACTCAACCGATGTGAAATGAGTGACTCCATCGTTAGGCCCTTGTTGGAATGGTTTGAAGCCCGGCTACCATCAAACTGCGCAGTGCAAAATAGGCCGCAAAGTAACTTCAAATAATACAAGATCATATAAGTGAAAAAATATATTTAACACATAGCTAAAACACCATGTTTTTAAATGTCACTCCATTGGGTCATCGGGTTTGAAGCTACCCTAAAAATTCAGCCTGTTCAAATCGGGAAGTGCCTCAAAATTGAGTTGCAAAAATTCAACCGGAAGGACAAACAAACAAACAAGAAAAGTGTGTATATATAAACTAAAAAATATATAGATTAAAAAAATCTAAAAGCCCACATTTTAAAATATCGCTCAAATCAAATAATTTCAAATCATTTTTATTCAGCCAATAGGATAGACGTCATCATTTTTACATGTCATTTTAAGCTAGCCGACATTTCTGAGCTGGCTAACCCGAGAAGAAACGTCAAAACAAACTCAGGGGTCATCGCCTCTTTTAAAGTCCAGACAATTTATTTTCTGTAGTAAGTCAATAAATGCAGTGCCTTTTCTGGACTGGTCTTTGGCAGAAAGAGCCAGATCAATCTGAGCAAGCCTGCGCCATCAGTATGAAGGATTGCAACGCATTGCCATACACCGACACAAAAACACGGATGACGTAGCACGGCGGTTCAGGTTAAGTCAGTAAGAGTCTGACACTACCCGTTTCCTCCCCCGAGGGAATGGGTGTCCATGAGGATTCCCCCACCTTAACAAAAAAAAAACGACATTATTCGGCTCGCATGCCCCGAGTAGCCTCTTGCATCTCAACCATTTATAATAGAGCCGCACAGCCCACACGACACACGACGATACCGCCAGAGGCACGGTAAAATTAAATTGACTGCACGGATAGCTAAGTGTTTGAGGTCACCACACCAAACCCACTGAGCAAGACGTGTCGCGAGTTCTATCCCCTTGTTTTACAAACATTTGTGTGATCCACGAATTCTTGTCCTGAGTCTGGGTGTCTTTGTGCATGTGATTTGAATATTTTCGAAACCCCCCGCGACACAAGGATTAAATTCATTCATGCGAGAGTCGGTTTTATAAAAAATACACTACATAAACAATACATTAATTGTTTATGTGTTAGCGTATAAGGAAAACTCTATGATGATTAAAACTTATAAGTAATGACTGTATAGTTAACATAAACCACATCACCGTACATATAAAAGACGAGCTTTCAAGAAATACGATCATAGTTTGTTTGAGACCACACAAGTTATTACTCTTACAAATGAAGTTAATATTATTATTATTTTTTGCTTTAATGTCGGTTGTATATTTCGCTGTGGGCGACCCCAAATGTATGTATTATAATTTATATTATTTTAATAGCATTTTGTACTCCTGACGCAAAAAGTCTGAACATTCGGAAACGGTTTGAGTAATTTCAATTTCTTGTTTTACGTGAGTGTTTTTGGACATGTGGTTGTTTTACGTGACATGGATCAAAATCGGTGAAAGTGGAAAATAATAATCGAATATACTTGAATAGGACCTAAATGAAAGCGCACTGAAATAGAACATTGAATTATCAAGTGTTCTAAGACTGATGAGGAAATTGTGGTGGAAAAATGGGATAGGGAAATCCAATGATTTGTCGTGAGGGTTTTTGTCCGGATTTTTTGTTATATATCAAGACATAGCTATGTATGACTCTTATAATAAGTATCACCAGCCTATATAAGTCCAAAGTTTTGGACACAGATCTCTTCTCGTATAGGGAAGGTTTGAGCATTGATCACCACGCGCCACGCTAGCTCGCTGCGAGTTGGCAATTCTGGATCCTATATTTGGAATTTCTGGTTTTCTCAAGATGCTTTTATAGTTCCTCAGGGGTGTCCTTCAATAATTATATTTAAGGAAGTATTTAAAACTGAAAAAGTCCTTTGGCCCTTTGCCTGCGTTGGGATCGAACCTTCATCGGTTGATAATACATGTTTATTTTTCAGATACTAAATGGAGACTAGGAGGTATAGAAATAGGCACGCATTTACCAGCATCAAGGATTAAAAATCTTTACGATGCAAATATACCTAAGGAATACAGAAGATATTATAATGAAGCCAAAACCGAGAGCACCAAACAAGAATGACTCCTTCGTTAAGCGTTCTGTGGAGCCCAGTAGTGGGATTGCCCGAAAGGGTTACCGTGGCCCCGGTACACGAAGGATCATGGGTGGGTTTTATTTATTGGAAGTCTGACACTCCCTTTCGCTCAACCCAAAGCGGTAGCGGGGCTTCGTTGGCAGCCCGGCTACCTCAAAGTGAACTGTCCCAAATAGGCCAATAGGAACAACAAAATATACAAATTTAATAAAGGGAACTTCAAATAAATGCACATTTTTCTTCTGTCATTATAGGTATACTCATTAGTTATATTGTAGATATAGAAATATACATATTTTAAGTTTAAAACTGACGTTACTGCATAATAAATGCGTAATATGCTTTATGATGCACCTGGTCGAAAAAAATCTTAAAATGTATACAATACACCACATTTCGCTTAGATAAAATTTTCTTCCAAACCTCCATTTCAAAAATACATCCTGTAGAGTCTGATCACTCAATAAATCATTATTATATCATATGTGTTTTGATTGCTATATTATATAATTTCCTGAATCGATTTAAAACCGCAAAAAGTGGTTGACCGGGCCGACAAAATATCAAAAATGAACCTTATGTCCTTGTATCAAGGCATAACCCCTGGCATAAACAAAAAATCAAAAAGCAATTATAAAGAATAGAGATAGGTATTTAACATGCGGTAAATTAAAGTGACAGTTTAATTGATATTTTATTTGATTATCTGACCTGCTTTTATCTGAATGTTTGTAGACCGGTTTGTAATTTTACACTATTTCACTCGAAGATGTAAATAAATGCGATCAACATCACATACATTGTTCTGAACCCAAAGTAAGTTGCTAAAGCACTTGTGTTATGGAATTCAGATACAACGGAGGTACCACAAACACCCAGACCCAAGACAATGTAGAAATGTGAATTTTTACATTCACCCGGCCGGAGATAGAACCTGGGAACTCAGAGCTAGCGACACCTTGAAACCGGTGCGTACGCCACTCGACCACGGAGATTGCGCCAGATATACAAATATCTGCAGATAATGTTCATAAAAGCTTATGTGTATAGTTTTTCGGACTATTATTTAACTGCCATACTTAAGCGAAAACGAAAACGTGTGTAAATACAAGTTTTAAAACAATCAAATTACAAGAACTGGTCAACAGAATAAATAAATGAATTCATTCGTAAACAGGTGCAAAATCTCGAACTTTAGAAGTCAACAATAACTATACGACACCAAGACAGTACTGACAATCGCTTCTTGAGACGAAGGTAAGAAAAGTCCAGATAAAAACAAAACCGCATCTAAATAGGTTCACCCGTTTAAGAGGTAGGGTACCACAGAAACACATCAGTCAAACACCCCTCTTCTTGCATCAGAGGTTAAAATTAGAGAGAACAAAACAGTAGAATATAGCACTGATGATGTATGTTAAGAATATGTACTATGTGAATGAAAGACGGCCTTACAAATCAGCGAATCCAAAAAACAAGAGCTAACATATTTGGGTTTTCGATAATTTTTTCTCAGTTAATTTTTCAATCATCAACATAGACACAAAGTAAAAGTTTAATTCGGTTTTTGTACGTCTAGTTCAATTTGAAAGTAAAAGGGAAAAAAGCTCTCACCTATCAATATAGTCAATAACCAAAAACCGAACATCCTTTACATCATGGGCTAACTAATCCATCAAAATTAGCATCTCAATTCGGAACAGTATTACACAATAGTTGAGGACACACCCCTTTTTGAACGTTGTGCAATCGAAATTCGTTTATAAGTGGGGCTTACTTAAAGTTAAATACGTTGAACTCAAAACACAGTTTGCGATAGATACGGGCAGATAGACAGAACTATGAAGATATTATATATTTTTGTCTTATTTTTCGTGTTGGTCGGCGCTCAGAAGAAAATAGCACCCGGTAAATATTGAACCTTATTAAAGTAACTATCGTGATGAATGATGATTCATTATTAATGATTTATTTTATTTTTTATTTAATTATCAGTCTAGTCCACCATTACAGGTAACTTAACCTAATGCGGTAGCTAGGACTAAGCAAGGGTATAAAATGATGATTAATTATAACTATAGCTCTTGATTAAGGACTCCGGTTGAGTCCGAATTTTTGACAAATATTTTTTAATTTGTCTATTTATATAATAATTGTATAGCTATTACGGGTTATGAAACAGCCCGCTGTCAGAGGGACTTACAGATATCGGAGCCTTAGCTATAGTAGTATTCCATCTTCCCCTTTACGAACGGTATCCAAAAAACTGGTTCCGGCTATATTTCTACCGCAATATCCCCATAATTTGTCCTAGACCAAAATTACAATTTATCTATAAAAAGAAATATGACACAAATATTTACAAAATCCTCTAATTTTGTTCCAGTTCCCAACTTATCACCAGCACAAACGGGAGGATTACTGCCTTTATCATCTTTATTTGTATTCCAAACCAGTAATATAAACTTGAACAAAAGGAGACATAAGCATAACAAAAAATAAACTAAACAAGCATAGAACAAGGAGGAATACCATCGTGTCTTAGAGTGAACATGTTGCAGTTTTTGAAGCAGGATGGCAAAAGGAGCACAGTTTTCAATCCAGTATAGACCTACTACCGACGGAATATAGTTCTTTTTCAATCATCTTTGTGCATGTGATTTCGCAAATGTTCAATTCACATGCACAAGACATCCAGGCTCACAATGCTTCCCACGCGGGGATCGGGCCCGCGACACGACGCGCGCGCTGAGTTTGCCGTGGTCACCTATACCACTCGGCAATCCTTGCAGTGAAAGAAGATTGAGTTGGAATACTGTAACCAGCTTTAAGGCATGCAGTAGGGAGAGTTTGAAAGGTCGATCGATAGCTTACGACGCTGATAAAACTGGATCTATGGGATCTTGGATAGTCCCGGCCAGGACAGATCGGGAATCAAATCACGTTTTGGGAATAAGCTTGGCCTGTGCCACTAGTTTCAATACTCAATACTTTATTGCTTCCATGATGTAGATACAGGTGCCAATTTTAGGTACAATGAACAATTATGAACCCCGTAGGGCACAGCATTATGGTAGAAGAGAGGAAGAGCTCTGTTTTATAATTAATTAATTATTTCGCTTTTGTATACGACACTTTGTATTGTTTCATTTCTCCGAGCGTGTTTTGTACACGTATTAAATCGAAAAGTCATGTCACTTATCGGAAAGGCATGTCATTCTATTGACTGGCATGTTAGTCTTGTGGTTGGTGGCCGTGGATGCTTTAATGGAAGGCGTAGGTTTGAATTAGTCATGGCTAATATAACCATCAACCAATAAAAATATCGATAAAAAAAAGTAACACTTTTATTAGATAAATAAAATTATCATAACCGAATAAAAATATCGTTTAACAATTCACGAGTTGTGCCTAACAGTAACACCTGCACTCAGCGAAACGGAAATATCACTATGCGATGCGAAGCATTCAAATTTCAGCTTTATTTCACTTACGATGAGATTTATTTTCGACTTTTATAGATGTGTCAACTTAACATCTTAATATTTTAATATGATGCATTCGGAATGTATGCTCTATTTTGTTTAAAATAAAGATCAATATTGAATTCAAAGTTTTATTCTGTTATTGTAATAACTTTTGTTTGAAATAAATTAAACGATATTTTTGCTGTGACGACGATGACGTGATTGGTTGATTGTTTCAACGTAATTTAGTAAAAGATATTTCGGCCGGTCACAGGTCAGTGCAGATTTACTACTGTGACGATAAAGTTGCATTGTTGTTTTTTTGATTAGGTACTAGTGTACTACGATAATAAAAGACTTTTTTAAGAAACTTGTAGTGTGTTTGAGACTTGTACTTTGTTTGTGAGCGTGCAGCAATATAATTTAAAATGCCGAAACGAAATGCAGAAATTTGGGAGCATTTTGAAAAGTGCACGGGAATGGAAAAAATAGCTAATTGTAATTACTGTAAGAAAAATTTATCGTATAAAGGTACTACAAATAATTTAAAAATTCACTTAAAAACAAAGCACCTCAGCGTGTATTCAAATTTAACACGAGGTGCACATGGAGTAAGTGGTGAATCTGATGGTCAGATAAATGTCGCAGCTGGTGGTGTGGCTCGTCGAGGTGATGGTGTTGGTGGTGGTGGTGGTAGTGATAGGGGAGGTGGCAATGGTGGTGGTGGGGCTGGTGCCGCAACCATTCATCCTAATCTGGACGGTAATGGTCTCGATTCAGCAACTTTTCCAACTCCAAACCCTGTTGTCTCTAGGGCTGCAGCATCCTCATCTCATGAACCACCTAATAAAGTACAACGCATGATGTCTTCCTACTTACCTAAGAAGCTACGGCCAGGCGATAAAAAAATCATAGACAAATGCCTCATCAAGCTAATAACATACGATTGTCAACCATTTTCGATAGTTGAGGATATTGGGTTCAGGGAGTTTGTTCATGCTTTAAATCCATCGTACGAGTTGCCAAGCAGGAAGACAATTTCATCGTCACTACTACCTGCATTTTACGAAGAGCGTAAGCAATATTTTCTTGATTATGTTAAGGACAACGCGGAAAGTGTATGTTTAACAGTTGACTGCTGGTCCTCAAGAACCATGGACCAATATATGGGTGTTACTGCTCATTTTTTTTCTAATGACTTAGAAATGAAGTCAGTTTTACTACAGTGTGATCAACTCGATGGCAGTCATACAGGTTCAAGAATTGCGCAGGAGCTTCAGAATATAGCAGATGCATGGGGTATATCTCAAAAAGTTATATTTTTTGTGTCAGATAATGCCTCAAACATGCTACGAGCAAGCTCTTTACTTAATTGGAGTCACTTTGGATGCTTTGAGCACAAATTACATCTACTGGTCCAGGATGCTTTAAACATTAGCAAAGATACGATCGACAAGGTTACCAGAACGGTATCGTTTTTCAAAAAGAGCTGTATTGGTAAAGAAAAGTTAATGAAATACCAGATGAATAACCAAAACGTCCAACAGCCTCGAACTCTTCTGAAAGCCATTTCCACCAGGTGGAATTCGACTTTTCTAATGCTGGAGAGATTTTACTCTTTAAAGGAAGCAATACAAGCAACAGTTGCTACTATGAATGTTGCTCTCCCTATAATACCGAACGAAGAGTGGGAGTGCATCGCGCAAATGTGCGTTGTTTTAAAACCATTTTACGAGGTTAGTAAAGTAATGAGCGGAGAAAATTATCTGACCGCGAGTACCGCTATGGTTTTGACCTCAAGCTTGATGTCTGTTTGTGACAGTCTGGCATCCAGAGATTTTTACGCACCTGTGATAGATCTATTAGGAAAATTAAAACAAGGGCTGACAGAAAGGCTGGGTGATATTAAGAATAATCCACACATTACCATGTACAAAGTCGCAAAAATACTACTTCCAATAATAATGAAACACACTTTCAGAGCAAGACAACTTTAATGAAATATTACCGCGGTGTCATTCTTCGGCTGAAAATCTTAACACCGCGATACAGAAAGATGACGTCACTGACATATCGCCATCTATTAGATTTTGACAAAACCACAACAAATATTTTATAAGCCTAAACATTAAACATTCCGCCCACCATGGACGGCTCTATCCATCAAACAACATCAAAAATAACTTAAATCATATAATAATAACTTAAATTACAAGCAGCACTAATTACAAAAGTGACAATAAAACCAAGTAAAAGACACAAGTTCATTCAAATAAGTACACACAAAAGAAACCTGAATATAATATAAATTTAATTAATAAGCTGATAGGCAATCACTAAGCATTCACAGGTAAAAAAATTAATTTTGATATAGGTCTTTTGATCTCATTATTTTTACAGCGTATCGTTACCACGCGAGTGATGTTGTCCAAACCTGGATGCTTATTTTTAATGATACCGTATAGCCATCTAGCGGGTGGAAGACCATCTTCCTTCACCAGAACTACGTCCCCAATCTCAGGTTCAGGTTTACAATTTGTCCATTTATATCGGTGCTGCAATTGAGTCAAGTACTCCAGCGACCATCTACGCCAGAAGTTTTGAACCATTTTCTGTGTAAGATGCCATCGCTTCAGGTTACTAACAGATGAATTTTCATAATTAACATCGGGTACAATTACCAGAGGTTCACCTACGAGAAAATGCCCAGGCGTCAATGGACATGAGTCCTCTGGGTTGTTAGAAAGCTGAGAGATAGGCCTCGAGTTTAGACAGGCCTCAATTTGAGCCAGCACAGTTGTCATCTCTTCAAATGTCAATGTACTAGTGCCTATAATTCGTTTTAAATGGTGCTTCGTGGATTTTACACCCGCCTCCCACAATCCTCCAAAGTTTGGAGCATGGGGAGGTATGAAATGCCAGGTCGTGCCATTCGTAGATAAGAAATCCGCTATTTCCGAAGCTACCGTAGACCTTTCAGCATTGAATAGTTGTCGCAATTCCCTTGCACTACCAACAAATGTGGTCCCGTTATCACTCCATAGGTCCACTACTCGACCACGCCTGGCTACAAAACCCTTTAAAGACGCAAGGAAACTCTGAGATGTCATGTCGCTGACTACCTCGAGATGAATAGCCCGAGTAGACATGCAGACAAATAAACATATGTAACCCTTAATGGAGTGATGACCACGACCTTTCGAACTTCGGATGCTGATTGGACCTGCGTAATCCACACCACTGCATTGGAAGGGTTTCTGAACAGACACCCTAGCCTTCGGTAATTGACCCATCATTTGTTGATGAGTTTGTGTGGAATGTCGAATACATGTTGCCTAACAAGAGTCTTTGCATTAAGTATCCAGTATTTGGATCTTAAGTAATTTAGCATCAATTGTGGCCCACCATGCAAAGTTCTCTCGTGAGCCTCTGCAATCAAAAGATTGGTAAAGTTTGATTTATGCGGAATTAGAATGGGATGCTTCATATTCTCATCAATAGAAGCCCGGTGCAAGCGCCCGCCGACTCTTAAGATCCCGTCATCGTCCAGGAAAGGGCTCAACGAGATAAGTCTACTACCCTTACTTAATTTACGGTTATTTTTTATAGCTTCTATTTTCTCGTTAAAGGACTGGAGCTGACAGAGTTTGATACAGGTGAGTAAAGCTTCATTTAATTCCTTTGTAGTTAGCCAAGTAGTTTTATTACATCCCAATTCCTTCCTTCGTAGAAATCGTTTACAATAAGATATTACTCTTATTAACCTACTGAACTTAGAAAATCTAGTTAATAGACTATCATCAAATTCTATTGCATGACATTTTGTTTTTATTTTCCTTTCTTCTAATGTAGTTTCTTGTATATTTCCTCTATTATAGTCTATTTTTTCATACTGTAACCATAAAGGGCCTCTCTTCCAGAGTCGCAGGTCGTTACATTCGGAAGGGCTAACCCCCCGATACGCGCAATCTGCCGGATTACAAGCACCATATTTACAAGCAGGATCGCTTGATCTGAAGGGCATATGTACAATATAACGACCAGATTCATCTCTTTTAGTCGTGTCCTTAAAAATCTCTTCACACTTCTGCTCCTCCGGGGTCAAGTAGACTTTATCTTTAACACTTTTGGGCTCAACTTCTAGTTCCCAGAATTTTTTGAGGAGTGTATTCTCATCTAATTCCATTGAATGCAAACTCACAACAGTGTTGTGACACGTCTCGCTTTGGCTGACTTGTTCGCCGACTTGACCAGACAAGATCCAACCTAGTTTCGTATTTTGTGCGATAAGTAGACCAGGTGAACCTTTGACTAAACCTTCTAATAATATCTGGCCGTAAACATCAGCGCCTAATAGCAAAGGCGTCTGCTAAAACCAAAGACGAGATTGAATTAAATACATTCGTTCTAACCTTCCTTTGCGGTAAAAGAGAAGTTAGTTTGTTTAAAACATAAGCCTTAACTTCAACAACAAAACTAGGGTCGATGCGCGATTTAACCTTTACAAGGACTGAATTTAACGAAACCATTGATTGCCCTTGATCACCACCTATACCGGACACCGAACTCCTAGTTGGTATCTTTTTTAACCCTAAGAGCTGTACTGCGGACTCCGTTATGAACGAAGCCTGAGAACCCTGGTCTATCAGAGCTCTTAAAACAATAGCAGTACCGCCCTTTAATTCCACAGCTATTAAAGCCGTGGCCAATAAGATTTGACTATTACTATTCGCGAAACAACTTACAACTTTGATGGACTTGCTCTGGTTGGAAGTAGTTGCGATAGGCTCATCACTGTTCTCTCCAACTTGATCCGTTGCTTTGCTATCACTAACGGATTTCGAAACATTCCTAAAATGAAGGAGAGTATGATGCTTACCCCGACAAATATGACATCTTGAAGATTGGCGGCATACATAGACGGAGTGATTTCCACTTAAACAATTGTAGCATAAACTGTTTGTTTGGACAAAATCACGACGCTTCTCAACATCGAGGACACAAAACTTTTTACAATTCGCTAACTTATGATCGTCTTTACAAAAAGGACATAATGCAGAAGAAATGTGGTACGTTTTAATTGGAACATTACGGTTCATTGGACGTTGCCCTTTGGTATTCAGAAATTCTAATGCCCTAAATCTCTGTTCCAAGAAAGATTTGAATTCCCTAAAGCTAGGTAACGCGTCTGAATCACTTATTTTTAACTCCCATTGCTTACGCGATTCGTCATCTAATTTTAAACTCAATATATAAATAACAATAATGTCCCAATTATCAACGTTAATACCCAAATTTTCTAAAGCATGTAAACATTCACTAGACGTGTCCAACAATTCTTTTAATGCACTTGAAGACTCAGTTACAACATTTCTTTGGCTCATAAAACGTTTCAGTACACAATTTGCCAAATATTTCTTATTATTATATCTATTTTCTAATTGCGACCAACAAATTAAGAAATTATCACTAGTTATAGGAATATGACGCAAAAGACTCTCAGCTTCACCCGATAAATGAGTTTTTAAATAATGTAATTTTTGAATATCATCTAAATGTTTATTATTATAAATTAAAGACGTAAATAAATCTCTAAAAGAAATCCATTCAGAGTATTTTCCAGTAAAAATTGGCAACTCAATTTTAGGCAATTTAACAGTACAGATATCCCTGATGGAATCCCTTTTAGAAGGTTCAGATACCTCACCTTTACTATTCTTACTGAGCACTGTCTTCAAATCTTCATTTAGCTTGGCCTTGTAATCAATAAATAGTTCTTCTGTAATTTCATGTAAATTTTTCAGATTATAATCACTAATTTCAAGTTCAGCAGGGCTCGAAGATGTTATAATTTTTTTGTGTGTATCACAAAATGTATCCCAATTAGATTGTAAATTTTCCAATCTGGCTTCAATGTATGAACTCGTCATACGTTCTTTGGGCGATTTCTTATAATTACATTTCGCCCTATTAATGGCCGTATATAAATTGAATTGGAGATTTGATAGAGCTTCCATGCTTGCAAAATACAGAATAAAGTTAAACGTCGTCACCCACTATAATATATGAAAAACTGCCGTTGCGATGTAGAGTCCCTCTCCGCGACGCAGCTGTAGCAAACCTGATCCAGCACCGCGACACAGCAGCACGATTGATCCAGCGCCACGGCACTGCAGCACACTTGCTCCAGCCCCACGACTCAGCACCACCTCACTCGCTCCGCTGACTCCACTATGGCTGTTGAAGCCGACCAGCTGGAACTGCTGCACTGCTGGAACCACTGCACACTTCTTCGTGTATTACTACAACTCGATCGTACTCCGCGGTAGATAGATAGGTAGACTTTTGCACACCAATCCTTTATCCGGCTCGAAGGACCATGTACAAAGTCGCAAAAATACTACTTCCAATAATAATGAAACACACTTTCAGAGCAAGACAACTTTAATGAAATATTACCGCGGTGTCATTCTTCGGCTGAAAATCTTAACACCGCGATACAGAAAGATGACGTCACTGACATATCGCCATCTATTAGATTTTGACAAAACCACAACAAATATTTTATAAGCCTAAACATTAAACATTCATGTGCACACTTTTGGACCCTCGGTACAAGGAAGTGGCATTCCCTGACGCTCCATCACTAGATAGAACTAAATCATACGTTCTGTCATTGATGGTAGCATTACTGCAGACGAACGTTGAAGATCTTTCAGCGACGATGGATAACCAAGATCACCAAATATATAGTAGCGATAATTTATCAATATGGGGTGAATTTGATTCCAAATTAAGATCATCTCATGCTCCAAAGACATCTGAGATGAAAGCCAAAGAAGAACTGGATATGTATGTAAAGGAGACAATAATTTCTAGAAAAGCATGCCCACTGAGTTGGTGGCGAACGCATAAATGCATATATCCCATGCTGTATAAAATATTCAAAACTAGATGTAATATTATGGTGACGTCAGTTTCTTGTGAACGGGCATTTTCCAAAGCAGGATATATTGTAAACGATCGAAGAACCCGTCTCACAACATCTAAAGTAGCTCAAATTATGTTTTTAAACTGTAATAAAATGTAAATAGTGTGTAAATAAGTAAAACAAAAAAAATACAAAAAAGTTATAAAAAAAACTATGGGTATAAAACAAAAAAATACAAAAATACACGTTATTGTAAATAAAAAAAAATTGTAAATAAGAAAAAATGTGAATACTTTTATTGATACACTGTAAATATTATGTACAAAAAATCAATGAACTTTTAAATACGCCTAAATAAGCTGATAACTATCCATTATGTCAGCTAGACAGTCCTAAGCCTGTGAAAGTATGAAGGAAAGTTCATTGAATAAAAAATTACGTAGATATAATCAACCATTCACGATCAACATTAGCGAAATTTATTTTTCAACGGAATAAAATATTCGATATTTCCAACCAATAAAATTATCGATAAAAAAAAATATCAATTATCGGTTAACAGATAAATAAATTCAACCAATAACGCCATCTTTAGTTTGAATCCCACCCAGGACAATGTTTGAGCAATGAGTATGATCATGTCTAGTACTCATGATACAAGCTTTGATCAATTTGAGACTAGATGGCGTTGTGGGAAGGGACTGAAACATTATTCTAAAAAAAATACTCTTGTGTATTACTAGTCCGTTTTTTAAATAAAAAAATTTTTTTTCTATAAAACGTCTTTTATTTAGACATTCAAAAGATTTATCCAAAGAATACTTCCTAATGTCACATGTCCACGCGAACGTGATGTTAAAATGTTTAATATATAAAATTTTTTTCCCTATTGATGACAATATAGATAAATTACATTGATTTATTGATTAAAAAATCGAAATATGTCTAAATAAATGGGCAGATAATGACAATTATTAACATACCATCCGTTAATATTAGGTTGGATATACACAGGACATTATCTCGAACGTACCTAGTAATATACTCAATACTCAATCATTTATTGCATTCCATATGTTACAGAGATGGTAGAAAGAGTTCAATATGGACCCTGTTGGGCACGCAAAAAATATAGGAGAGAGGAAGAGGGCGAAATAGCAATTTGGACAAATTAATATTCGTTCGAATCCTACTTAATAGTGAAAGTATGGATGGTAAGTGTATGTATGAATGTTTGTTCCTCTTTCACGCAAAAACTAAACTTGGTACGCAGATGAACACATCGATATTATGTTCCCGTGGGAACATTTTCGATTTCTAGCAGGCGAACCTGTGGGCAACACCTAGTTATAGAATACAGAAAAAAGGTCAGGGGCCCATTTAATTCATTCTTAATTCATCGGTTACCTCAAAAATTCGTACAACATAAACCGATTTTGTTAAATCTGTTTTCATTTACCCTGAAATTTCTGCCATTTTTCCCCCCCAAATGACATCAAGTTTATCTCAGTACTTTTTCATTTGAAGTCGGTTGCATGTTTTTGTTACAACAATATTATATTGAAATATCAAACCTCGGGCATAGGCTAGCTATCACCCGTAATATAACGATACTTTCAAACATTTCACGAACGTCTCATCTCATCTATACACATCCTTAGAATTCCAAACGCGAAAAGCCGTATAGATAAAAACCCTATATTAAAAGTTACATAATAAAATTAGCATACAGGTATATAAGTGACAGGCTACTTATGAACGAGGAAAACTTATCCGAGCTCATTACTTCGGGAATATTCAAGAAGACAACATGAGAATATTGTTTTTAATTTTGCTGTTCGTGTTTGCTTTTGCGCAGAATAATCAGAGTAAGTTATTTAATTATTTACTAGCTGTCGCCCGCGACTCTGTCTATGTGGACTTCAGTTTATATCGCGCGGTAAGTTCTCATTATTAAAAAAAAAAGTGTCAATATATCCAAAAAGCACCTGAAAATATTTCTTCATTTTAAATAAAAAAAATTAAGCAATTATATTTGAAAGCCGTAGTCCATTCCCAAAAAAGTTTTGACCCTCCATGGGTTACGGGGGCTCAAAGTTCATATTTCTACGGGAGTGGACGAAGACTTTGAAATTTTGCTTAAAAATTGTTAATTCAAAATCAAAGTCTAAGTCTAACTTGGAGGAAATATTCCGGTGGTGGTGTGGTGGTTGGGGCTAGTGGACCGTGCGTAGCGACCCTAATTTAATATGCGTTGTAAACAAAAGCGTACTAACAAAAGAATACAGGTTTCTTGTTATTTTCCTGTTCATCCAATAATTAGGTATACGGATAGTAAAGACCGGTTATTTATAAGTTTTGATCACCTGCAGACTCCCACTCGGAAAGTTATATTTTTACAATAGTGTATTGTCAAAAAAAAATCTGTTAAGACCTGCAGTTATTTCCAAAAAATATTGGATACGTATTTTGGTTTTATCTCGTAAACGAAAATGAAAAGGATACAGTGATTTAAAATCTCGCGTGACGTCACTTACCAGTACGCTTTTTACAAGTAAGTGATGTTACTTGCCCCCACTGACATACATTTTATCATCTTTAATATTCTTTGTTTTTTAATGATGTAACAAAATAGCGTGAAAGCGAGACAGACAGACAGACATAGATACTTTGGCATTTATAATATTAGTATGGATAATGTCACGAAACTCTCGCTGTGTCCGTTTTATTTACTTCTCTGCTTTGACTTAGAACTATTTTCGTTGTTACAGAATCCAGTTCTACAAACTACAAAAGACCGGGTTTCAGGGGTGGATACTTGCCGAAATCGAAAATCGTATCGCTGTACAGGTCACATAACATTAGAAATAATGGCTAATTTCAATAAAACCGAATTAAAAACTCATAGAATCTATACACTTACACATAAGTATTATTTTTAAAACTGTTTCTATCTGATCAATGACCATGAGGTATAAGATCGGTTTGATGTAAACTTTCAACAGCATCGTATGAACGTAATAATAAAGGAAAAGCTATTTGAACTTACAGTTAAAACATATTAAAAATATTAGACACGATTTTTTTCTTTACCAAAATAGTAAAACAAAATAGAAACCTAAACAAAAACTTGATAAAATTATAAATATTAGCAGACCCAGCAAACGTCGTTTTGCTATGGTGCAGAAAACAATATACGACTGAAAAATAAAACCACTTAGGGGGATGAAAAAAGATTTTCCGAAGAAAGTCCGATTCATAATCCTACCCAATATGAATACAAAATTACATAAAAATCCCTAAAGCCGTTTCTAAGAATTTGACCTACAAATACCACGATACCGGAATTTAAGAAGATTGTACCGTTAATAGCGTATTACACAGAGCAGAGCGGCTATAGCAATATTAGTCTTAGGGTCTGTTTCACAATCACTGATTAGCTATCTGGCAGTCATTCTTTGTATGAAAATATCTGTCAAGTAATTTAACGGGAACGTGGCGGTGGTAAAACAGTCCCTGAGAGTTGGTTGCTACCACCCAGACTTAGTCTTTAGGAGCGGCTGGTGACGTAACTAGGTGCCATAAAAACAAATTATGACAGGGTTTAAAATGTATCAATTGTGCGCAATAATTGTGGTGTGAAATACTGAATCATTTCACACCACAATTATTGTGTTGTATATATTTGTATGATTTTATTTCATTGTATTTTAGGCATTACTTGAATGTATACTTAATAAAAATAGATGAATTTATGGAATGTTATTTTTCATTTTAATGTTAGTTTAAATATCTCACAGCTGGAGAAAGATTAAGCATTGATAACTACGATTGCGCATTTGCGGGCGATTGCAAATTAAAATCCAAAAGATTAGTGTCACTACATATTATAAAACAGAAGGGCTTTTTCTGTCCCTGTTTCCCCTTGACTACTTAAATCTTTGAAACTACTTGACGGATTTTGATGCGGTTTTATTCTATACCAATATTATAAAGAAGTAAAGTTTGTGTGTTTGTTAAATTGTAAGGGGGGTAATCTTGGGATCTACTGAACCGATTTTAAAAATTCTTTCACTAATAGAAAGCCACATTATTGCTGAGTGTCATAGGTTATACAAAAAACTGAAAAATAAAAAGGTGAAAATGGTAAAATCGAAAATACGTATAACCCTCCTTTTGGCAGTTAGAAATTAAAACATGTACTAAAAAGGATTATCAACATTATACCCAACGAGGTCAGCTAGTAATAGATAAAGTGATTTATGAGGAAGGTTTTTCAGTTTCTTCTTGCATAATTTAGTAGAGAAACTGAGTAAATTTTGGAGGTTTCAAATTTATTTACTATTTTTTTACAATGAAAGCGTCATTGTAAACGCTGGCTTAACCGCACGAGATACATCAAAATAATGTTCTACAATATTGTACAGCATAAAGAGATCTACAAAAAAGTCAGCGAGAGCATATATTATCTCTATCTTTTACGGTTCGCTCACAATAACCACTTCTTTTGTAACCATTTAATTTTATACTTTCATCGCAAACGCTGGCTTAACCCTATGACATCAAAATAATGTTCTACAATATTGTACACCATAAAAAAATCTACAAAAAGCCTCAGACATCATATGTCTATCTTTTAAGATTGACTCACAATAACCATTTTTTTGGCTAATAATTTTATTCCAAAACAAAACTTCTTTGCGAAGCTGTTTTTGTTGATATGGTACTGATCCTTATCAAAATAAATACGACTACTGTGACAAGTATTCAATTTTTCTTTCGAGCGCGAAGGTTAGTACTTGACGTCGAATGGTAAGTACTTGGTGTCGGATGGTAAGTACTTGGTGTTAGATGGTAAGTACTTGGTGTTAGATGGTAAGTACTTGGTGTTAGATGGTAAGTACTTGCTGTTAAATGGTAAGTACTTGGTGTTGATGATAAGCACTTGGTGTCGGGTGGTAAGTACTTGGTGCCTGATGCTAAGTACTTGGTGTCTGATGGTAACTACTTGGTGTCGGATGGTAAGTACTTGGTGTCTAATGTGTAAGTTTAAATAAATAAAATGTCAGACAGTACCAGTGTTCGAAAAACCGACTGCTTTAGAGAAGCTCTCCACCAAGCCACCATTGATGGTCACCCATCCAAAGACCGACCGTATCAAGCGTAGCTTAACCTGTGATCGATCCACTCGTGCAGTTGTGCTTAGCTACGAGCTCCTTAAGTGCTCTGAGAATAATGAATAAATACTATTCATTTATCACCTAGCTCTTGGTCTATAATTTAATCCATTACCTATTTATGAAGAGTTTTCCTTCTATTTACCTGAGTTTGTTATTTATTTGTAAACATACGGACGTGTAACATTTACAATGAAGATTTTATATATTATATTCTTATTCTTATTATTCGTGCTGGCTGCTGCCAAATCAACATTGAAAGGTATTTATTAAGTTTAGTTATTTTATTGTAATATTATGTCTATAAACAGACCTAGGCTTGTTTTTAACGAACGAAAATAGTTATTGCTAGATGCTTTCATGGCAATTTTCAACTGAATCTAAAAAGGTGACACTTCCAATATTGACCATTAAAATCGGTCTAGCTTAAATGGAGAATAAATCGTAAACATGCAATAGAAGATAGTTTTCTATCAAAAGTAAATCTAAACTTCTGTTTCAGAGAAACCACATCATAATCTGGGACTATCAGCAGAAGATATCAAAAAATATTACCATTCTGTAACCCATGGTACAACTCAAAATTAAAAAGTAAACGAAAATGTCAAAATGTGGAAATAAATTTAAGCGATTTCACATTCAAATATCTGTAGTCAATGTACAAAAACATTTTAATCAAATCAACCACGTCAACTTATACATACATAAAAATGGGCCCACAAAAAGCACCACGTGTATTTCATCAAACGACAATCATCATCATTGGAGAATAAATGTTTGCCAGAGCTTTCAAAATAGCTGAATTATCAATATTTGATTGGAATTTAAAAATGTGTCTATGAAAAAACATCTCGGGAGCTCTAGAGAATATGTGAAACAATAACAATTAACATTCAACGATCGCGTAAACAATCAATCATAACGATGCTTTATTTTCTATAATAATACTACATTTTCTACCACTTTGCTCACCTTGAGATACAGGCGTTTGTTCCACGCTTATCAATATGTCCATTAGGCACAAATTGATCTGTCATCTGGTCTAATATTTTGGTTGCCACGATCAAGGCCAGCTTTAATTTTACAGGCAACTGTTGGCCTTTGGTTGTTGCGACCAGGAAGAACGCTACAACAAACTCTTAAGTTGATTTCATTCCAGTTTTGGATACTTAACAGCGTCCGCCTTCTCTTTCACAACTGTGTGAATATAACATTAAAACGTGACGGTAGGAACACTGCGTCAACCGTGACGTCAAAGTTTGATTGGTTGACGCGCGCATGGTTTCAGCAACCAAGCGTGCAGTGATGACTATGATGACTATTGGGCACATATACTGGCATTCATCAATGCCTTATTTTTACTACTACTGTAATGCTACTTTTTAATGGGATTAGACATTTTTAATATTATCATTTATACCAACCATATATATCTCAACGCACAAATATCTAAATTCATCATGCTTCACACAGTTTTTATACATACATATATCAAGATTAGTCTCTTGTATCTCTTACTTTAAAATATCGGCGGCAAATAACATAGTGTAACATATACAGTTCATTTTATTAATACTTTAATTTCATTTAATTAATATTTTACCATTTTTAGTAAAATTTGTAATTTAAAGTCAACCATCCGTACTCTTAACAGATAAATGTAATTTTTTGTATTATTTTTGTGCATTTATTTTTATTACTTGTACCTCGTTCAGAAGGTGGAGAATATCGGACGAGTTGCGGTTGCATTTTTGGCACAAATTCTTTTGTGCATAAATCGTTATTTGTAAGTGACATAGGCTATACAAGTACATCGAGGTTAAGCAGGGCTTGGTACGGTCGTAAAGGTGGTGTGACCTTTCCCTCTTCGCAAAATAATGCCTGTCGCACTTGATCTGTAGTTGTAGAGTTGGTTCAAATTTGTTTGTAGGAGTTCTGAGTAAGAGACGTGGTTTCTCAATGCTGTTTTATTTGCTACTGACTTTAAAGAATAATTTATATTTAATATTATAACGACACATGCAGGTTATACATATTTAAAAGGAGTTGCACACATACATAAGGTTCTAACACAACATCGGTTCTAACACAACATCGGTTCTTTTCAACTAAAAGTTAAAATACGTTGTGTCTTAATTTCTGTCTGTAATATTCTAAGCTCGTTTCTTTTGTTAAGTTATTGTAAATTAAGTACTGGGCCTCGTTGGATGCAGGTGGTAATGAACCGGCCGCGATGAAGAAGATGATGATGAAGTACCTACTATAAAGACATATGCAAAAGGGATAATGCTTTCGCATAGATGTATTTTGTCTGCAACACGAATTAAAAACACACGATTATAAAACTAGTTACGTACTTAGTAGCGATCGTTTACAAACATGCAGAGACTTCCAAGTATTTAAAGCAACATATTATAAACATGTCACAGACACCACAATCGCATACAAATTACACATTACAATTACCTGCAATAAGGATAAAACAGTTAATAAACCTGGTATTTTTATAAAAAAAGACGCCCGCTTAATGGAATTTAATCCTTGTGTCGCGGTTTCATAAAAATTCAAGACTAATGCACAAAGATAATCAGGACAAGCAGTCGTGTAACACAAAAAAGCTTGTCCTTCGCGGGGACCGAATCCGCGACGTGTCGCGCACAGTGAGTTTGTCTTGGTGACCTATACCGCTCGGCTGTCCGAGCAGAGGAAAATAAGAAAACTATATTTTTATATGTAGTAAATATTGTGAGAATGATTCGTTATGAAATGATGCAACGGTTTACTCACGCGTATTTATCGGGATTGCCCGACTAGTTTCAGACCCATCTGGGGTCCTTAATCATGAGCTGACGCGGCGGGGTCGCGAGTCTTTTCGAGCAATCATGATAAATAAGAGTTAATAAACCGTTGCATCATTTAATAACGATGACGTGAGGAATTCTTTCCTTAAGCATTATTATGGTTGGTGGAAGCGAGACAGCGCTATACACGGTGTAGAGTGCCATCTCTCTTCCTCACCGACAACATTACTTTAAGTCGTGGCGGTAGGCGGCGGGACATTTTCCAGGTAAGTACTAAGAAAGATATAGATCTGGCATTTTATTTGCCATTTCCCGTTTATGACTCGTTCTAAGATTCTCGTTTGTGAGCAATCGGGGAAACTATCATGAATAATGTTGTTTTTACAACAAAAACATACAACAGACTTCAAATAAAAGACAATGGAGCCAAACTTTTAAGGGACCAGATGACAGTTATTTCACGTTAAATGAAAAAGGAATCAACAAAATCGGTTAACCTAGTCCAAAGTCCTAAGTTAAAAAACAAAAAAGTGGGTAGATAAGCTATTTATCACATGTTCAACCTACCTAGGTCAGAAAGTAAACACAGTTTTACAATTGTTGCCGATTTCGGTGAGAACAAATTCAGGTCATTCCGCTTTCTTTTAAATTGCTACATATTATAAGAATTGTACTGGCCTAGATAAAGAATAAACGGTACCTAATTCGTATATGCAAATTTTTTTAACTTTATGATATATGATCTCCTGTTGGATCCAAAACTAGTCAGATAATATGATTAAACCGTTAGTGTTTAATAATTTATAGAATTTAAATTGTTGAATTCTATTAATTATTAAACGCTAAAGGTACATAGAATAGTCCCATAAAACTAACTGTGAAGTAAGAGCCAAATTCAATGTTATGATATATGCCCGACTCTAATGCTGCACTAACTGTGCGCAACATGTCGGGGGTTCGATACCCGCGTAGTACAAGTATTGTAGTGTAGTGGTGACTACTTGAAGTCTTGAATGTTCGTAAACCCCCGAAACAGAAAAATAAAGTTTCTTATTGCGTTTAAAACAAAATACTACACAAAAATAACTGCCAATCGACAATCATTACGCATCACAAAAATATAAACAGAAAAACCGTTCCACGCAACTTTGAACGGGCGTCGAATTATAACCTTCTGTTGTCAACTTGTATGATGGCTCAGTTTAAGAGCGAATCATTCATGTAGCTTGCCACACTGTATTTGTATTCCTAGCAGGATAGACGTACTGTCACAATAATGAAGTTTATTTTCGTATTGTTTTTGTTCCTCGTTTTCGCTTCGGCGCGGAAATATAAAGGATTGCCTCCAGGTATATATATTTTCACATTCATATTAATTTTAAGTCGTAAAGTTGTATTTGGGTTTAAAGGTCATGTTAATGTTTTGCAATTTTCTTTCGTATCCATCCAACAGTTTTTTGCGTAACATTTTAGTTTTGAATCTAGTTGTGAGACTTGTTTTTTTGTTCGCTTTTTGGATTTTGTGTTTTTTAATCGGTGAAACTTGCAACTTGCAAATGAGCTTACCTCATTTTATACTAGTGCCATTGCCCGGGTGGGCGATTTAACTAGTTTTGTTTGACCTTATAAGGTACCTAGTATCAACCTACCTGTTTGTAAGCATACATTGCGAAAGAGGTTTTATACCAACATTTACTTAACTTAGATATACAGTTATCTTCATTTCATTTAGAATGTTTTACGCTGGGGTATTTATATATTAATCCGACAACTATTAATAAACCATTGGATCTGATTCACAAAATAAGTCGTAATAAAACTGCATTACGCTCTAAAACAAAGAACTACGCTATATCGGACATTCTCATACACTCATTCATTCCATTCAATCATTCGCTCACATCTCAAGGCAGACGAGTGATTTCTCAAGCCTTACAGTCGTTTGACATTCGATATTTGTTTTCTTTGTGACGTCTGTTACCTGTCAGTTTGACGCTGTCAATTTGACAATTATCTTTTTAATGCACAGGCGACAATGTTTTATGTATTCCGTAAACAGTATTTTTTTTTAAGATTAATTAAGGTTAGGCTTGAGTGATGAGTGATGAATCACACATAATAATTATTGTGATTTAAATACGAGCTTAGACCTTATCTCGTTAAGGGGAAGAATACTTTACTGTTAATTTTGATATGATACCTATGTATTGTCAAACGACGCGATATTGATTAGAGCTATTGTTAATTGTTGGATACAATTATTCTAACGGGAAAACATCGTTTTACTATAATACCAACATAATATTTTGTACCTCAGACGCATACAACATTATGTGACATTAACGGTAAACAATCGTATCATCATTTGAGATCCTATACCCGTTACAAGTGCTCAGATTTAATGTCGTATACAACTGAATATCTCTTTTTCTAGATGCCATGGGACTTAAAGTCGTATACCAGTGTATAGAACTGGTTCTTGCGAGTGTAATTTGCAAAAAACATACATTTTATAAAAAACGGAGTTTACTATTGTGTACGTCTGAGGTACAGATTATATAACGTGTCATAAGCGCACTAGGTTGTTTGTCTAGACACAAGTCTTCACCACTTGAAGTAGGTTGTCGTGCCTACCGCCATACCTTGAGTAACTTATGGAGTTGCATGCTGATTTTTCTAAATAGAAATAACATTTTAGTACTTCACAGCTAGAGTTACTATTGTACTATTTTAGAACTGGTTTTTTTTGTGTTCTCTGTTAAAACACGCAAGGAATAAAAAAATTCTTATAAATTTTCGCCAAGAAATCCGGTGGAGCTGTCAAATGAAGCTTAGACAAAGTAAAAAAAGGCACCAACGGGCTAAAACTAAAAAAAAACCTCTTTGTCCCCAGGTTACACGATAGATGACAACTTCGGCCTACCATCGAAGAGAATCCAAGCCCTGTACAGATCAGTGTCCAGCCCGAGCCCAAACGCAAACGAAACCACGAGATAAAAAAGAACAGTGCTGTGTTTAGTGTTACAAACTATTAATATGCATGAAGCTACCGTGAGCAGTAATGTAAAAATTAACGATTAAATTATTTGTTATGTCTAATTAATGTATTTTGTATGACGTAGTTTTAAAATTGTCGGTGAAATAATGGCGATGACGCACGGATGGTATCATAAAGTCATAGGTACATTTCATCATAATAATATTCCTTTTCAGTAAATCAAATCTTATTAAATGATGTAACGGTTTACTCACGCGTATTTATCGGGAGTGCCCGACTAGTTTCGGACCCAACCGGAGTCCTTAATCATGAGCTGACGCGGCGGGCGAGCGAGTCGAAATTTAGTCGGGCACTCCCGATAAATACGCCTGAGTAAACCGTTACTTCATTTAATAATGAATCAGTCTCACGATAGTTATTATAAAAATCAAATTTTAGATTGATTGGGGACAAATGGAAAACGAATCTTTCCCAGCTTGATCCAGTCACAGTTTAACCCTTTGGCATCTGACGTGGCCTGACACAAGGTGACACAACCTTAAAAAGTTGTCAGATGAGTCAGTTTTCTCACGATGTACTCATAGACATGATCTTAACTATATTTTTTTGTTTTTAAAACGACTCCCGCAGTTCGTAATTTAATCCTTGTATCGCGAGGGGTTTCACAAACATTCAAGTCACATGCACAAAGACACCCAGACTCAGGACAAGCATTCGTGGATCACACGATCTCTTGTCCTACGCGGGGATCGAAACCGCGACACGTCCCCCACCGTGGCACTCAGCTATCCGTGCAGTCAAAAAAAATGTAGACACTACAAATAAATGATAACCTTTACGATAAACTTTGTTTATTTCCTTCATCAGTTCATTTAGACGAGAAAAATCACACATGTCGCAATACATTGCCGGCTATGATACATCACTTTTGATACTTGCTTCGTGGCTACGCAATGTATTACAACCCGAACGGTAATTCTCGCATCGTAAGAGAGTAGGAGTTGTTAATGAGACGTTATGACGTCACACAGCAAGCTGCGCATGAGTTGCATTTCCGCATTTTCAAGATCCACTATCGTAACTGTTATGTCTTTCTATATTAATACTATGTGACTACCTGTGACTTCACCTGGATTTTTCCTTGATAGATCGTTATAAGGGAAAAATCCATCAAGATTGTTGTATTTTGGAAGTTGACTACCTGTAACCAGCATCTCCATCCGCCACGACTAGAAAATGATCGCACAGGTACATACAATTGGGGGTAAAAACTCATGTGTCAATCCAGTTTATAAACTATCCGTGTACCAAATTTCGTCAAAAACCGTTCAATGGTTTTGGACATGAAGGACTGGACTAGGCCAGCAATGGGAGAACATAAACTTCTAATAGTAAAAACTGTTTTTTTTTTCATTTCTACTTCCATATAATTGCAGAATTATTTACGTACCTAATGTTTTTGAACCGGATCCAGTTGACTGCTGAGTCTACGTAAGTAGAAAAACACTTTCTTGGGAGATAGTTACTACATTGTCTGATCTCATATGATGCGTTATATGACGATTTTTAAATAGAAATACACTAATACTATTCCTATTCCATAGTCCTTATTAGCCATCAGCGCAAGGGCCGAAATCAAAATAGCTACTGTTTCATTCATCTGTCACAGATGTAAAAGGCTACTGATTATTATGATGATTCATCATCATCATCATCCTAGCCTTTTTCCAACTATATTGGGGTCGGCTTTCAGTCTAACCGGATTCAGCTAAGTCAAAGTGTTTTACAAGGAGCGACTGCCTATCTGACCTCCTCAACCCAGTTACCTGGGCAACACGAAACCCCTTACTTAACTTCTGACTACTCGTAACGACTGTCAAAGATATATGAATAACAGCCGAGGCCCAAAATTAAAACGGCCTTCCGAAACACGGAGGCACTCATTATGACAAAGATGGTCACCTATCTACGGACCAACCGCGTCAACCGTGGCTTAACCTGAGATCAATCCACTTATGCAGTTATAGCTTAGTCACGAGCTCCTCGTGATCTCTTCTATTATGATGATTCCCGATAGAGAAAAAATAAAAATTGATCTCTGATTTTTGCTAATAGAATTAAGAAATCGGCACAGATCGCCAGTAAGTAAAAGAAATAAAGAAGCAGTGGCTTCTTATGCGTATTAAGAGATGTTACATAAATTATGCAAAGATTGTTGAACAAAATATTTATTTATTTAAACTTCTTATACAATACATGTACAATGGCGGACTTAATGCCTTAAAATGTGAATAAAACTATGTGATATAACAATGCATCTAATGTTGATTACATAGATCAGCGTGTAGTATAGTTCACCTCACTAATCGCTAATGACCATTGAAACGAAGAGCGGGTTCGATCCCCGCGTTGGACATACAAGCAATTTTGTTTGATGTAAAAATTAAATGCTTGTACTCTTAATTGAATCCTAGTAACATAATGATTCCTAAATTCAAATGCGCATGAGTCGATTTGATAAAAAAAAGTTTAAAGGAATATTTGAATACGTTTTTTACGGAAACCAATTTTTTCCAAAAAACCTCTAAACTTCAAAAAAAAATGACTAAAATACCTTTCGTAGATAAGGAAATTTTTAGCGACAACTGGTTTGCTTCTAGCTTTGTTCTCGTGCACCGAAACACTATTCTAAATATCACTGGGGCTATTTAAAATAAAGATTTTCTTGCACTATAACTAACAAATGCTCAGAACAAGATTGCTCTCAAACGAAGATATTTGAATCAAAACCAGTTCATCTATTTTAGAGATCAAAATGCGACAAATAATAATATGCATTCTATACACAAGCTTTTTAAAACACACGGATGAATTTAATTGATCACACGAAACATATTGATATTCATTATTTATACACCGTGATTTTTTTATTCGTCTTACAAAAGCAGCCCAGTTCATGTATCCAATGACTAGAACACGTTCATGATAAAAAAAATAGGTATTTATGAGATTTCAATAAATTAAAAATGCAATTTTTATTCAATATTATGATGTAATTCGTAGTTTTTTAGAAACACAGCTCTGTTGCGAGCGCGGTCCGAGCCTTGTAACAATGGTGAGGGGTGCGGGCGGCGGCGTTTTTATAATTTTTAAGAATATATTTCAGATTTCTTTTGTTTAATTTTTCTTCGTACTTATTACCTTAAGTTGACGATAAAAAAAAAATCACGCCTAGGGGCATTTTACGTCGGATACATGAACTGGGCTGCTTTTGTAAGACGACTAAAAAATCACCGTGTATAAAACAGTTCACGTTGTTTGTCGTAAGTGCAACGCGGGTATCCCACGTTACATGCATTTTCTTAATTACTCTAAGACACTGACAAACGATGAAGAAAAACATCGTGAGGAAACCTGGATCCCAAAATCCCAAATATAGTCATCTGAAATCTCCAACATGGTGATCAATGCTCAAACCTTTTCCATACGGGAAGAGGCTTGTGTCCACCAGTGGGAAGTATATAAACTGGTATTATTATAACGTATTTATTTATAGAGATATCCTGACTCCTTCCGAACCAAACCGGAGTGCTTAATCATGAACTGACGGCGGGCGAGTCCAACTCATGAATAAGGACTCCAATTTTATCCGAGATTAGTTGAAGTATTTGATAGAAACTCTAGGCCACATTTAAATTATTAGCCCTCCTCCAAATTCTTATTTTTGTTATGCCCGACAGGGCCCACAATGCTCCAAAACTAATGTATCTTGTGTACCTACCACCTAAGTTCACATTGTGGAATGCAATAAACGTATTGAGTATTAAATAATATAGTTATGAATCTGTCTCACGAAACTTGTTAAAACAAATAATATATTTTTGCATATATTTTGATATTGAGTCACGAGTAAACCAGTTATCATTCTTATTCTTAATGGAAACCTAAAAACCAGTTTCGTACATAACTTGTGACCTCTTGCAAGTTAAAAAGCGAGGACCAAAAACAGACACAACTGAATAAGATTTGTGAATTGATACTTGTGGCATCATGAGGTTTTATTTGTTATTTATTTTAATTAATATATTTATTGTTTATAGTGCAATAAGTACGGAAATGAATACCGATCATGAAGGTACGTTTTATTCCTTTTTGTTTTTTTAATTTCTATAATTTTTGTTGGAGAATTACGGGATTTTGATTCAAGGTTAAATCTTTTTATAATCATTATAGTTTTCTTCATTTTGAAGCTTCCTAGTAAAATAATATTTATAATATAATGTTTGTGCTATATCTCCTGGTATACAGGGTATGTTTTGCCCCTTTTTTTTGCTTTTTTGGAAGGTTATTTACCACAAAATCCTGTTTTGACACCGATATCTATTATTTTTTTAACTTTTGGAACAACCAAAAATTAACATTTGAGCTTGAATATTTCAAGCACAATTTTGATGATATTATGATGGCTGTCATAGTTTTGAATATAAATTTAAAGAAGTCCGATGTTTAAGCCGTAAAATTACCACTAGATCGGGTACTACGCAAATTGGATTAAATTTAAAACTATTCCTATTCTCTTAAGCATTTTGCCAATACAATAATTGGAAATTCATCGTATTGACCGTGAGTGTTCAGCCCCGTACGGAATTTAACGAACAGTGCCAATTTAATCCTATTTCCATTAATACATCAGCCACCGTAAATAGCAGAAAAAGGGCCTTGATAAACTACTAATAGTCATCACTATGCTGACGATGATGTAATGAACGTTTAATAAAATATATATTTCTTTCTTTCTAGATCCTTGGAAAGACAAACTTGGCATTTCGAGCAAGAAAATGGTTAAAATCTACAACAGATTCGGCGGTGCACATTAATGAAACAAGCTGTCTTCTTGCCTCAGCTCAGACTGCACTCCAGACCCTAGACCCTCAGACCCCCGGGATCATCAAACATGATCAAAGAACAATTCAATTCTTATTACATGGTTCACCATAAAATGAAAATCAAAAGTTTTTTTCAAGTAGGCCGTTTTCCAGGCACTTTCAAAACTTTAAGGTGATGGCTCTAGCTGCGCGGTTCTAAAGTATCGCTCTTATGGAGAAGAACCAGCAAGAACTTCATAATCATCATCATCAGTCCATATTCTTCCACTGCAGGACATAGGCCTCCCCAATTGCACGCCGCATCGAGATCCTATCTTCGACTGCTCGTATAATCTTTGTACATTTTTTTTGGTAACCCTGCTCAACCCTTTGCCTGTCAAGGACGTTAATTAACTCCTTCGTCTTTGCCTGAGTTTGTCTGCTTCTTTTAGCCTTGACGAAAGCGGCAAATAGCATATGGAAATTCATGTTAAGTATTCTATTTGATTTAATTCCACAGTGAAGTTTAGATTCAGAAAATTATTGCTGTTTATCTAAAATATATTAATATAATCGCTGTCTGGGTTTTTGAAAAAAAAAAAACATGTTTTGAATCATCTTTTTCGTTTCTTAATTTTATATATGTGTTAACAACAATAAACTAAACTGGTTCTACTGGCATCTATTTAAAATTATCACACTAAAAGGTCTAATTACCTTTTAGTTTTACTCTACAATTGGAAGTGTTTCGGAAGGCACGTTAAATTGTGGGTCCCGGCTGTTAGTCCTACATCTTTGACAGTCGTTACAGGTAGTCAGAAGCTTGAAAAAGTCTGACAGCCAGTCTAACCAAGGGGTATCGTGTTGCCCAGGTAACTGGGTTAAGGAGGTCAGATAGGCAGTCGCTCCTTGTAAAAACACTGGTACTTAGCTGAAACCGGTTGGACTGGTAGCCGACCACAACATAGTTGGGAAAAGGCTAGGCCAATGATGAGTTTTACTCCACAATTTAAAATAGTTTTGTAGCTACCCTGGGCCGTCCATGTCTGTTCTTCTATAGGGCAGGGGTGGATGGCCCCTGGTTACCCCATGTCATTTTAGATTAATGTTTTCAAAAAGGCATCTGCATGTTAGACCTGTGTCCCCGTGCACGCCTTTAAAAAGAACCGAGTCTCTTAACATTCACTTATCCCGTGATTGAAACTGGTTAAAAACGGTGTAGCGTTTTAATCATAATTTGAAAACCATGTATAAATGTTATGATAATTAAATTTTAAAGTAAAATAAATAATTTATAAGCTCTTTAATATAGATAAAATAGCAATAAGGAAGTGACTTCTTGGTATATATTATGAATATTTTTTAGTCGCAGAACACATTTAGCGCATAATAATTATATTAAATGATGCAACGGTTTACTCACGCGTATTAATCGAAACATGCATCGAAACCAACATCTTAACTATTTTAAATGATTCATCGACTAGTTTCTGGGTCCGAAACTAGTCGGGCAATACCGAACACGCGTGGGTAAGCCTTTGCAACATTTAATGATGAATCATTTAAAATAGTTGAGATGTTGGTTTCGATGCATGTATTTGTCCAATGATTTTATTTAGCTTATAAAAGTGGAAATTTATAATAAAAATAAAATAGTGACTACTTTTGTCCTTACTTTTCTTTTCCATTTAGTAAATCCTTGTTTTTTGAACAATCAGCCGCAGAGGGTCTATTAGGGACGATGCCTGCCAGGCCAGCGACATTGTCCGAAAGGGTTAACGCGGTTCGGGTCGGGTTTTAGTCAGCAAAAGTCTGACACTCCTTCCGCTTAACCCAAAGCGGACTTTCTTAAGACTTTTAGGAACACATTCGATTGTCCAAAATATACTCTATTCTCTCTTCAACAGGGTGGATATTCCCTTAATTTCACTTCTCTTTGAAATAGGTAGGAAACATGACTTATAACACTTATAATAAAAGGATAGAGGAAAGAGATCGCATACCGAATTCTTATCTAGAATCTTTTGAACATGGAATGTTCTTACAAAACCCAGTATATAAACTTATTTGTCGCGTCCAACCCTCAACAGATCTCTAATATTCAAAATCCGACCTTATGCCTTCGCAATAAGGTATGACAATGAAAAAAGTCCTTTGGAATCATGTCTAGAATCTTTTTAACGTGAAAAGTAATCGATGTAGGTACAAAACCCCGTAAATTCGTTTATTGGTCGAGTCCAGCCGTCAAAAGACCTCTAATATTTAAAATCCTACTCTAGGTCGACCAAATAAGGTATAAATTCACTTACTTGTCACTATTCGGTGCTGCTAGTAGCTCAGTGGCCCTGGTGATGAAGACTTGCACGAGAGAACCAAGGTTGCCGGTCTGTGGGTTGTTTTGGAGAAACTTTTGAAGTAACGCTTCTGCACTGCCATCGAACATTAATTGCTCTTCACTGAAATATAAAGAAAAAATAATTAGAATTAGATTTTAAAAATCTAAACAACCACGTTTTTAAATGTCATTCATTTAAAATTTTACCGAAATCGGTCCAGTCGTTTTTATAGTTGTAAATTGCATTGACATCGGGTTTGAAGCTACCCTGAAAACTTCAACCTGCTAGCTTATCGGGAAGTGCCTCGAAATTGACAAGAAAGATACATACAAGACAGTGAGTGTATAAAAACGTCAGAAAATGGTTAAATTGAAAGCGCCTATTTATTGAGTGACAAACATTCAGCATGTAACTAGTATTTTTAATTATATGTATAGCTTGCATATGAATAAAAAAAATCTTTTCTTATACCTTTACACCAAACTTTACATTTTTACAACACATTATACAGGATTGGATAAAGATAAATAGATACATGGTGCCACAAATACGTCTTATTGTTAAAAGCGATCTTTTATAGACAAAGTTTGGATGAACTTTACTCTGAAGGAGTAACATTGGTACCGGTAATACCTAGTTGCTTACTTTGGCACTAGATGGCGTTGTTTGCATGTTGTAGAATATTATTATGATAAACTAGCTGTTGCCCGCGACTTCGTCCGCGTGTTTAGAAGATAAGTTAGGAATTTTTGAACGGAATAATTTTCCCTGCTTTTTCCACATTTGCCATTGTATCTTCACTCCTATTAGACGCAGCGTGATGGTGTATAGCCTAAAACCTTCCTCGATGAATGGTCTATTCAACACAATTTTTCATTTTGAACCAGTAATTCCTGTGATTAGCGCGTTCAAAAAAACTAACTCTCCAGCTTTATATATTAGTATAGATAATTTGGTCTTACCCCACAGAAAATTACAATAAACAGTCAGATATTAAAAATTGCACAGAAAGTAACCAGTACCTATTGACGTATGAGTAAACAATTATTATTTATATTATTTTAATAATTTACATGCATGCAAGGGAAAATAACAGAGAAAATTAATATAATGATGAAAGCTCTGCACATTGCAAAATAGCCAATGTTTAGTGAGTGAGTATTGTAGTGTTTATGTCTGCGAGTGTGTGTATATGTATAATTATGCGATTATAAAAAAAAAGTCGTTCATAGATATATCAACGCATACAAAAAAAAAACTATTTAAAAACCAGTGTTAAACTGTATGTAGGAAACAAAGTAACAAATAGTTTTAGATAATAATCATGGGAACCAATTATAACGATAACGTTCGTTACATGTACCGTTAAGTAACATTCATTTTACTCTGATAAGGAATAAATAAAACAACGAAAACTCTGTTAAAAATGTATTCGTATATATTTACTACTAGCTTTTCGCCCGCGGCTTCGCCCGCGTCGAGATCGAGTTATATCGCGTGTCCAAGAGAACTCTTCAAAAGTCCGGGATAAAAACTATCCTATGTTCTTTCTCAAGGTCAACTCTATCTCTGTACCAAATTTCATTAAAAGCAGTTCAGTGGTTTAGACGTGAAAGCGTAACAAACAGACAAACAGACAGACGGACAGAGTTAATTTCGCATTTATAATATTAGTAGGGAAGTAGGGATGTTTTGTAAAAATAATAGGTCAAGTTCGACGAGGAGTATTGCGTACAAATGGGATTAAGATACACAAATCCGTTGAGTATAAAATAAATTTATAGGTTACCCTCAAATTTATTAAAAGTATTTATTATCCTCATATTTACAACAATTAGCTGTTGAACGCAGGCCCGGTCGATAAAAAACGAAAATGATTCTACGGGCAAATAAAATCGGGATAAAAACTCTTAAAAATCCAACGTGTTAATCTTGGTTACAAACTATCTTTGTGCCAAGTTTCTTCTAAATCCGTTTAGTGGTTTTTGCGTGAAAGAGGAACAAACATACACAAACTATCACATCAATATGTCTGCTACATCATAACTGTTTTATTACTGTCCTTATTAAATAATTAATTTTGCGTATAATAATTTTCTTGTATAAAATTTGGAAACAATGTATATGGGTAAAAAAATGGTGTTTTTTATACGTAAATCGTAGTCGCAAACGGTAATGTTGTTTGAAACCTGTCAAAACAGTCACACTTAGCGAGGACAGAGTATAATGAGCATAGCATGAAATTAAAGATTTGAATAACCATTTGTTTGTTAGAAGGGTTCGGTTGTTCAAGTGCTCAGAAAAATACAAAATCATCTACACAAAACCATGGCTTCTGTAGTCAGTTAAGGCAAAAGGCAAAGATTTTTGTTGTTGAACGGCTCGTGCCATACGGAATTTAGTCCTTGTGTCGCGAGGGTTTCACAAACATTCAAGTCACATGCACAAAGATACGCGGACTTAGACCAAGCATCTGTGGATCACACAAATGCTTGTCCTTCGTGGGGATCCAACCCGCGACACGACGCGCTCAGTGGACAGACCTCAACCACTTGGCTATTCGTGCTGTCTATCCATTAAAACTATCTTAAAAACCTTTCATAATTATAACTAACAATTTTTTATAATAGCAATGATTATTCAATTACCAATCACCTCATTAGAAATATCCACAACTGTGAATGTATATTCTAATTAAATGATTCTATATACTTACGCGCTTGACGGAGGATTAATATTGAATGCCAGCAACTGATTCCAGAACGGATCGTTAGGACAGACGGCCTCGGACGAACAGAACTTCATCAACAGCTCGTTGGAAGACAACTCCGAGTATTTGCTTATAGCTACACCCATTTTCTTCTGGAAAACGCAATGATAATATAATTAAACTTTAAGTCATATTATTATTAAACCTTATTTGAGCTGGCAACATCCTGCAAAAGTACTACAACAGTTTCTTTTTTAATCCTAGTCTCAACATCATGAGAAGTAAAATGATCTGCATCATAATATTCCATGGATTTTGAAAAAAAAATAGGTTTTCAATAAATTAAACTACTATTTACTCTGTAAAAGTATTATTATGTACAATCATTACATATTTCTTTGATCATAGTATAATTAATATATACATAGTTTCTTTATTTACAAAATTTCAATTTCTATTTATTTGTACGTCTGCAGTATATTATTAGCTTGTGTGGTGTAATTTATGCAGTATTAACTGTACTTATTGCTACTTTCTCCTTGCTAAATAACAATAGTGTTTATTTAACCATGACATATGTTGGTGAACTAAAATTGAAATCTAATAAACAAGTATAAAAATAATGGCTATAAATAGCTAGAAAACATTAGAATAGGTAACAAAAAATCATAAGTCACATTTATTTTATTATAATATAATTATGGTGGGATATGCACTCTTTTGGGGTAGGCCTACATTCAGAAGTGGATGGCAATAGGCTGAGAAGATGATGATGATGATGATGCACTTTTTTTAATGACCAATAAGTAGTTTGAAATACAATTTAAGTGAATGGAAATCTTTTTATAAAACTAATTATCTTTTTTGCATAAAACTTCTTTTATAAAAGAACCCACTCACATCATATGGCTCTTAAAAAAATATTTGAAATATCTATGACTAACACGCTATCGATTATACTAATTTGACTCAATGAGAAAAATAAAATTGAAAGGTACTCAATGGTAAATGATTTGCCCGATGACAGTACATCACGCACTTGAAATATAATAAGGATATCGTTATTCTTCATATAACTATTATACTTTACTGCAAGGTATATGTTATTAAACAATAAAACTAAAGGATAACAAGATTTATGGCCGTAAACAGATATGTGTAATGTTTCTTTCCCCAAAGTAAGGGAATTTGCCATTATACTAGCACAACGTGTGTATAACAATGAAAATTAACATGTCCAGAATACTTACCAGATAAATTCGTACGGTCTAAGCTAAATTTAACATTAATTAAGCGATTTAATTGTTAATTTAAACCTCAAATTGTTTAGCCACGAATTCATTGCCGATTTGACAACAGTCTGACGTTTCAGAGCAGTGACAATGACAATTTGAAAATTATTGCGTTCATAGTCAAGGCAAAGAAAATCGATTGATCAGAACTAGATATGAAGGTTCTAATGTTTTTCTTTTTACTTAAAACTGAAAAAAAAATTTTAGAATTTAATGAAGCCTTAAAATAATCAGATTCTTTTTGTAGATGTAGATTGTGGATATTTTATCTAAAAAACAATAATATGTGCACACCTTCAATTCAACAATTGTTCTTCAAGAGTACTTTAAGTTTGAGTTAACTATTTATGGTATTAATCGTTGTTACAGAATGGTATCAGAAGTAATATCATCTATGCGAAATTTAGCCTTCATCCTTTTGTGAGACGGACGGACAGGAATGTTACAATTTATTTGTAAAATACATAATTACCAGAAACCTTGGGAGATTCTTTTTCCTTTGCCTTATGCTCTAAAATTACCCATCTTTCAGTCTGAGGCACAAGTAAATCATAAGTAATAATAATCGATACATCTATACAAACATTATGAAGCTGAAGAGTTTGTTTGTTCAAACGCACTAATCTCAAGAACTACTGGTTCGAATTGAAAAATTCTTTTTGTGTTGAATAGACCATTTAAATTCCATCTGATGTATCACTAGGTGTAATTTGCTAATAAATACATTAGTTATGTCTTTACAGTTTAAGATAACCGTGATTCGTAAATATAATGTAACTCACTTGTTTGTTGTTCACTTTCTTTAGTTCCCGCCTCACCGAGTACTCGTTCAATAAAGTTCGTTCTCAGTTCCGTCATTTCCAGAATCTATCGTTCATTCTTGCGACCATATTTTATGAAAAGTTTTCTCAGCGACCGGTGTTGTACTTGTTTTTCGTTGTTTTATGAATTGCAATCAATAACATTGTAATATGGAGTCTGAAAGCTATGAAGTAAAAGTACTGCATTATATAAATCCACATTTGATATGGGTTTTAGTTAAAAATGACAATGAAGAAAATAAAGTTCACTTCGAACAAATAGGTATTTATGGTATATTGCCACAAAATGTAACTTTGGAAATAGATTGCGTGGTGAAAACTGAGCAAAGCGAGGAGTGGATGCCGGCTGCGGTTTTTGTTATGAAAAGAATATTCATCGAATCGTCAAGACTTTGGTTTTCTCCTACCTACTTGGATAAAAAGTAAGTCTAAAATTTCGAGTTTTGAATTAAGCTTTTGAAATCTGATACTTATATCCTTGGTTTCTCAAATATCTGTAAACAAAGGCTTGGATTTAATTATCGTGCTTGGCAGAACACTAGTAATACTCAATACTCAATTATTTATTGCGTTCCATATGTACATCAAGGTCTTAAAATAAAAATCGAATAATACAGAACCATTATGGACCCTGTCGGGCACAGCAAAATCTTTGGAGAGTACCTACCTACTCATTCTTTTTAACAACACAAGCTAGCTTCAGCCTTTCTTGATAGCGAGACGATCAATCGTCCATCAATCGATCGTCGTCAGTCACATTTCTTAATGTTTCAATTAAAACAATGTTATAATGATAAGTTATGTGTTATAAGCTAGTTCTTCGGAAACTTGTAGGATATTATTAAATTTATAATAGCTTACAACTGTTACTGCAACTTACACATTTAACTTTAAGTGATAGCTGTACAAATATTATCATAATAAGACAAAAACCAATATTTAAATATGTATAATTAATTGTAGGCTACAATAAATATCATATTATGCCCAGTATATGTTTTACCTATTTTGTGGTTAAGCTGGTCTGTGTAATTTTTTGTTGAGTTTATTATATCACATGTTATAAACAATCACATCAATTAAGACTGTACTTAAATCTTTTAATTCTCTACTTAATTGGTATAGGTAATTAGGTACTCAATGAAATAAATCCATCTTAAAAAAGAGAATCTGAATCTTGGGGAGTGTTTTTATAAAAAAAACATGTTTAAAAAAATTAAGGACTGATTTGTTTTAGTGGTTTATTTGACTAAGTAGTTAGTAGTTTATTGTTGTTATACATTTTATTCTCAAAATGAGTTCTAGCCAAAATCACACCAAGATTTGCTATGTTGCTTAGTACCTATTAAAATTGAGTAATGTGTTTACCAAGCAGGTCAGCTCAGTCTAATTGGAATCTAAACCAGATATCAAGTAGTTTTTATTTGTGACTGCCTTTAAGACCTTCACCACCCTCTGTATCATACAACATAATTTCCTTTGTCTTCCAGATCATCCATTTTCGATGACAACACTCATAAATATGGTGACTTAATTATAGAATTAAAAAGCGGGAAAATTGTCAGCCTATGTGACGAACTTATAGAATCTCAGTTTGCTATCGGTGATCATGGCCTCTTCCACGAAGCAATACGTGACAACATATTAAATGTTAAAGTTAACGATGTAACTGATATTATTAAGAACATTAAAAAATCCTGTTTATTGCTAAATGTTCCTAAGAACGTATGGTTGAATGCGTTGAATAACCAAACCGTAGTACTGCAGGAAGCCCAGCAGTTGGAAGCAATGATAAATTCTAATAATTTTGATGGGCACAACGGTGACAATGTTAGTATGTTGTTGACAAACAAGATGAATGATTTGAAGTTATGTAAGGATGTTGACGAGGAGTCCGCTGGACGAGCCAGTTCTCGTCAGAGTCCCAGGCCCAGTCTTTTAAGCGGAGCCCTGAAAAAGAAGCTGGAATTACTTCAAGCTCAAAGTCAGGATACTACGGACTCTGGGCCTCAGAAAAGTGCAGTTGTTTTGTCCCAGGAATGTAAAAAAGAGAAAGCTCTTATTGATGATGGCTATAAAGCTGAAAAAGGTATGTTTTTCATGTTATATAAAAGACTGTTATTTTCGTGTTTCAGAGTTATAAAAGTTATTTATAAAGTTAGGTGTATAAAATCTTAAAAGAGGGTTTATAATTTAATAAAAATAAAAAAAATCTAATTCTCTATTTTTAGTATAAAAAAAGTATAAAAGTTGATTGTTTCATTCTTATCACATCAAATTTTTGTAATGATTTTTTTATACATTCCATTGTATCTATCTACAAGTACCAACATACAACAACAAAAACAAAATGCAATTCTTTCATTACAGGTAAAAAACAAAGAAAGCCAAGCACCTCACACAAAAGAGAAGTCACTTATGTAGCCTTTGGACCTGCTGGACTCAAGCCTCAAGAATTCGCCGTGCACAAGCAACAACTTCTAGAAGACGAGGAACCGGTTAAGAAGGTTCCAGAACACAAGAAGGAACCCCAAATAGAAGTAAAACGAGATGTATACTCTAAAACCGACTCTGAGGTAAACATAAAAATAACTAATCTAGATATACTACAAAAAATAAAAGCTAAAAATGATTTGTTTGATAAAAATACTAAGAAAAATAATACTGCGACTAAAGCTGAAACTCTCAGTGCTATGACAAATAAACTAAGGTACCTAGAAGATAAAATATCCAAAATTAATGACAGTATGTCTTCTACATCGGATAAATCTAGTTCTGTAATTGATGTAGACTCGGACAACGAAAGTGTGACAGCATTAGAAATTAAACTAGGCTTGAACAAAACTAAAGTTAAGAAACCAGTTGAGTCTGAACCGCTAAACTTTGTGGAAGACATAAAACCTCATGTGAACCCATTTAAAAATCTAGACGGTAGTGTATCTATTTTCGTTGACAAGTTAGTTAGTCCCGTCCTCATGGTACATACGAAAAAGAATAATCGAATTCAAACGGTAAACAATATGAGAGACATTCCCTTCGGTAAGGATATTCATGTGGCTCTAAGAAATATGTCCGTAAATGAACCAATGAGACCTCAAACGGTCTCTTGGTCTACAGTACTTAGAGGCCACAGTTTGTTCTTAATAGGCCCATTCAATAGTGGAAAATCCATGGGATATTTGCCGGCAGTTAGTCGCTTAGTTAATGATTATAAAAACTCGACTCAACCTATTTTAGGACTTAGTACTATAATACTATGTGCGACTTCCCATTCCGTGGCGTCGGTCGAAAGTGCGTGTAAAATGTTCCTACATGGTGCTAAGATCTTCGCTTGTTATGCAGGTATAGATGATTTAAAAATAACTACAGCGTTATTGAATGGGTGTGATCTTTTGATCTGTACTCCGACGTTGCTTGTTCGTCTCATTCGAGAGGATTTCAGTCTTGATCTTCGCAGCTTATCAACTTTCGTTATTGATGACTGTGAACATATGTCGCAAGTGTATCCGAACGAGCTCAAGTTTTGCCTTTTAAAAGTTAGAGACGTGGTTAAAGCTCGCGCTAATAAAGAATGGAAGGTTCAGTATATAGTAGTGTCTCGGATTTGGTGTGATTTCATGTTATCCCTCGCTAGAAAAGCACCTGATTCCGTTATATGTATCAGTGCATTTGAAGAGTGTGTCTTATATTCGAAAGTAGCCACTTCTGTAGAGTTCCTTGTTAGAGAAAAGAAATTAGACTCGGTTATCCAATTTCTGAAAGACACAGACCGATCTAAGAAAACTGTCATCGTTTGTCGATCAGATGATGAAGTTGATATTCTAGAAAAAACTTTAACCAAATTAAAGTATGTCACATTTGCTTGCAATAGTTCTATGACTATTCATAATTTGTACAAATTGGGTAAATCTTTGAACGAATACGTTGAGCCTGTATCGGGACCGATATTAATTTGTTGTGACGGTAATTTAGCCCACTTAAACGTGACTGATGCCTTTTATTTAGTCCACTATTCCTTACCTGCCCTGTTTTCAACGTTCTGCAAAAGATTTTCAGTTTTGAACGACAATTATCCATCCATTTTCGTAGATGAGGAAAGTCCCTTAAAAATTAAGATTCTACTTGATGATACAAATATTGAACAATTGCCGAAAATACTTCATTTCATAAAACGATGCTCGAATGATATTCCACCTCTGTTAGACGAGATTAGTACGAGCGTTCTATCAGAAAAAGACCTTAAGAAAGCTCAGAATCTAGTTTCAATATGTAGAAATCTTTTATCTCTCGGAAAATGTCCAGATTTCTGGAATTGTAGTGATAGGCACGCGGTATTCAAAGATTTCGATGAACCAAAGGCTTGGGTACCGAGAGATGGAACTATAACATTCCAGATACTGCACTATCATTCCGCTGTTTACTACTCAGCTCGAATTACCTCTTGTATCACTAAAAGTACCACTACAAAGTACCCTCAGACATACAGTTTACTATCTATTAAAATGGGAATGTATTATAGCAAAGAAAGTAATCGAAGGCTCCATGGGACACCAGTAGTAGGAGATATATGCGCGGTTACTTTAAAACAGAATCTTTTCATGAGATGTCAAGTCACGAGGATATTACAAACTACTGCCCACGGGCAGCCAAATCTTGTCCGAATTAAATTGATCGATGAAGAGAGATATGAAACGACAAAAGATGTCCAGTTGTACCATTTACCTGATGATCTTAAGAATATTGAAACACACGTAGTTACAGTTATAATGGCTAACCTCATGCCGCAGGATAAAGACGTAACATTCTCAAAACTAGCTAGAAATAAGTTGAAAAGAATCACAGATGAAAACGAAGACGTTTACTTGAGAGGTCAAATTAATTTGGTCATAGGTAATCATGTGTTCGTTAATACTGTAGAAGTCTGTCAAGATCTGTCATCGCTTGACGAAATTGTAGTTAAAAATGATTTCCGCAAAGAACTGTTAGATGGGCACGCATTAGATAACCCTAATCACATTGTAACTTTAAAGAAATTGTGTTATAATACGCCATGTGAAGACAAGGAACAAGAACTAGCAGTTGAAGTCCCAAAACCGATTAAAACATTACCTAAAGGCAGATGGGCTCATCTAGAGAGCGATACATTTTCCTCAGTTTTCTTCATGTCCGCCGAAAATCCTTGTAAATTCTTCGTCAGACCGATCAAATTCGAAAAATGTTTGACTACATTGATTAAAGATATACAGAAATATGTAGCTGATGACCCTGAACCTCTAGAAGGTGTCAATGTAGGTGATATCGTCTTGGCTGAGTTCCCCGACGACGCTACGTATGAAAGAGCAAGGATAGATAAAATTATTGATGAAAATAAAGTCAGTTGCTTCTTTGTAGACCAAGCGGACTGGAGAGTAACTCCAATTAATAAATTAAAACCCATAACTGAACAATTCATTAATTTACTTCCATTTCAAGCGATTGAATGCAAGCTAATAGGAATACAGCCGGTTGGCGACGCTTGGTCTGATTTCAGCACAAATTTCTTCGCCGATAATTGCTATGATTCAGTTGACAAACTCAAACATTTATACACAAAATACTTTACAAAAGAAAAAGCTGAATTTACGGATGGGCACAAATATGGAGTAGTTTTAGTGGACACATATTCTGAAAATGAAGATGTTATTATCAATCAAGTGTTGATTGATAAGAATCTAGCTGAGGAAACTGACGAAATACATTATTTAAATGATATACAGTTCAAAAGAGAATCATCGAAAGATACAGATACAGAATCGGATGTTGAATCTGATTTAGCAAAACCTCTTTTTGACGATAAGGACAATTTTCAATTGGTAAAGAAGTTACCTAATCATATTCTTAGGTCAGTTCCTTTAGTCGATTCTGATGACAGTCTTGACAGTTTCGATTTTGTAACTGACAGTTTCGGAAATCTGGGTTCCGTACCTATTTCTGAAGTGGTGGCTTTAAAAGAGATCCCTGAAAATGTAAATAAAATTGATACAAGTACAGTCACTCCAATTGAAAAAGTTATAAAACCAAATGATGAATCTAAAAATAGCTTAGTTACTGAAAATTTAGTAGCACAGCATTATGGACAATTTAGTAAACCGAAATTACTATGGCGACAAAATTCAAATACAGTAACAGTTAAAATAAAACTAATAGTTGACGAATATGATATCAAAATCCAAGAAAGACACATCACATTTTCAGCTGAAGCTAACGACACGAAATACGCGTTCGATTTCGAATTATACGGCGTAATTGACCCTAAAAGGTCAAACCATTCGAATAAAGGTCAATACATCCAGGTCAAGCTGTGGAAAGTGATGGCCAGAAATTGGTTGACCTTGACTAGAGAGAACGGTGTTAACAAATGGATTGTTTATGATGTGGAAAGTATAGATGTGTCATCTGGTGATGAATCTGATGATGATGATCAGAATAAGGTTAGGCATATAAATACATTTCTTGATAGCGATAGTGACGATAATTTACAAGATGATATTAGTTTCTCGTATAAGCGGGAGTAGTTTCTTGTGCCATGTTTTAAACCAACAATTTTATATTTATCATTAAAATTAAAATTCATTTATTCAAAATGGGCTGCTAATAGGGATGATGACTGGGCATAGAACGTAGAAAACTTCACGAAGTTTTAATAAAGCTTTTTATTATTATTTTTGCCAAAAGGTGGTAATTTGAGGGTTATTAAGAACATGATTAGAATTTACCTGATTGATGGTTTTACACCGTACCGTAAAAAATATGATGAATTTAAGATTCACATTGAAATTTAAGCAAAACTAATCTCGCGCTCCTTAACCTATCTATACTCTTGTTTGTCTTTTGTTTTTCGGAAATGTACGGCACCTGCCTTTCTACACATGGTGATATAAATAAATTGGCAGGCGGTTGGGTATGATACCGTCATGATTGACAGTAGGCGGGAAACACAGTGCGAGCGGCTAGGGGTGTAGAGAGATGCACCACCGATTCACCAACGGGTTCCACCCCCGAGCATATAGCTCTAGCGACCACTCTAGACAGGTGGCTAAGGCAATTAAAAGCTTGTTGTCCTGTACAGAGTGTATGCCCCCCCCCCTCCAACCATTATAGGTGCGACACCGATTCCAATTATCGTTATTACGTCGTTAGACACTCCCACCCGCGAGCATACAGCTCTAGAGACCACTAGACAGCGGGCTAAGGCAAGTAAGAGCGTGAGTCCTCGTAAGGAGTGACCCCCGGGGGCATTCAGGTTCCGTTGTATTGCTACTCAAGGCTCGCCACAAGTTGTCCTACGGCAGTACGCTCCTACAACCCACCCCTGTTCTATAAAAAACTAGACATAAGCGGCCCAAGGTAGCTGTCAAACTATTGTACTTAGTGAAAATAAAACTAGTACTAGAAGTATTAGTATTACGTTGTTAGACACTTTCACCCCCGAGCATATAGCTCTAGCGTCCTCTCTAGCCAGCCGGCTAGGCAAGATAGAGCTAGGATTCCACGTTAAGAATTACCCTCAGGGGCATTCAGGTTCCGTTGTACCGCAACTCACTGACTCTCCACAAGTTGTCCTACCGATGTATACTCCTACAAGAGACGTTCAGATACATTTTTATATCTCAAGGGTTACAAAAAAATACTTATTTACCCTCTGGTCTTTCGTTATTCCCATAGTTTGGTAAGGAATCGCCCCGAGGGGTTATTATTATCTCTTTTAAAATTCACGGGATAACCTCATGTTAAGACAATACTTTATTTCAAATAGGCCGTTTCTCAGGCACTTTTACAACGTTACATTACTGACCCTATTTGCACGGTTCTGAGTGTCATTCTTATGGAGAAGAACCGGCAAGAAACTCCATAAGAGCGTGAGTCCTCGTAAGGAGTGACCCCCGGGGGCATTCAGGTTCCGTTGTATTGCTACTCAAGGCTCGCCACAAGTTGTCCTACGGCAGTATGCTCCTACAGTAGACCTTCAGATACATTCTTAGATTTCAAGGGTTGCAAAAGTATACTTATTTACCCTCTGGTCTTCCGTTAGTCCCATAGTTTAGTAAGGACTCGCCCCGAGGGGTTATTACTAGCTCTTAAAATTCACGGGATAATTTCATGTTAAGACACTCCTTTATTTCAAATAGGCCGTTTCTCAGGCACTTTTAAAACGTTACATTACTGACTCTCTTTGCACATTTCCAAAGTGTCATTCTTATGGAGAAGAACCGGCAAGAAACTCCATAAGAGCGTGAGTCCTCGTAAGGAGTGACCCCCGGGGGCATTCAGATTCCGTTGTATTGCTACTCAAGGCTCGCCACAAGTTGTCCTACGGCAGTATGCTCCTACAGTAGACCTTCAGATACATTCTTAGATTTCAAGGGTTGCAAAAGCATACTTATTTACCCTCTGGTCTTCCGTTAGTCCCATAGTTTAGTAAGGACTCGCCCCGAGGGGTTATTACTAGCTCTTAAAATTCACGGGATAATTTCATGTTAAGACACTCCTTTATTTCAAATAGGCCGTTTCTCAGGCACTTTTAAAACGTTACATTACTGACTCTCTTTGCACATTTCCAAAGTGTCATTCTTATGGAGAAGAACCGGCAAGAAACTCCATTAGTTACTCTTTTCAAAATAAAATATTATAGTATCATTTTACCACCATAGACCACTCTAGACAGCGGGCTAAGGCAAGTAGGAGCGTGAGTCCTCGTAAGGAGTGACCCCCGGGGGCATTCAGGTTCCGTGGTATCGCAACTCACTGACTCGCCACAAGTTGTCCTACCGATGTACACTCCTACAATAGACGTTCAGATACATTTTTATATCTCAAGGGTTACAAAAGCATACTAATTTACCCTCTGGTCTTGCGTTATTCCCATAGTTTGGTAAGGACTCACCCCGAAGGGTTATTATTATCTCTTCATTACTACACATTACTCTACATTACTGACTCTATTTGCTCATTTCCAAAGTATCATTCTTATGGAGAAGAACCGGCAAGAAACTCCATTAGTTACTCTTTCAATTCACGGGATAGCTTCATGTTAAGACACTCCTTTATTTCAAATAGGCCGTTTCTCAGGCACTTTTACAACGTTACATTACTGACCCTATTTGCACGGTTCTGAGTGTCATTCTTATGGAGAAGAACCGGCAAGAAACTCCATTAGTTACTCTTTCAATTCACGGGATAGCTTCATGTTAAGACACTCCTTTATTTCAAATAGGCCGTTTCTCAGGCACTTTTAAAACGTTACATTACTGACTCTATTTGCACATTTCCATAGTGTCATTCTTATGGAGAAGAACCGGCAAGAAACTCCATTAGTTACTCTTTTCAAAATAAAATATTATAGTATCATTTTACCACCAAAGACCACTCTAGACCGCGGGCTAAGGCAAGTAGGAGCGTGAGTCCTCGTAATGAGTGACCCCCGGGGGCATTCAGGTTCCGTTGTATTGCTGCTCAAGGCTCGCCACAAGTTGTCTTACGGCAGTACGCTCCTACAACCCACCCCTGTTCTATAAAAAACCAGACCTAAGCGGCCCAAGGTAGCTGTCAAACTATCGTAATTTGTGAACATAAAACTAGTACTAGTAGTATTAGTATTACGTCGTTAGACACTTTCACCCCCGAGCATATAGCTCTAGCGTCCTCTCTAGCCAGCCGGCTAGGCAAGATAGAGCTAGGATTCCACGTTAAGAATTACCCTCTGGGGCATTCAGGTTCCGTTGTACCGCAACTCACTGACTCTCCACAAGTTGTCCTACCGATGTATACTCCTACAAGAGACGTTCAGATACATTTTTATATCTCAAGGGTTACAAAAAAATACTTATTTACCCTCTGGTCTTTCGTTATTCCCATAGTTTGGTAAGGAATCGCCCCGAGGGGTTATTATTATCTCTTTTAAAATTCACGGGATAACCTCATGTTAAGACACTACTTTATTTCAAATAGGCCGTTTCTCAGGCACTTTTACAACGTTACATTACTGACCCTATTTGCACAGTTCTGAGTGTCATTCTTATGGAGAAGAACCGGCAAGAAACTCCATAAGAGCGTGAGTCCTCGTAAGGAGTGACCCCCGGGGGCATTCAGGTTCCGTTGTATTGCTACTCAAGGCTCGCCACAAGTTGTCCTACGGCAGTATGCTCCTACAGTAGACCTTCAGATACATTCTTAGATTTCAAGGGTTGCAAAAGCATACTTATTTACCCTCTGGTCTTCCGTTAGTCCCATAGTTTAGTAAGGACTCGCCCCGAGGGGTTATTACTAGCTCTTAAAATTCACGGGATAATTTCATATTAAGACACTCCTTTATTTCAAATAGGCCGTTTCTCAGGCACTTTTAAAACGTTACATTACTGACTCTCTTTGCACATTTCCAAAGTGTCATTCTTATGGAGAAGAACCGGCAAGAAACTCCATAAGAGCGTGAGTCCTCGTAAGGAGTGACCCCCGGGGGCATTCAGGTTCCGTTGTATTGCTACTCAAGGCTCGCCACAAGTTGTCCTACGGCAGTATGCTCCTACAGTAGACCTTCAGATACATTCTTAGATTTCAAGGGTTGCAAAAGTATACTTATTTACCCTCTGGTCTTCCGTTAGTCCCATAGTTTAGTAAGGACTCGCCCCGAGGGGTTATTACTAGCTCTTAAAATTCACGGGATAGCTTCATGTTAAGACACTCCTTTATTTCAAATAGGCCGTTTCTCAGGCACTTTTAAAACGTTACATTACTGACTCTCTTTGCACATTTCCAAAGTGTCATTCTTATGGAGAAGAACCGGCAAGAAACTCCATTAGTTACTCTTTTCAAAATAAAATATTAAAGTATCATTTTACATTATAATTAATGTCTGCAAAAACGGTTATTATTATCTTTTTGAATTCACGGGATAGCTTCATGTTAAGACACTCCTTTATTTCAAATAGGCCGTTTCTCAGGCACTTTTAAAACGTTACATTACTGACTCTATTTGCACATTTCCAAAGTGTCATTCTTATGGAGAAGAACCGGCAAGAAACTCCATTAGTTACTCTTTTCAAAATAAAATATTATAGTATCATTTTACCACCATAGACCACTCTAGACAGCGGGCTAAGGCAAGTAGGAGCGTGAGTCCTCGTAAGGAGTGACCCCCGGGGGCATTCAGGTTCCGTGGTATCGCAACTCACTGACTCGCCACAAGTTGTCCTACCGATGTACACTCCTACAATAGACGTTCAGATACATTTTTATATCTCAAGGGTTACAAAAGCATACTAATTTACCCTCTGGTCTTGCGTTATTCCCATAGTTTGGTAAGGACTCACCCCGAAGGGTTATTATTATCTCTTCATTACTACACATTACTCTACATTACTGACTCTATTTGCTCATTTCCAAAGTATCATTCTTATGGAGAAGAACCGGCAAGAAACTCCATTAGTTACTCTTTCAATTCACGGGATAGCTTCATGTTAAGACACTCCTTTATTTCAAATAGGCCGTTTCTCAGGCACTTTTACAACGTTACATTACTGACCCTATTTGCACGGTTCTGAGTGTCATTCTTATGGAGAAGAACCGGCAAGAAACTCCATTAGTTACTCTTTCAATTCACGGGATAGCTTCATGTTAAGACACTCCTTTATTTCAAATAGGCCGTTTCTCAGGCACTTTTAAAACGTTACATTACTGACTCTATTTGCACATTTCCATAGTGTCATTCTTATGGAGAAGAACCGGCAAGAAACTCCATTAGTTACTCTTTTCAAAATAAAATATTATAGTATCATTTTACCACCAAAGACCACTCTAGACCGCGGGCTAAGGCAAGTAGGAGCGTGAGTCCTCGTAATGAGTGACCCCCGGGGGCATTCAGGTTCCGTTGTATTGCTGCTCAAGGCTCGCCACAAGTTGTCTTACGGCAGTACGCTCCTACAACCCACCCCTGTTCTATAAAAAACCAGACCTAAGCGGCCCAAGGTAGCTGTCAAACTATCGTAATTTGTGAACATAAAACTAGTACTAGTAGTATTAGTATTACGTCGTTAGACACTTTCACCCCCGAGCATATAGCTCTAGCGTCCTCTCTAGCCAGCCGGCTAGGCAAGATAGAGCTAGGATTCCACGTTAAGAATTACCCTCTGGGGCATTCAGGTTCCGTTGTACCGCAACTCACTGACTCTCCACAAGTTGTCCTACCGATGTATACTCCTACAAGAGACGTTCAGATACATTTTTATATCTCAAGGGTTACAAAAAAATACTTATTTACCCTCTGGTCTTTCGTTATTCCCATAGTTTGGTAAGGAATCGCCCCGAGGGGTTATTATTATCTCTTTTAAAATTCACGGGATAACCTCATGTTAAGACACTACTTTATTTCAAATAGGCCGTTTCTCAGGCACTTTTACAACGTTACATTACTGACCCTATTTGCACGGTTCTGAGTGTCATTCTTATGGAGAAGAACCGGCAAGAAACTCCATAAGAGCGTGAGTCTTCGTAAGGAGTGACCCCCGGGGGCATTCAGGTTCCGTTGTATTGCTACTCAAGGCTCGCCACAAGTTGTCCTACGGCAGTATGCTCCTACAGTAGACCTTCAGATACATTCTTAGATTTCAAGGGTTGCAAAAGCATACTTATTTACCCTCTGGTCTTCCGTTAGTCCCATAGTTTAGTAAGGACTCGCCCCGAGGGGTTATTACTAGCTCTTAAAATTCACGGGATAATTTCATGTTAAGACACTCCTTTATTTCAAATAGGCCGTTTCTCAGGCACTTTAAAAACGTTACATTACTGACTCTCTTTGCACATTTCCAAAGTGTCATTCTTATGGAGAAGAACCGGCAAGAAACTCCATTAGTTACTCTTTTCAAAATAAAATATTAAAGTATCATTTTACATTATAATTAATGTCTGCAAAAACGGTTATTATTATCTCTTTTAATTCACGGGATAGCTTCATGTTAAGACACTCCTTTATTTCAAATAGGCCGTTTCTCAGGCACTTTTAAAACGTTACATTACTGACTCTATTTGCACATTTCCAAAGTGTCATTCTTATGGAGAAGAACCGGCAAGAAACTCCATTAGTTACTCTTTTCAAAATAAAATATTAAAGTATCATTTTACATTATAATTAATGTCTGCAAAAACGTTTATTATTATCTCTTTTAATTCACGGGATAGCTTCATGTTAAGACACTCCTTTATTTCAAATAGGCCGTTTCTCAGGCACTTTTAAAATGTTACATTACTGACTCTATTTGCACATTCCCAAAGTGTCATTCTTATGGAGAAGAACCGGCAAGAAACTCCATTAGTTACTCTTTTCAAAATAAAATATAATAGTATCATTTTACCACCATAGACCACTCTAGACAGTTGGCTAAGGCAAGTAAGAGCGTGAGTCCTCGTAAGGAGTGACCTCTGGGGGCATTCAGGTTCCGTTGTATTGCTACTCAAGGATCGCCACAAGTTGTCCTACGGCTGTATGCTCGTACAGTAGACCTTCAGATACATTTTTATATCTCAAGGGTTGCAAAAGCGGACTTATTTACCCTCTGGTCTATATATTTACTATCTGGTCTGGTAGGGTGGGTTATTATTATCTCTTTTAATTCACGGGATAGCTTCATGTTAAGACACTTCTTTATTTCAAATAGGCCGTTTCTCAGGCACTTTTAAAACGTTACATTACTGACTCTCTTTGCACATTTCCAAAGTGTCATTCTTATGGAGAAGAACCGGCAAGAAACTCCATTAGTTACTCTTTTCAAAATAAAATATTATAGTATCATTTTACCACCATAGACCACTCTAGACAGCGGGCTAAGGCAAGTAGGAGCGTGAGTCCTCGTAAGGAGTGACCCCCGGGGGCATTCAGGTTCCGTGGTATCGCAACTCACTGACTCGCCACAAGTTGTCCTACCGATGTACACTCCTACAATAGACGTTCAGATACATTTTTATATCTCAAGGGTTACAAAAGCATACTAATTTACCCTCTGGTCTTGCGTTATTCCCATAGTTTGGTAAGGACTCACCCCGAAGGGTTATTATTATCTCTTCATTACTCTACATTACTGACTCTTGTTGCAAGGTTCCAAAGTGTCATTCTTATGGAGAAGAACCGGCAAGAAACTCCATTAGTTACTCTTTCAATTCACGGGATAGCTTCATGTTAAGACACTCCTTTATTTCAAATAGGCCGTTTCTCAGGCACTTTTAAAACGTTACATTACTGACTCTATTTGCTCATTTCCAAAGTGTCATTCTTATGGAGAAGAACCGGCAAGAAACTCCATTAGTTACTCTTTCAATTCACGGGATAGCTTCATGTTAAGACACTCCTTTATTTCAAATAGGCCGTTTCTCAGGCACTTTTACAACGTTACATTACTGACCCTATTTGCACGGTTCTGAGTGTCATTCTTATGGAGAAGAACCGGCAAGAAACTCCATTAGTTACTCTTTCAATTCACGGGATAGCTTCATGTTAAGACACTCCTTTATTTCAAATAGGCCGTTTCTCAGGCACTTTTAAAACGTTACATTACTGACTCTATTTGCACATTTCCATAGTGTCATTCTTATGGAGAAGAACCGGCAAGAAATTCCATTAGTTACTCTTTTCAAAATAAAATATTATAGTATCATTTTACCACCATAGACCACTCTAGACCGCGGGCTAAGGCAAGTAGGAGCTTGAGTCCTCGTAATGAGTGACCCCCGGGGGCATTCAGGTACCGTTGTATTGCTACTCAAGGCTCGCCACAAGTTGTCTTACGGCAGTACGCTCCTACAACCCACCCCTGTTCTATAAAAAACCAGACCTAAGCGGCCCAAGGTAGCTGTCAAACTATCGTAATTTGTGAACATAAAACTAGTACTAGTAGTATTAGTATTACGTCGTTAGACACTTTCACCCCCGAGCATATAGCTCTAGCGTCCTCTCTAGCCAGCCGGCTAGGCAAGATAGAGCTAGGATTCCACGTTAAGAATTACCCCCTGGGGCATTCAGGTTCCGTTGTATCGCAACTCACTGACTCGCCACAAGTTGTCCTACCGATGTACACTCCTACAATAGACGTTCAGATACATTTTTATATCTCAAGGGTTACAAAAGCATACTAATTTACCCTCTGGTCTTGCGTTATTCCCATAGTTTGGTAAAGACTCGCCCCGAGGGGTTATTAATATCTCTTTTAATTCACGGGATAGCTTCATGTTAAGACACTCCTTTATTTCAAATAGGCCGTTTCTCAGGCACTTTTAAAACGTTACATTACTGACTCTCTTTGCACATTTCCAAAGTGTCATTCTTATGGAGAAGAACCGGCAAGAAACTCCATTAGTTACTCTTTTCAAAATAAAATATTATAGTATCATTTTACCACCATAGACCGCTCTAGACAGCGGGCTAAGGCAAGTAGGAGCGTGAGTCCTCGTAAGGAGTGACCCCCGGGGGCATTCAGGTTCCGTTGTATCGCAACTCACTGACTCGCCACAAGTTGTCCTACCGATGTACACTCTTACAATAGACGTTCAGATACATTTTTATATCTCAAGGGTTACAAAAGCATACTAATTTACCCTCTGGTCTTGCGTTATTCCCATAGTTTGGTAAGGACTCACCCCGAAGGGTTATTATTATCTCTTCATTACTACACATTACTCTACATTACTGACTCTATTTGCTCATTTCCAAAGTGTCATTCTTATGGAGAAGAACCGGCAAGAAACTCCATTAGTTACTCTTTTAATTCACGGGATAGCTTCATGTTAAGACATTCCTTTATTTCAAATAGGCCGTTTCTCAGGCACTTTTACAACGTTACATTACTGACCCTATTTGCACGGTTCTGAGTGTCATTCTTATGGAGAAGAACCGGCAAGAAACTCCATAAGAGCGTGAGTCCTCGTAAGGAGTGACCCCCGGGGGCATTCAGGTTCCGTCGTATTGCTACTCAAGGCTCGCCACAAGTTGTCCTACGGCAGTATGCTCCTACAGTAGACCTTCAGATACATTCTTAGATTTCAAGGGTTGCAAAAGCATACTTATTTACCCTCTGGTCTTCCGTTAGTCCCATAGTTTAGTAAGGACTCGCCCCGAGGGGTTATTACTAGCTCTTAAAATTCACGGGATAATTTCATGTTAAGACACTCCTTTATTTCAAATAGGCCGTTTCTCAGGCACTTTTAAAACGTTACATTACTGACTCTATTTGCTCATTTCCAAAGTGTCATTCTTATGGAGAAGAACCGGCAAGAAACTCCATTAGTTACTCTTTCAATTCACGGGATAGCTTCATGTTAAGACACTCCTTTATTTCAAATAGGCCGTTTCTCAGGCACTTTTAAAACGTTACATTACTGACTCTATTTGCTCATTTCCAAAGTGTCATTCTTATGGAGAAGAACCGGCAAGAAACTCCATTAGTTACTCTTTCAATTCACGGGATAGCTTCATGTTAAGACACTCCTTTATTTCAAATAGGCCGTTTCTCAGGCACTTTTAAAACGTTACATTACTGACTCTATTTGCACATTTCCATAGTGTCATTCTTATGGAGAAGAACCGGCAAGAAACTCCATTAGTTACTCTTTTCAAAATAAAATATTATTGTATCATTTTACCACCATAGACCACTCTAGACCGCGGGCTAAGGCAAGTAGGAGCGTGAGTCCTCGTAATGAGTGACCCCCGGGGGCATTCAGGTTCCGTTGTATTGCTACTCAAGGCTCGCCACTAGTTGTCTTACGGCAGTACGCTCCTACAACCCACCCCTGTTCTATAAAAAACCAAACCTAAGCGGCCCAAGGTAGCTGTCAAACTATCGTAATTTGTAAACATAAAACTAGTACTAGTAGTATTAGTATTACGTCGTTAGACACTTTCACCCCCGAGCATATAGCTCTAGCGTCCCCTCTAGCCAGCCGGCTAGGCAAGATAGAGCTAGGATTCCACGTTAAGAATTACCCTCTGGGGCATTCAGGTTCCGTTGTATCGCAACTCACTGACTCGCCACAAGTTGTCCTACCGATGTACACTCCTACAAGAGACGTTCAGATACATTTTTATATCTCAAGGGTTACAAAAGCATACTAATTTACCCTCTGGTCTTTCGTTATTCCCATAGTTTGGTAAGGACTCACCCCGAAGGGTTATTATTATCTCTTCATTACTACACATTACTCTACATTACTGACTATATTTGCACATTTCCAAAGTGTCATTCTTATGGAGAAGAACCGGCAAGAAACTCCATTAGTTACTCTTTTCAAAATAAAATATTCTAGTATCATTTTACATTATAATTAATGTCTGCAAAAACAGCGTGAATTAGCAAAACAAGCAACCGATAGCATAGCAACCGATTCCAAATATCGTTATTACGTCGTTAGACACTTCCAGCGGCGAGCATACAGCTCTAGAGACCACTAGACAGCGGGCTAAGGCAAGTAAGAGCGTGAGTCCTTGTAAGGAGTGACCCCGGGGGCATTCAGGTTCCGTTGTATTGCTACTCAAGGCTCGCCACAAGTTGTCCTACGGCAGTATGCTCCTACAGTAGACCTTCAGATACATTCTTAGATTTCAAGGGTTGCAAAAGCATACTTATTTACCCTCTGGTCTTCCGTTAGTCCCATAGTTTAGTAAGGACTCGCCCCGAGGGGTTATTATTATCTCTTAATTCACGGGATAGCTTCATGTTAAGACGCTCCTTTATTTCAAATAGGCTGTTTCTCAGGCACTTTTAAAACGTTACATTACTGACTCTATTTGCACATTTCCAAAGTGTCATTCTTATGGAGAAGAACCGGCAAGAAACTCCATTAGTTACTCTTTTCAAAATAAAATATTATAGTATCATTTTACATTATAATTAATGTCTGCAAAAACAGCGTGAATTAGCAAAACTAGCAACCGATAGCATAGCAACCGATTCCAAATATCGTTATTACGTCGTTAGACACTTCCAGCGGCGAGCATACAGCTCTAGAGACCACTAGACAGCGGGCTAAGGCAAGTAAGAGCGTGAGTCCTTGTAAGGAGTGACCCCGGGGGCATTCAGGTTCCGTTGTATTGTATTTATTCCATAATCGCCTACTAACTAAAGTGTAAAATTAATAATTTATCTATTATTGGAATACACTGTGATTTATTTGTCGTCTTATAAAAGAGAGCCCAGTTCATGTATAGCTTAATAAGCTAATGGTGTCTTAAGGTTTTGCGCCACCACGCATTTGCGTGTTTCAGGGTCCTGAGTATTGCAATATTTCCCAGCCTTGCTATTTTTGATAAGGTTGTTTTTTATTCTGGACCCTTTTTTGCCGTCGACGCTTATCCCAATTTTAGAAGGCGAGGCTTTTCAGATTCGTTTTTCGAATTGCTCTTAGATTTTTCGTCTCTCAAAAACAAATGTTTTTAATGGTCTCTTAACGACGACAGCCCACCTCAATGCTGCACGAATTGCACTTTTACCGATTTTATGACCTGGGATAGAATTGAATATCAAAGACAGATAGCTGTGAAAATATGTGTAATAAACTAATTTAGCAGTGGATTACACTTGTACGTTGTGGTTAATCTTATTTAGCCCCATTTCGGCCTCCATCATTTAATACTATTACAGCCCCTTTTTGGCGGGGCTGAAAGGCTATTGACTTCAACCCACGCCGAGGCCACGGCGTGGGGATATTAGACTCTCACCGACTAAAAACACCCCGGGCCTTTCAACTGCCTGAACTAGTGCTACCGGATATCTCGCGCATGCTCTGTGCGTTGCGGCCGTTATCCGGTTAGACCTCTCCCAACTCCGCGTTCCCCGATTGCGAACGTCATTCACGATTTGATGTAAACTGCCCTGTTGTGTATGTTATTTGGTAAATAAATAAATGTATGCTAAGACGAGAAGGGAAACAGGTATTCAACTTGTGGCACAACCTTTCCTATATTTTTTTTACGTAGGCCAAAGTGTCTCTTATTTTAAAAACCTAGGACTTTCTGGTTGGAGTTTTGTAAAATACCTGCTTCATTTTAAAATAGTTATCGCATTTATACCTACATATCTACAAACATACAGATTGCTTAGGATATTCTAATATAAACAACATAAAATATTTTTTTATCCAACTGCGTCGAAAAGAGGATTATGCTTTTTCCTTTCTGTAAAAGTTTGATACTTTCTTTACTTTGTCGTTTCTTTTACAACCAGGTAAATACCAGACAAGTAGCATCGAAAATTCTTCTTACCCGACTGCTTCTAAGTCGTGAGGTATGTGGGAATTGATTACAAGAATTAACAAATCAATATATTTAACTAAAAATAACTAATCAATAATTAAAAGTGTCTTTTTGTCTCCTATAAACGTTATAGCCGGCTAAATACAGCCGAGCCTAATGGCTATGAGATCTAGGCTATAGATTAGTCACATTACTCCTCTCGCTAACGCTGACGAATCACTCAAATGTATTGAACTGACAAGTCAAAGTCACGTCACTGGTTTAAAAACCAATTTCATTCACAAAATTTTGATGTTTTCAATTCCAATGCGATTTAACATTGACTAGTGGTTACTGGTGATGGGGCATGGGCTCCCTTTTCCGCACGTAGGCTCCAAGTCGGCCCATTGTGCGTCAGGTGGTTTTGGAGGGCTGTCAGTCCAATCACCACAACTCCCTCCAGAAGCGCAGAAGTCTCCTGGGACGTTCGCAGGCTTCTGTGATGGAGAAAACATGTCTAGGCATGGTATTATAATCTTTGCCTTTGTAGTGACGTCATCATTGTGACGTACGTGATTCTGTAGTCTGGCGTTTATAGGAGATACTTTTCAATTATGTGTGGTGATGGAATCTTTATGATAATTAATTTCGGATTGATTTTTATATTTTGTTAAGATTGCTTTATCATAAAGATGTTTTTTCAAATTGGGGTGCCTTAATTTACGTGAGTTTTAAAAACTGCCGGATAGGTTGGCGTTGTGATTGGAATAAATATTATTTGATTAACCTCTAAATGGATCGTTATAGGTATGTAATTCCGCCTAAATTGACTGTTGATTTAAATTAGGATATCTAATTAGCAGCTTCGTGTGATTAGAACATTTCTTTTTATTTTGATACTGTAACACCGTCTCACGGCTGGGAAAAGGTTTATTATTTGTTATTTTTTTGTATATTTCTTGTGCTCTATAAGTATAGATGATAATTATAAGATATCTCATGATTTTGCATGCAACAGTATCTGATCAAAATCAGTATTATGACTTCATATTTTCAATTTCATATTCTCTGTATACTGCTATTATAATAATAGATCGATACCTCAACTTGACGTATTGACTAATTAAATGACAATATACTTCATTAAAATGGCGGCGGTTTAATTTGACTAAATCTAAAAATATAAATCTGTATAAGTTCAAAAGTACTTAAGATTGGTAGTGGGGCTCAGAACATCACTTGCTTGTAAAAAGCGCATTGGTAAGTGACGTTACACGAGATTTTAAACCACTGTATCCCCTTCGCTTTTTGTTCCCGAGACAAAGGAAGAAATACGTAACCAATATTTTTTGGAAATCTGTCTGACGGATTAAAAAAATGTTTTTGTGAAAAATCCCATTACTATATTAGATTTAAGTTTATAAGCTTAGTAATTATGCAACAAAACGTTTTCATGAGGTGATATAATGTAAGTTATAAATGAATGTAATTCTTGAGTAGTTTTAGCTATGTCTAACCTTGCCATGTCAGAGGCCTAAAGGCTACGGGCCTACTACTTAAATCTGACACCAGGCTGAACATTAACCATACGACAAAAGTCTAAAATTAAGACTGAAATAAATTAAGATTATCTCCGAATATATTACTAAGAGCTGACGCGGCCGGCAGTTCGACTCGCGATCTGGCCGCGTCAGCTCATGATTAAGGACTCCGGTTGCGTCCGAAACTAGTCGGGCAAACCCGATAAATACGTGTGAGTAAACCGTTGCATCATTTAGTAATGAATCATTATTCTGTTAATGATGGAATTTAGAGTAAGTTGTTAAGCACGTATGTAACATTATTTTTAGTATTAATAAATCCGACTGATATACGCCATAGTAAAAGAAGATATATATTCTCATGAATGTAGTATTATACTCCACTAGTTCTTGTGACTATGGTATAACATAGCATAACAAAGATATTTGAAAATTTGAATTTGAAAAGGTTGAAAATTTTGATAGTGAGTCAACCGGTCTTGTTGCAGCAATGATACTGCTCTATTCCTATTGATGATAGCGTGATGTTATAAAGCCATAACCTTCCTTAATAAATGGGATATCTAACGTTGAAAGAATTTTGTAATCGTAGTAGTTCCTCAGCTAAGCGCGTTCAATCAAATAAAAAACTCATCTGTTTTGTAATATTTGTACTTTGGTCGTGTTTTATATTCAAACTGAATTTGTATTAGACTTACGAGTAAGACTCACGAAGAAAGTTCATATTTTTTAAGTACTTGTATACCAATGTATAGTATTGTATCTTTTAATACATTAGTAGCTAAAAGTTATGATGTATCCTAGTTATAGAATAAATTATTTCATTTCATTTTTATGGCACCGTTCAGGTCCATGACAAGTAGATGTCTACATTGCCGTAGTACTGGAATTAGTGTTGCCAAAAACTCTTTGTAATTTGAAGGTTTAAAAGGATATTTTTGTTTCCGTTTGAACCTGAAAATAAACGGTCCATATTTTGATAATAGTAAGAAAATTCCTATACATGATTTGAAAATTGTGTCCTAAAAGTTGCCATACCAAAGTATTGTTAAAAGTTTTTGTACTTTAGAAAGTAATATTAAAGTTTATATTCTTGGTAAAAAATGTTTTATTTCATGTTTCTTTTTTGCAGCAACCGCCAATAATAACAAAAAATAGTTCTTTTATAACATTTATTGAATAACATCGATTACAAGTGACTTACAATAAATAATAACATCAATATTACAATAATACTTCAAATCGTGTATTTAACAAAATAAGTTAACAAATTAAAATGCAAGTGAATGTTTTCGAAATACATTATTAAGCATTAATTATTGTTAATTTTGGAATAAATAGTAAGTATATAAATAGTAAATAATAAGTATTTATATACTCATTGGTGTAGGTACTTAAAAATGTCAACAATTATGGTGTGTATTTTCACACAGTCAGATTTTATTAAATAAATCAACGACTGACGTTTATTGAACACGTGGTTGTATAAAAAGACACATCAAAATTGTTTTTTTATTTCTTTTAAGCACCTAAACAAATGTAGTATAATTTAGTTTTACAGACTAATAGCCGGTATCCAAAAGGCTGATAAATAATTTGTTGTCAAGTGATAAGCGACTGATAATTTAACACAAGACTTACAAAACAGTGCTCATATGAGATTTGACATTCAATTACTTTAGCTTTGAGGCGAACTCAATGGGTAAAACGGGAAATCTGTAACTGTCAACAGGCTGTCTCTCATGAATCGCGATATCTAAACAGTTAGAATTTCAACGGACAATGTATTTCTGCTGCCGCAAAAACAACAATTACTTAAACATAAAGATCGAGGTAAGGCAAACGGTCATAATTTGTTGGTGGCAGATAAATTTGAGGGATTTTTCCCACAACCTATTTTTTGGCTTATTTTTGCCGAATCGTCAGTGTCGCGAGCCCGACTGGCACTTGACAGATTTTTGTATTAATCAGCGCTCAGGAAACCGCCTGTCGATACATTAATTATAATTTTACATGGCCCTTAAATATTCGTTAATTATGACATTCCTAAGATTATTTAATTATTATCAAGTTTACTTCTGTTTCTTTACATTATTTTATTATTTATGACTATAATTTTAATTTACTAAAAAATGCTACGTGTTAATTACATTTTTAATTAATTTTAAATTAGTTAGTTCTTTAGAAGAAACTTTTCATCAACTATTCGAATTCCATACGATCTTTATACAAGCAATATCGCTACGTTAGGACACAATATAACAATTCAAATTCAACAATTAATTTAACTATAAGTATTCATAATAACACATTTATTTTGTAAACCGTTATAATGGAAACTTAAGAACTTATACAGTGTTTTTTTTTGTGTCAAATAATAATATTACAATCAAAAAATAAAAACAAAAAAACTCATAAAAAATAACACCGCTTTTTTCCCAGAGAAGATTGTCTATGGTTTAGATTATCTATGATTTGTTACCTATATGAGAAATAGTTTTCAAGGCATAGTGAAATAATATATAATACAATTATATATCCAAATATAATTATTCATACATAGTTACCTTCTCGGCATACTGCAATTGTATTTTTATAATAATCCCACAGCTGAGCAAAGGCGTGTAATATGATAGGGTTACTCCGCACGGCAAAGCTATTATTCATCTTAAACTCATTAAAATAAGTCATTTTATTTTTTAACAAAATTGATCTACACATATAACTTTTTTACTCATCAATTCATTTAGGCTTTCTATCTGCGGGTAACATCACAAGCTTTGCCAATAGATACAACACAAAATAAATATAATAACCAATTTATTATGGTAGGTAATTTCTACAAATCATATATTGCCCTAGATATCAAGTTCCTCTCTACAACTCCTATTCCACATTTTACACATTGAACCTGGTTTCGGATCCATCAGCGAGCATGAGGGTGACGGTCCTAGAGTTAGTCCAGACGAGGCGCGCGAGGCGGGCGGGGTTGAGCCTCGCGACGTCCGCCATCGGCGCTGTGCTGTAGCACTTCACGCAACGAGTCTGGGCGGCGCCGAGACCGAACATACCTAGGGAGGAATTGGTATTTAGTGGAAAACTGTTTTATTACTGGTATTTCATAATTTTTGGAGTAGGTATTATGGGTTGGATAAGTGAGACTACCCAACATTTAATTATACTATACTTCATTTATTATAGCATTAGACAGAAGTTAAAAAGGGTTCTTTCTAAGGCACACTTTGCAACAAAAATACAACAAACATTAAAGTTGTGATTTACGCCGAATTAATTTCTAATGTTATAATAAATGAAGTATATACTGAAACAAACTTAAACAAAACAGCTTATAGACTAGTGTATTTAATATTAAAGGTGGATGCAACATGCACGTAGTTAATAGGATGCATTAGGAGCCGTTAATCATGATGTAAAGCTTTAAACATAATATCGAGAGTCGAACTGGCAGCTGCCACTTCGACTTGCTACATCACTTCTGACCGAGGTCTGAGACCAACTGGGTAATGCCGCTTAACTGAACTTGAATCCGTCTAAAGAAAATTGTAAAAGACTGGAGTAAATTTGTGAAATTCTTTTACCGTGGCAGAAATTCAAATGCTGTTATTGGTGAAACAAGTATTAAAAGTTTTTTAAGCACCGTAGGGTATTTTTCAGGGGTCGTTGGAAATCGGTGGTCGATCCCAGTAAAATAAAAAACTCCCACCCTCCCCCACTATGATTAACTCTGCAAACTTCATTAGTACGCCATCCGAATCCACACTACTTACCGGCGGTACTCTGCCAGAACGACAGCCTGTTATCAGCCGTCGCGTATGACACGAGGTAGCGCCCGTCGGGGCTGAAGGCGCAGGCCGTGACGGGCCCGCTGTGGGCCGCCAGCGACTGGCAGCGGCCCGCGCGGAGCTCGTACATGGCTAGCTGGCCGGTATGACTGCCAACTGGGAACAAGACATCACCATAAATATAATATTCCACAACTTTCAAACAACGCCCTCTAGTCTCAAACTAAGCAGAGCTTGTATTATGAGTACTAGACAACTGATAAACATACTTATATATTTCTAAATATATACATAATATGGATAAATTACATCCAGACACAGAACAAATGATCGTGCTTATCACACAAACCTTTGTCCTGGGTGGGAATCGAAACCCCTCGAACTCCGGTGTAGCAGTCAGGGTTACTACACACTGGGCCACAAGACCAACAGGCCAGAGAAAATAATAATCATCATCTCCATACAGCTAAGTACCAGTGTTTTACAACGAGCGACTGCCTATCTGACCTCTTCAACCTATTTACCTGTGCAACACGATAAATAAAGATTGATGTTCGTTACTCTTTCACCCAAAATCCATTTGAAGGATTCGGACGAAATTTGGTATTCAGATAGTTTATAACTTGGATTACATAAATACTTACGATACAATACATACGTAAGATAGTTTTTATATTAATTTTGTGTGATGTGTAGCGGGCGGAGCCACTGGCAACAGCTACTATTCAAGTCATAATTATTAAAATGGAAATTAAATTCGAAAAAAATAATAAAAAGAAATTGAATAAGTTACAACAGGGTACACACCTGCAATCCTCCTAGTAGCTGGGCAGTGTGATACCTGGTTGTACCGACAGATGGCGGGGAACACCTCGTTCAGGCCCTTACTCTTCAGGTGAGACTGGTCCACGCAGTGCAGGATTATGTCCATCACCTGCAGATAAAAGGGGAAGTTACTGATTATACACTCACTTTCTTCTTTGTTTGTTTGTCATTCCGGTTGGATATTTGTAACTCAATTTTGACACACTTCCCGATAAGCTAACAGGCTGAAATTTTCAGTGTAGTTTCAAACCCGATGACTATGCAATTTACAAATATAGACCTGAAATAGACTAGACCAATTTTGATAAAATTTGAATGGAGTAACGTGTTAAAAATGTAGGTTCTTAGACTTTTTAAATTTATTAATTAGATTTATAATAGTATCTTTTATCTTAATACCTGTAGCGACTACCAAAAATGCACGAATAACAGCCAAGGTCCACAACTTAAGATGCCTTCCGAAACACGACAAATAGATCACATATTATACATACCTCGACCAACAACTCAGCGACCTCATTGTGCATCCTGTCGATGAGCAGTTCGATTCCCCGCAACACCTCGGCGCGGCCCTTCTGCAGCGCGAGGTAGGCGGCGGAGGGCTGCCCGCCCTGAGCGGCCGCCGCGCAGCGAGCCACCTCACGGGCCATGGTCGTGATGAAGGCAGCAGGTCTGGGGACAAAATAAGAATTCTTCTTATTCAATTCGCATGGTTGACGTGCAACCTGGTGTTGGAGTTTTTAAGTAACCCGAAGAAAATAATGGTATTTTATTTTCGCCAGATTAAAAAATAAATAAGACAGATGTATCAAATTGTACATGAAAGTTTAAAAAAATAAATATTTGTGTTAATCCTTAGGTTTTTACAAACATTGAAGATACATGTATCCCAGACTCAGGACAAGCGTTCGTGGATATTAGTAGGATTCAAGGATACTCACCTGGCAGTAGCGATGAGTGTGAGTGCGTGCCTGGCGGTGCGGCAGGAGTCGGCCTGCGGCGTGAGCGGCAGCCCGTACGTCATGGAGGGGACCAGCTTGTCAGCGTCACAGCACATCTCCAGCAAGCCTGCACGCAACATACATGATGGTGAGATAGTCATACACGTCACAAGCTGTACGATCAATAGGGGCTGTAATGTAGCGGAGAATAATTAAGTACTGCTTCAATCAACTTAAAAAGGGGGAGTTTTTCACATTTTTGCAACGCCTGAAAAAGGCCGTTAAGCTGAACTTCAATTATATGTATTTAACAACTGTACAACCTTAACATGCAAATAAACATTTTGATTTTGATTTTAGTTCTCAATTCGTCTTTTTTTTGTTAAACAAAAAAAACAACTTTGTTGTCGTTTCGGTATTATCATTAACAAAATACATTCCGACGACGATGGTTGCGCTTTTTAAAAGAAAAATAGAGCGGAAACGAGAAAATAAAAATACAAGGATATGGGAGAAACCATTATGGAGTGTACGGTCAAGTGAATGTGATTGTTTTGTGCTTTATTCTGACACACATAAAAATGTTTCAAATTATTTTTAATTAAAATCAGTTATATGTTTCTGTTCTTAAAAAGATTCTACTAGATGAACTTACTAAGTAATTGACTACATTTGTAACACTATGGTATGCAATAAAGAATTCAATTGAGGATAGATTTAGAGTCGGTTTTCCATTCACTCCATAACCTGAATATCGGCCTAATAATGCACTTTTATGACCATGTAACATTTACTTACCCAACAAAACATGGCTGACATCCAAATAAGGCTCCCATACAGTGAACCCTCTCCCTAGGAGGTCGACGGCGGCGCGGCGGAGCGGCGTGTGCGCGGGCAGGCGAGGACACGCCGAGGATAGGAGCAGGTGAGTGAGGGCCAGCGCTGTGAGGCGGGCCAGGTTGTTAGACGAGCTCAGAGTGAATCCTGGAAGATAAAAAGAGGGGTTTTAAGTATAAATTAAACAATTTAGCCTATTGAAAGCCACTGCTCGACAGGCGTAGACTAAGTTAAGATGAGGGTTTTGTAAGTAGAAATCAAGCAATTCAGCCTGATAAAACTCACTGCTGGACATAGGCGTCGATCAAGTTAAGATAAGAAGGGTTTTTAAATATCAATAAATTAAGCTAGCCTATTGAAATCAACTGCTGGAACTGGAAGTTTCAATCAAGCAATTTCGCCTATTGAAACCAAATGCTGGGCGTAGGCGCCGACTAAGTTGCTCCACAACACCCGGTAATCCGACTCCCATATCTAGGCTAAGACATGTACATTATTTAGGTCATCGGTCCATCCTTTTTAAGTATAGGTGAAGTTAATGGAACAATTTGTAGTCGTTTTTTGTTAACGCCTTCCGCTTCGACAAATTTAATCCTTGTGTCGTCGTTTACGAATATTCATGAGTAAGCATTTATCTTAGGATACGTATTACCTTATAATGAAACTGGTCATTACAATAAAAATATTTTGTTTCAATAAATTATGACTTTGTAGAAAAACTAATTCTATTGACTATTTTAACTGTCATTGAAAATAATTTGATATTCTTAAAAAATCAACATCAATACAACGTTAAATTCTATATTATCAGCCATCTCAGCTCAAAAAAATCTCCAAGAACAACAGCATAATTAAATATACCAAATAAAGCGCAGAAAAATGGACCATTAGGAGGCGCCACCTACCTTCAACCACAGAACTCTTTCGGCTGTCTCCGTCCTTGCGCCGCTTATTCCCTGCCGCCCCTATAACACAAAAAGCGAAAACCGCAAATAAATTAAAAGCTAGCATATTAAACGATGATTGTATTCACAAACGTCACTGTCTTTGTTAAATAGAATCATCATCAACCTAGACGTTTCCCAGCTATCTTGGGGTTGGCTTCCTGTCTAACCGGATGCAGCTAAGTACCAGTGTATTACCTCTGTTAAGTAGAATGTAGACACAAAATGGTTAAGTGCGAGTCAGACTTACGACACCGAAGTTCCGTACCGATACGCTGAAAATCTCAAAATAAATTGTGACCCATTACCGTTGCAACCGTCACTTGACTTTGATTTTTATTGCTATCTGTTATAGTGGCAACAGAAATGTGTGCATCAACTGCCTAGGTATCACAGTTCATGAGATACAATCTGGTGAAAAACAGATATACAGAGTTAACTAAATACAATGATTTCCTTTTTAACTTTTACTTGCAGAAGCCTAATCGGTTTTAAACATCACTAAGTTGAGATCCGTTTGTGAATACATGCATGCAAAAACAAATGGCAGATTATCTCACACTGAAACACTCACAATTCTTAAGTTGACAAGCAGAATATATATTTACTAAGAACAAGAAAGTCCAGGGATATTGAATATCAATTATCAATAATAATGGAATATATTTGTTTACCAGATTCAATTTTGGTCCATTAACTTGTTATTTTACTCAACCCAAACTAAAAACTCACCGCCATCTAGGGTTGAATGATTTTTTTAATAAAGCTCAGTTTAATTCTTACAGGTTTTGGGGTTAATTCAGCTAGAGTTTGGAGTAAATCTGGGTTAACTTCCTAATGGGTTAAATGTCTCGACATTCATTGACATCACCATTCCCGTATCAACTTTAGCTAGTAACCACGTCTCAATTATAACAGTACTCCTAACCTTCGCTGGTGATATCCTGTCCAAACTCTGCGCCTATCACTCCCAGCAGGACGACGGCTGTGGTCTGCTTCCTCTTGAGCTCCGCCAACGAGGAAGGTTTTCGGACTATCTCCTCTTCTTCCTCTTCAAACTCTTCTTCTTGCTGCAAAAGAAGTACGCTAGAGTAAGTTAGAGCTAAAGTGTTGTTAGAGGCTTGTAGTGATCTTTTGTGGAGTCATATGCGGAGTCAGGTCATCATATGTGGAGACATGTGTGAAGTCATGTCCTCATGTGTGGAGTCATATGTGGAGTCAGGGATTCATATGTGGGGACATGTGTGAAGTCATGTCGTCATGTGTGGACTCACATGTGACGTCATGTCTTCATGTGTGTTGTCATGTGAGACGTCTTGTCATCATGTGTGGAGTCACATGTGGAGTCAAATGTGACGTCCTGTCGTCATGTGTGTTGTCGTATGTGACGTCATGTCATCATGTGTGTAGTCATATGTGGAGTTAAGTCATCATATGTAGAGACATGTGTGAAGTCATGTCATCATGTGTGGTATCATATGTGGAGTCAGGTTATCATATGTAGAGACATGTGTGAAGTCGTGTCGTCATGTGTGGAGTCACAGGTGACGTCATGTCGTTATATGCGACGTCTTGTCATCATGTGTGGAGTCACAGGTGACGTCACGTCGTCATATGTGACGTCATGTCATCATGTGTGGAGTCATATGTGGAGTCAGGTTATCACATGTAGAGACATGTGTGATGTCATGTCACCATGTGTGGAGGCCAGGGACGTCATGTCATCATGTGTGGAGTTATGTCATCATGTGTTGTCATGTGTGATGTCATGTCATCATATGCGGTGTCTTGTTATCATGTGTGAAGTCACCTGTGACGTCATGTCATCATGTGTGTAGTCATATGTGGAGTTAGGTCATCATATGTAGAGTCACATGTGACGTCATGTCATCATGTGTGGAGACATGGGACGTCTTGTCATCATATATGTTGTCATATGTGGTATCATGTCGTCATGTGTGGATTTACATGTGACGTCATGTCTTCATGTGAGTTGTCGTATGTGAAGTCTCGTCATCACGTGAGGAGTCACCTGTGACGTCATGTCATCATGTGTGGAGTCACTTGTGGCGTCAAGTCTTCATGTGTGTTATCATATGCGGTATCATGTCGTCATGTGTGGACGCACATGTGACGTCAAGTCTTCAAGTGTGTTCTCATGTGTGACGCCTTGTCATCATGTGTGGAGTCACATGTGACGTCATGTCGTCATGTGTGTTGTCATATGTTACGTCATGTCATCATGTGTGTAGCCATATGTAACGTCATGTCTTCATGTGTGGAGTTATATTTGGGGTCTTGCCATCATATGTTAAGTCATGTCATCATATGTGGAGACATGGGACGTCATGTCTTCATGTGTGTTGTCATGTGTGGTATCATGTCATCACGTGTGGTGACATGTCCTCGTGTGTGAAGTCGTATGTGATGTCAGCCATTATAGTGAAGTCATGTCATCATGACACGTGTGATTCTGTTAGAGGATCAACTCACGTTAGCGACGAGCTTCTCTGCCGGTTCCTTCTGCGTGGCGTGAGGGTTGATGCTCTCGGTGTGCGTGTATAGCGGCAAGAACTGAGCCCAGTTGTCCACTAATGTCTTACGGCCTTTTGGACCGAGTCTGTACGATAAAAATTATTATTATTATAACGCAACGGCTTTAAAGTAAGTGTGTCTAAAGTCTAATTAAAGCCTGTTGTCCAGGTAACTGGGTTGAGGAGGTCAGATAGGCAGTCGCTCCTTGTAAAACGCTGGTACTCAGCTGAATCCGGTTCGACTGGAAGCCGACCACAATGTAGTTGGAAAAGGCTAAGATTTTGATGATTAAATGTTTTTTAGTTGAGGATATGCTTCTGTTTCTTTTTTAACATGACGCAAATTTCGCAAAGCGCTCTCTAGTACCAAACCAAGCAAAGTTTGTATTCTGAGTTGAAAAACACACTTATATCTTACTTTACTGATTAACATACTAAAAACATATGATTATAGTAAATATTTCTCATTTTGCTTGACTCACCTGCCAAGTTCAGCGAGTAGCAGCGCCTGCGCCGCTTCCCGAACCTCGAGGCAGTGGTGTTGCCAGCGTCGCGCCAACATCTCAACCTGTGGCCGCTTGAAGCTCTTAGCACCTAGAGTATAAAGTTCATTTTAGTATGTACTAATTTAAAATTCGTAGGCTTCGCAGAAATCAAAGCTAAGCCCAGAAAAAGTACTGCGGTACTTGGAATATGAGTAATTTGGGACAGGGGATAAGTAGTTGGGCTCAAGCGTGGGCCTTACTTAGTGTTAAGTGCTTGTGAAGGTGTAACCACTTGTGGTTTTTGAAAACGGAATTTTGGATGTGGTCTTTCGGTTCTACATATGGATTTGTTTACAAGAGGGTGCAGGTTGGATATCAACGCAAGCAATCTACTAATCACCTATTAACTTTTTAATTATTCTGAGACATCGTTGACAAACGGCGAAGGCAAATATCATAAGGAAACCTAAATCAAAAATATTGTAATCTAAAATTGTCAACCCGCAGTGAACTAGCGTGGTTATCAATACTCGGAACATTCTACATAAGGAAAAAGGGACTATGCCCGACAGTGGGACTTGTACAAGCAGGTCTATTCAACTTACCAGCAGCAACGACCTTGTCTGGCAGTAGCACGCAGTGTAGCGTGGCGAGGAGGGACCAGCCCTGTTTGATGTGAGCCTGCTGGGCTGCCAGCTGTTCCTCTCGTTCCTCATCAGCTGCCCAGGAAGACGAGCTCCTGGTGGACGGTCTGAGGCAAGGGGTGCCGACAGCGTTAAGACTTGGGAATGGTTCATAAGCTAGCTGTTTTTTCTACAGTGTTATAGTTACCGGCACGGGTTTTGAGTGCTCGGCGGAAGAGTGGGGGTAACTATACTCTACAATGGTGACATCATTATAATAATTATGTCAACATTGTAGCGTCACGCTTTATAAGAGTTACGTATATTCTATTCCACGTTTTGATGTGTATTTCGATTTAGAAGTTTGAACCATTCTCAACACTCCAATATCAAGCAAAGTTTTTTTAGGTGTGAGGCAACGAAATCTTTATAGTTTAACTATTTCTATCTGTTTGCTTGTTTATCAATGTCATATTACTTCGAAAATATTATTATTCACTTCATCTCGAATCCAAATCAAAGAGGTATACACTAAAAGACGCAATTAATCAGCCACGCGTATTAAACGTCATTTCCCAACTAGTTTCGGAACCAACCGAAACTAGTCGGGCAATCGTGTGGACTATCTGTAGGTAATCATAAGTAAATCTGCCTCCAAAGACAGCTTCAAAGCTACGCTATCCATCACCTGTGCAGTCTCCTGATGACCTCCTGCTCCGGCACGAAGCTGGCGTTGCTCATGGACATGAGGGTGTTAGCGAGCGCCACGATGGAGAGGAGGTGGTTCGTGGTCAGGGTCGTGCTCAGCTCCCAGTGGAGCTTCGATGAGAATAGTCTGGAATAGATGGGGCAATATGATAGTTAATTAAGTTATTTGGGAAGATATAAAAGAGTCACTTGTGGCGTCAAGTCTTCATGTGTGTTATCATATGCGGTATCATGTCGTCATGTGTGGACGCACATGTGACGTCAAGTCTTCAAGTGTGTTCTCATGTGTGACGCCTTGTCATCATGTGTGGAGTCACATGTGACGTCATGTCGTCATGTGTGTTGTCATATGTTACGTCATGTCATCATGTGTGTAGCCATATGTAACGTCATGTCTTCATGTGTGGAGTTATATTTGGGGTCTTGCCATCATATGTTAAGTCATGTCATCATATGTGGAGACATGGGACGTCATGTCTTCATGTGTGTTGTCATGTGTGGTATCATGTCATCACGTGTGGTGAAGATATAAAAGAATATCTCGTTAATCGGACATTAAAACCTACAAAGAGATAACTGGATATCAGAATAGATTTAATGGTTTTTTTTATATTGCCAGGGTTTTAAATCTGGACAGGATTTCGACTGTTTACCTATCAAGGTCCTTGAGATACAGCCTGTCTGTCCGTTCGTCTCCATGCTGTACCTTATAAACCGTGAAAGAGAGTTGACATTTTTACAGAACGATGTATATGAGTCAAAATCGAGGTTTAGTAATAGTTATTGCAACAAGAGAGGCCTTTGCCCTGCAGTGGGACAATAATGGCTCAATAGAAAATAAAATACAACAAACAAAAAAAATGAAATATTATTGTCATCTAACCTATTTAATTACTGTGCGGAATCCTCAGAGAATGGTTTTTTGTACAAAAACAAAGGATTGACAGTCCTGAACCCTTGCTTTATAAACTAACAGCCAATACAAAACACCTGTCTATCTTCACCACACTAAACACCATACCTGGTCAACTTCTCCTGTCTCAATAATTCGGGAGGCAGATCGGAGGTCACCAGCAGCGGGTCATCAGGGGCGGAGGCGCAGGCGTCCGCCCAGCTGCCGAGCCAGGTCGGGAGCTGGACAGCCATGTGCCCGTGACGGGAGACCACGCCGAAGCAGACTGGGACCTGTGAATGTGGAGTCAGTGGTTTGTAGGGAAAAACGCTATAAATACATAAGACTACTCCCGACTCCCGCACTAAGGAATTTAATCCTTGTGTCGCGGGGGTTTTCACAAATATTCAAGTCACATGCACTAAAACACTTAGACTCAGAACAAGCATTCGTGGATCAAATTGATGTTGTGATAAATAAATTAAAAACATATTTTCATAAGACTGTGACTTCATGAAGGCCTACAATCTAGATGTAATAGATTTTTGCTACTTAGGTATGTGTTATTTATTAGTTATAATATAAATTTATCGCGAACCCGCCGCGTCAGCTCATGATTAAAGACTCCAGTCGTGTCCAAAACTAGACGGACACTCCCGATAAATATGCGTAAGTAAACGTTGCATCCATTTAATAATTCATATGGGATGTATTAAAAACTTACCATTGGTCTCAGAAGTCCCAACTTGGATTCGCAGACCCTGTCGAGGTCCGGGTCCAGGCCCCAGGCGTGGAGTAGCGAGATGAGAATCTGTGCGATCTCCATGGTGTGAGGGGGTTCCGCCAGGGAGATATCACGGGGCCTCTGTCGCTTGCTCTGATTCGCCTCTTCTATAACAATGGGAAATGGAATTTAGACACAGAACTTAATTTCATAAATCATATTCCAAAGTGGAAGACTGTTAGGACTTTGGGTTACGATGAGATCTTGAAGGCTTGAAGAAGAAACATATTTAGATACGTCAAAATATGCTATTACGACTATTATTATTATTTTAAGATCGGTTCATCCAGTCCAAAGTTCTGAGGTAAGAAACATAAAAAAACGGACGAATTGAGAACATGGTCCTTTTTGAAGTTGATTGAAAAGAGGCAAGTTACAGCGAAATTGTTTCCTGATTTTGAGGCATAGTTTTTTTCTAAAATATGAGGACAGATTTATTTACATCAAATTGGATCAAATGTTGTTTCACCATCGTAGAGTTGAAGTACAGAATTCATTCTTAAAATTGTTTAAATTAATCTAAGCTATGTGAGTATGTGACCCTGCCAGCAATACCTCATAAAATACTGAACAAAAGATAGTTAAACTCATAATTATTGAGTAACTAACATTTCGAAGTAATTGACCTTGCACTTAACTACAAGTATGTATGAGAAATGAGGAAAAATGTTTTAAACAATGTTAGGTATATATTTAAACCTGCTTTGTAATAAAATATGTTTAGCCGTTTACGTTTGAAAATATATCAAACGCAAAATAAACGCGTATTTAGATAATATAAGTTTTTATAAAGAGATTTAAGCTACTTATAATACAAAACAATAAAAGTCAAGTGCAAGCCGGACTATAGGCTAAGGAAAAGGTATTAAAAAATAGTCACCTATCGAATTTGAAACTGTAGCAAGCGTAGCTTATTTTTAATATTTAAATACGCATAATACAGACTATTTAAATTCATAACTATCTTTGAAATATATTCAGAAATAAATATTCTGTGAAAAATTCAACATTCACCTATGATAATTATGAGATACAACCTCAGTAGTGGCTGACGGACAGACGGATGGACAGCAGTGGCTTAGTAAAAAGGTTCGTAGAATTTTGTCAACGACACTTAAGAACTACTGGACAGATTATGACGAAATTTAACAAGGACTGACTATAATTATAGTCTGATATAACGCAAATTATTTTTATTCGACTTTAAAAATTGTATTATCCTACACGACCGATTAAAATCGGACGGAGCCGCGGGCGACTGCAAGTTAATAATATTAGTAAGAACATGACACACATATAGACAAGCAAATAGTTTTGACATTTGCTATCACTATTAGATACCATTACTATGCCGTAGGGGTTTCCACAAATGCTCCGTTTCACCATATTGCATTAGAAATATAATTTGGATTCAGTTTCTGGAAAATTGCCTTAATAGTACGGTAGTCTTAAATTATTATTGACATATCACACCGGTAGCTTAGATGTTAAAGCCGTTGCGTTCAACCTGGACACCGATTCTGCTATTTACAATGGCCGATGAATGAATGGCAATTGGATTAAATTGGAAATTATTCTTATTATCTTAATCATTTTTCCAACACAATATTTGGAAATTCATTGCATTGATCTTGAGTGTGCCGGCCCGTACCGAGTTTCCAATTGTTGTATACTTAAGAGAAGTGTAATTTTAAGCCAATTTTCATTCATTCATCGACAGCAGAATCGGGGCTCAAATTTCCATTGTTCAACTCCTAAATGAGTGCAACTATTTATTCCGAGTGTACGGTCGTTATCGCAATGAATATTTCTTTTAATTAAATATAAATTTAAAGTCTTCTTCTATGCATCTCTGGGTTTTTGTGGGCCAAGTAAGATTTGTCTCTGTGTTTGCGGAATCCCAATAAATCCCAAAAGTAAACCAATTTTTTATGCGGTTTTCTGTGTGAAAGCGAGTTTCTTTGTGGTAATTCCCAGTTCCATTAAAATCGATTGCATCATTAACAAGATATGAGTGTTTATAGATCACAAATCTAATATTTCTGTAGATACTCAATACTCAATATTTTTATTGCACTCCATTATGTTCAACAGGTGGACCCTGTAGGGCACGGCAATGTACGAGATAGGAGGATGCTAACTTTATTTAGATTATGTATCACAGATTATTTTTATTTATTAAGTGGTTGTTTTATTCTATTTATTTTGTATTTTTTATCTATGAGATTATATTAACTATTTTGATACGGAAACCATTTACAAATTAAACACTACTGTGCAGTTCATAAATCGAATAGTTCTGCAACATTACTACAGATGGCGTTGCTACCATACACCAAATAATTATTCTGAAGGCGCGAGAAACTTTCTTGTTTTCGCCTTACATTGCGTGTTAATGATGGTATCACACTAATATTCTAAAACTATGTGATTATATTTGTTTGTGTGTCTGTTATAACTCCACGCTTAAACGGATGGACCAATTTCGATGATATTTGGAGAGGTACAACCTTCGGTGTTGTAAGTTCGTTTCGCAATTCACCGGAGTTCTATTTTTGGTGTAGGATAGTACATTTATAGAGTAAGGCTTTATGATTTATATAATCATGCTAAAAGTCATATAAGCAGAAATAAGGCGTGCAAAACCACGGGAATGAGTTAGCGTTATAAAAGACCACAAACGGCAATGTATAACAACTAGTATTAAATTCTCGCACCACAAAATCGAATCTAAATCAGTCGAAGCGAGAATTATCTAACAAGTCGCAATACATTGCCGGCAATGATACATCACTTTTGATACCAGAGCTGTTGAGCTACGCAATGTATTGCAAATTGAACGATATATCTCTTGTCGTCTCAATGAGGCTGGTTCGACTTCCGCAATTGTTGAACGTTGTAAGTAGGTACCTATGTCGCAACGGTTTGTGGGTTGGCAGTCGCCGCGTGATTCCTGACTGTTGCAATCTGCGCGGAGAGGAATGCGACGATTTATAATATAATGTTGCCAATGTTTCTTTAATACTAGTGAGAATATAATAGCTGACAAGTGTGATTTGTTGTTTGGTATATTTTGACTTAAGAATTACTTGATCGAATTTGATAATTTTTTGACTGTAGTTTATAAATTGAACTACAGAATGGTTATGCACACAAATGATTGTGTACACAAGTTTATTTTTCTATGATAACTTTTGGATGTCAAACTGATAGTACCTATTGTTAAAAACCTACTCTTGAGATATTCGCGTATTTTTGAGAAAAAAAAAATACTGAGATTTCTAGTCCTTTTAATTTAACAACCTGATTTACCACTGCAGAATCTACCTAGTTTCGAAAAACACAATTTAGTAATTATTTTAGTCTATAATTAAGATAAGTCTCAAACCGTATTTATTATTCAAGATCGTGAATTACCGACATTCGATTTCCGCTTCCGCCTAACACGAAACTAATACAAAATGTAAATAACTGAGATAACGAGGATATTGCGTATTTTGTATAAATTGTAGTTAAAATTCATACTAATATATATAAACGCGAAAGTATCTATGTCTGACTGTCTGTCACGCTTTCACGCCAGAACTACTGACCGCTGGTAATGGATTTTGGTACACAGGTAGTCTGGAGGCCTGACAAAGGACATGAGCTACTTATTAAACTTAAATTACTTTCTGTTTTATTTTTCTAAATGTTTATCCCACTAATATAAACCCGAAAGTTTGTATGTATGGATGTTTGTTCCTATTTCACGCAAAAGCCACAGAACGGATTTAGACGAAACTTGGTCTACAGATAGTTTATAACCAGGATCGACACATAGGATAGAGATTTTTATACCTCGTATATAGATTTTTTTATATATTATATTAACTCTAACACTCCTCTGCAGTCAGCCTAAAATGACCGGACTACAATTAAAAACTACTTATTAACCAAATAAATTAAGGAAAAGCAATCAATTAGCATAATACGGAAACGAGCATATGATTAAAATAATCCGGAATAGTTATTTTTAATGTTGATTTAATACGTAATTAATATGTATCTTCAATTTACGCACTTAACCGATAAATAAGGAAGTATTTGTTTATTGTTTTAACTAATTTATTGAACAGGTTTATTGTTTGTTTAGAATTGGAAATAAAATAAAATTGATTAGTGAACAAAATTTATTTTTAAGTAAAACTTCTTTAAGCTCCGCTAGGGGGTAAGTGGACTGTATTTGCAACTGATTGCAACGCATTGCCATACACCGACACAAAAACGCGGATGACGTAGCACGGCGGTTCAGGTTTAGTCAGTAAGAGTCTGACACTACCCATTTCCTCCCCCGAGGGAGTGGGTGTCCATGAGGATACCCCCGCCTAACCAAAAAAAAAAAGGACGTGGACGTCAATGCAATTGAAGTCCGTTACGATAATAATATGGCGTCACGTTTCTTTATCATACGGTTTCTAAATATTTTTGATTTTGTCAATAGATAATTTATAAACATCATCATCGTCATTCCCCTGCCCTCCTTCCACATGACATGTATTCTTCTTCCATAGGTACCTTTCTATCGGCCGTCATCCCACAGGTAACACTCTTTACAGCCATATCGTCTTTCACACAATCCACGCAATCACAAAAAACAAGCATTCATCGGCCAGTAGAAAATGTTTAATAAAATACGAAAATTGACATTTTAAGCCAATTTTTATCAATTTATCGGTCATTGTAAATAGCGGAATCGGGGCCCTGTTGTCGTTAAAGCTTTCGATCTCATTTCTCTGATCAACTACTTCAATCGTAACTCGTAAGTGACGGTTACTTACAGTCATTTTTATGCATTTTTGTCCGGAACCCAGAGCGTCACGATTCTTACTTGACCGTCTACTACTTACATAATTATAAAATTGTATATAGAGCAAGTAAATGTTACAATTACTTAATGATAGTGCATTGTTAGCCTTGACCTAGTCAGGGAGGCCGTGCTGTGAATACATTCGTAACTCGATCGGAAACTGATATGAATTCCAAGATTTTAAAGTTTATTTTTTGAAAATTAGCTAAATCATGTTTAAAAAAAATGATTACTCAAAAAATGGTTAAAGTGAATTTAACCTTATGTATACCTTAGATAGACATACACCTGTATTTTTTTTTTTGTAGGTATACCTTTATCATAGAATATTTTAGAAAAAAAGAGAGAAAGAGCAAGAGTGGAAAGTTTGTAATGAAAGCGTAAATAAAATATTCGATACATTAGAAACCTTTAAAATTATCCGTCTTTTTTCTTATATAACGCATGTATTATTTCTTCCTCTTGAATCACATTGTCTATGAAAAAAAACCGCATTGGAATCTGTCGTTTAGTTTAAAAGTTATAAGCATATATAAGGACAGACAGAGCGGCAGTTTCTGCGATTAACAATACATACTAATTTATCATACAAATGTATTTATTTTTCACATTCGTAAAGAAAATTCTTGGGTGTCTCGTAAAAATTACCATTTAATTCCCATGGAAAATTCTCTTCATAGTAATCAAGGGACCCCGGAAAAATAAATATCACCCAAAAAGGAAAAGACAAAACCATTATAAATAAAATAAATGCGGACAACATCACATACATTGTTCTATACCCAAAGTAAGTTGCTACAGCACTTGTGTCATGGAATTCAGATACAACGAAGGTACCACAAACACCCAGACCCGAGACAATGTAGAAATGTGAATTTTTACATTTTTACCCGACCGGGGATCGAACCCGGGACCTCAGAGCTAGCGACACCTTGAAACCGGTGCGTACGCCACTCGACCACGGAGGTAAAATACATACTAACTATAACCACCAAACAAACACAATGACATACAAAATGGCATCATACAAACAAAGAAAATACCTTTTAAATATTATGAGTACGTAATAAATAATAAATAACGTTACGATACCAAATACAAACGGAACGCGAGCCACGCCTTGACATTCGCACGTATTACGCGCATGCGCAGAGCGTAAGCGTCAATGGTATGCGTACGCGCTGACAAGTTTGCAATACTTTATATAAAAAAAAAGAATGTATCGTTTTTGAATGAATTTTTCGGTGAAATATGAATGAGAAAATTATTTCTTATGTTATTGAAATACTTTTTTCGGTATTTAATAGGATTTTTGGGAGTTTATTATAAGTAATGGAAAATCGATCATACATTTTAATTCCAACCTAATTTGACATCCTTTCCTTGGTTAATCGTAGTTTTCTAAACATACAAAACTGAATTTCTGTACGTTTGTCGGGCTCAAACAATGCTTTGCTTGTAAAACAAATATTAATTCCTAATTTTATTACTTTTTGTTAAACTGAATCAGTGTCAATATCTCGGCAATGTTTAACCAGTATAACTGGCATTCAGGTGGGTAATACTAGACCGGGTTAGCCTTCAGTGAAATGACGGGTTGTCACCTGACCGCAGGGCGTTGCTAGTGATGGGACATGTAAGACTATCGATTAAATTAAATGTCGGTAAAAAGGAAAGTAAAGGGAATGTTACGTAAAAGAACTGTTTTAAGAGAAACAATTGATAGTTTGGTCCTAAATATCATTGTTAACTTAAGAAATAAATCTTATCGGTAGATCGCGAATAATAAAAGAATCACAATGATTGCTGCTCACACCCAAATTAATACTATGGAAAATCTCAATACTGCCATCGCGCCATTTAGAAAATCTCGCTCAAATGACAACGTCATATAATCTAAACAGGTTTCGTTTATTTTTGGTTACACAAGAAAGCAAAGGAAAAAATAGAAAAATACATATTTTAATTTTTTTTAGTTGTTAAGTGAGACGATTACAAAAAATAAACAAACTGTTAAAATTTAAATACTTGATCAATTATGAGTTGAGATTTGGCTTTAGCAATAAAACAATATATATATTTTCAAAATACAACAGTTAGAAAATCAAAATCGATAACATTAACCCCATCACTAGTAACCAGTGCAGGACCTTGTACTTTAAGAAAGTGGTCGCTCACATGACACCCACTGGACTGCAGGTGACATTGTCCTTAATTATTATTTATTATAACTATATTTGTGTGACTTGTCTTAAGCCCTTATAAGTTACTAATTTGCTGACCAAATGTGGCGTGTAGTTTCAATTGCTGCTTTTCAGCCGTCATAGCCTTAATATGAAATTAAATTTTGATCATTGGAACAATGCAACAAAGGCAACTTTTTTAAATCTTATTAAAAGTTTTACAGAACCGGATATCGAAACGATGCTACTAGGTCCCAGTTAATAACATATATTTTGGAGAATTTACCAAGTAGAATATGAATTAATTTTTTTTCAGGTTAGAAAGCACCAAATGATTCCTTTCGCTGTGGGTTGAGCGGAAGGGTGTGTCAGACTTTTACTAACCCATCCATGTGCCTTCATTTGCCCTTTGTATATCGGGACCGTAGAAATTGGCTCGAGAAAGGGGAGGTCTATGCCTAGCTGTGTGAGGATAAAGGCTGTTGGTGAGGATGATGATGATGATACCAGGACCGCGGTAAGCCTTTCAGCAAATCCTAATAGCCCGGTAGACATGAGTCTTATTGCCCCCACCTTCTTGTCTTGCCATTATTTATTCAACCGTAGTTATCAATCAAACAAGTGACATTATATATATCTACATCTTAATACTCAGCCATTAAGTCATAATGTCATGGTAGCTTATTATGGACATGTAATGACTAGATCAAGTTTTTAACAAATTGTCTTTTTGTTGTGTTAAAAATGAAAGGTATTATAAGAAAAGACGACTCCCGCACTAAGATACTAAGGTTTTACTATAGAAGTTAATCCTCATGTCGCGGTGGGTGTCACAAACATTCAAGTCACATGCACAAAGATATCCAGACTCAAGACAAGCATTCGTGGCTCCCCACAAACGCTTGTCGTTCGACGCGATCAAACCCGCGACCCGTCGCGCAGATTCGGTTAGTAGTAACCTATATGACTCGGTAAGATAAATCCATTTTTACAGGAATTTTAGGCTTCCGAAACCAAAGGGTGTAAACGGAACCCATAACTAAAGCCCCATGTATACTGGTCCCTAAAAACGAAAGAGCATTGCCTAAAAATAACAAATCGTGCACTTTAGCGTTCGTAATTTTCAACGCACTACAAATAAGTGTTGTGCCAATTTATCGATATAAAGGTTAACAACAGCTTGTGTAATCGATTATCGATAAAATCGCAATTGTAATTGCTTGGGAACCAAATTTGGTGATCATGATTCATTTTTAGTATTAGTTTTTAATGTTTTATTTCCGATTAGATCTGTTTAGCCCTGAGTTTTTATTGGAACAATTTTTATGTATTATTTCGATAAATTTGTATCCTTAAAGCATAAAAGTATTGATATTTATTTATTTATTTAATAACGGTTTATTCACGACGTTCCCTGCCGCCGTGTCAACTCATGATTAAGGACTCCGGTTGGGTCCGAAACTAGCCGGGCAATCCCGATAAATACGCGTGAGTAAACCGTTGCATCATGTAATAATGAATCAGTCTCACGATAGGTACTATTAAAAAATCTTAATCGCTAAATCCGTTTGGGAACTATGATGCCACAGATAGACAGAGACGTCTAATATAACTTCTAATATCCCTCTTTTTGCGTCATCATCGGCCTAGCCATTTCCCAACTATGTTGGGGTCGGCTTCCAGTGTTTTACAAGGAGCAACTGCCTATCTGACCTCCTCAACCCAGTTACCTGGGCAACACGATACCCCTCGGTTAGACTGGTTGTCAGACTTTCTAGCTTCTGACTACCTGTAACGGCTGTCAAAGATGTAGGAATAACAGCCGGGACCCTTAACGTACCTTCCGAAACACGGAGGAACTCGTTATGACAAAGATGGTCACCCATCTACGGACCAACCACGTCAAGCGTAGTTTAACCAGTAATCGATTTACTTATGCGGTCATAGCTTAGCCACGAGCTCCTCTTTTTGCGTCGTGGGTTGAAAAATCACAGACACCTGCTTCTTGCATACATGAATGATGTTGCAATAAGAAGACTATTACCAATCTATAATTATACGCGACCCGACACACAAAACTCTCATCATTGAATGACGAGGTGTCGTGTAAATCTTTCGCTCTAATTCTCACATGCAAGCAATTTGTGGATATTAAAACTAATTTTGTAGCAATCTGGTAGTTTAGTATATATGTATACCTATATTGCAAAGATTCAAATTCGCAAGTTTGTATTTGTTCAGTTTAATAGTCAAGATATTTAAATTAATTGCAAATATTTGTCCTTGCAATATGTATGGACTTCAAAGAGTCAAGTATCTCCTAAACGGGTGACCCGATTTAGATGTGATTTTCGAGTTTCTAATTTTAAAGTTATACCTTGTTTTACAAATGTGAATTCGGAAACCCGTCGAAGCGAGTACAACTAACACTTGAAAGTTTTTTTTTAATCGGATCACGACTTTGCAATCAGTAAACTTACATCTTAAAGAACGAAACCAAAAAAGAATTTAAAGTAATTTGAGCTACTTAAAAGTATTGTAACATTTCTCAAGGAGTACCTTATATAGACATAGTACTTATTGTGTGCTAACATCTAGATCTTTGTAGCTATCAGTGATGCCCTAAAATGGTTTTGGTCGAAATGCGACCTCCATTTTAATACCTCAATGATTTTAATTTTTGTTTGTTTAGGCAATTTTCTAGTCTTCAAGTTTTTTTACTACTCCCGAACAAATGAATTCATTTTGAGTGTGCGTTTTACAAATATTCAAGTCACATGTCACAAAGACACAAAGACTCAGGACATGCATTTGTGGGTGACATAACGCTTGTCCTTCTCGGGGATCGAATCTTCGTCTCGTCGTATTTGTGGATTTGGCGTGGTGACCTTAACCATTTGGACATAAGTGCAGTCAAATTTAAAGATACATCAAAGGCTTGTTCTGGATACGGTAGCCGGGGGACCAGGTGATATGGCATTACTTTGGGAAGAGTTATACTCCTCAATTCAATTCAATTCAATTCTTTATTGCATTCCACAATGTAGGCTTAGGTGGTAAACATTTTTTGATAGGTAACAATCGTGGACCCTGTCGGGCACAGCAAAGATAAAAATTATAAATGTGAGTGGAGAGGACTTATCATTTAAGAAACATAATTAATTAGTGTTCAGTAGACTGCTGTAGGCTGTTGAGGAGATACATTTCCCCGATCGGAGATTTGTCAAAAGGAAATCTCATTGTCGTGAATTTGCAGTTTTATACCGGAAAAAGATAAGTAAATAATGTAAATGGATGAACTGAGTTAAAAATAAAGCTATTCTGAAGATGTTAACTTATTAAAACAGTATTATTCTTCGTTGATAGTACTTTAAAGCTAAACTGTACTTTTTTGTTGCTTGCAACAAAGAACCGACCGATATCGAAACGAGAATATTTTCAATTCGTTATTTTTTACGCATATTCGTTAAGCGATATCTCAAGTATTTGCACAACGATTATAAAACAATATAAAAATGCAGACAATTATAATTAGTAGTTAACATAGGAGTCAATTTCGTAACAAAATGTAGAGCGACAAAGGTTAGGTATGACTGGTAGGTTGTTAAAAAACCGGCGCCCGCGCAGCCGGTGTTGCGTCATTCGAACTTGCACTTGAGACGGAAAGAATTTAGGGTTGTCAAAAATATGCGATGAAAAAAATTAAACCATTTTTTTGTCCATGTAACCATGATTTTAATCCAAAGAGTAAAATGACGCCATGATGGACATACATGTTTTTAAATTCAAACACATAACCGACTTTAAATAATAACTACTGAGCCAATTTGATGAAACGGCAGGATATTATGGAGCAATTTTTTTTAACATCCCAATTAACTTATTCTTATGGGTCAAAATAGCAACTATGCCACTTGTAATGAATCAATAACACCGATTTATGCAGTCCAAATAAAAGACGAATTAAAATCCCCCTTTTTGAAGTCGACGGACCAAGAAGTACGTTTGTTTAACCGCAAATATGTCAAAATATCAAAACTGAGGTTCAGTTTGTTCCACCATTTTCCACAAGATGTCACTGTGCTTTGAGACCGCTTTTCTGAATGGCGGTGTTAAAATTTTCCGTGTATACTATAAGGGAGTCGAGGATTTTAATTTTTTTTGGTATCGTTTTATGTAATATTCGGATTAAAGTGTTTTGGTAACCACTACCAGTTGCTTGAATTAAACCAACCCCCAGCTTAACCCTCCGATACCGAGGGTTAAACAACGTTTATGTAATAAAGTGTAATGATAACTTGAAACTTTAACCGTTCGGTCAAATTCGTGACGGGAACTCGTTTAATATGCTTCTGTTGCTGGTTAGTTCACAATAGGTGTTTCATAACGCCTAGCTAGTCGATTAGTTTGACACTATTGTGACCTATAGCTAGGGCAGGCTAAAAGAGAGCGAGCAGAAAATAAATCTTTCTAGAAGAGGTTATGATGATGGACATTATTATTTAATAAACTAGTTATTAATTGGTCAAACGCCTATGAAAGTATAGTATTTTTCGCTAAGGAATTTAATCCTTGGGGGGTTTCATAAATATTCAAGTCACATTCCCAAAAAAAAAATACCCTTTCAAATCAACAGCTTTTTACAGAAACCAACATACAGATTCCATATTGGTATTATGACAACCCTAGCTACGAGACTACCGCGCAGTGCGCACGCGCAGCTGTGACGCAACGCTCCACATTGCCCACTTCATTCTCAGTGACTTTTATATCAGCATTGTTTCGGCATATCACTTGCATGACTACATATTAAGTGGATTTGCGACATTTTGTGAGCGCTCTATACTTCCTGCTCCAGAAACTTTTTTACTAATAAGCTATGCATGCCTTAAAATTTAAACAATTTGACAGCTGCTTATTGCTATGTGTACGGCATACATAGCTTTAAATATTGTAATTTTATTTTATTGAAGATTATTTTGTAACTACCCTATTTTTATATGATTATTACCTGTCCTATTGTTGAGCATTTACTATTTAATAAGTTCTGGTGTATGACAATTGTTATGTAAGTACCCACTCGCTGCGCCAATCGGCTAACTGTTTTTTTTTTTTAACTTGTATTTTCTCTGTAAGTGATTTGTTTATCTTTTGAGGAAATAAATATTTTAAACCACAATTTGGCTCAATACAAGGGAGGTATGTATCATGGTCTTGATGAACTTCAATAAATAAATAAATCCTTTTTTCGCGGGCAAACACCTAGACTCAGGACAAAAATTCGTGGAACACACAAACATTTGGCTATGCAGAGTTACCCAGACCAAGGACTAACATTCGTGGCATGCATACAAACACCTGTCCTACGCAAGGGTCGAACCCATGACTCGTCACATCCATTGGGTTTGGCCTGATGACGTCAACCACTTGGCTACCCATGCAGCTTTTTCCCAAAGCTATATTTGGGTAGGTTTACAATCCCCGGACACTATATACCGGTAGTTTATAAAGCGAATGTTTGACCTTTTTACAATAAATATTAATATTTCCACGTATACGTTCATTACGCCGGATCTTATATCAATCATTGCATGCTTCCTTATATATATTTGAAACTAGCCTTATTATAACATAATTAATTTACACATACGAAACTTCCGACCAAACCTTATCACCAAGAAAATAAGAGCGAAAATTAAACGGACGTGACCAAATTCGACGGCAAAGTGCAATAATCAGAGTATTATTGCAACAAACTTAACAATAACAACCAAGAAACATCCTCAAGATTCTTAACAACAAAGCCTTAGAGGTGAAAATCCATTGCACTTTTTATAGTTCAGTGCAAAACTAAAGTTGTTTTTTAGAAGGCAGTGTCCCCAGCAAGGTTAAAACTTATATCATTAGGTCCGGCTGGCCCTGACGAGGAATGCGGGGTGAAAGGCGGTCTGTAGGGGGACGGGGGAGGAATGAAGGGGAGACGGGGGGATGAGGGGGAGAAGAGGACAATGAGGGGTACGGGGTGTAGGAGGGTGGAAATGCATTGATAATGGCGGACGGAAGTCGTCGATCATAGTCTAACGGAAGTTTCAAATGGTGTTATAAACAGGCATGTTGCTTGTGTAGGTTTGTATGTTAATGTTTAAGACAAAAGCGCAAAGTTTTAAGCGAGAAAAAAATATCATGGCTTTAAGGACAGAAAAAAAACAACTGTTTAGCCTGTTTAAAAGAGGAATGTTTTATAAATATTCCAAATAGCTACCGATAAGGTATACCTCGACAATTTAATCGCGACGACTTGTTTTAGGCTTCTGACTTGATTCGTATTTTAAAGAGAAGTGTCCAAAAAGTCATAAAAATTAAGTTAATTCGCAAAGGAAAATTTGGGTTTAACCACCTCAGAAACCTGGATTCCATATATTGGAATTTGAAATATCGTTCAATAATCATTTTTTTTACTTCGTAACAGATAACTTGGAGAAGTATTCTTCTTCTTCGCTTGTTAATTCTCCGCGACAAAATGATTTCTTAATAAATGAAGAGTTTTTTTTAATGCAGAAATAAGTATTCAGATGATGATATACCACCGATGATACTATATTCAGAATCCGCTGGGGAGTTTGTTGCTCTGTTTCGTCTCTCACAGCAGAAACACTTAGGAAGCGATGAAGGGTGGGCGAAACTGGGTGCTGTCCAATGTAATCTGACCTTCAAAAAGTGCTACTTAGTAACTTAATTTGAATAAATAAATTTTGGTTTTTTTTTTGGTTTTCTGATACTGATTCCACTGAATCACTTGAAGTGAATGGACAAGCTCGCTGGGCGTGACGCGGGCTGTAGCCTACTATTATATTATTCTCTTTGTATATTATTAGGCTGGCTTTCAAGGGCTAGGTAGAGCTATTTTATGGATTATAAATTAGATACTAGTCAGTATAACAAATGTATGTCTGAGTGCCTTTGAAATGTAATGTGGATTAGAGGAGAATGATGTTTGAACTATTAAGGAAATAATGGTCGATATTGATGCATGTTGGGGAAGCCTTTGTCCAGCAGTGGACCTCAATAGGTTGGATTGATTGATATGTTGAAGGTGATAAGGGATTTAAGGTAATCATATACAAGATAAAAATAAAAAGTTTTTTATCAAGTATGTCTTAGTACTTTTATAATAACTATCGTGAGACTGATTCATTATTAAATGATGTAACGGTTTACTCACGCGTATTTATCGGGGTAACCCGACTAGTTTCGGACCCAACCGGAGTCCTTAATCATGAGCAGACGCGGCGGGATCGCGAGTCGTACTATCTAAGTACACTCGGACATAATTAATAGATACAAAACAAAAAAAAACACTGAAATCCCTCAATCCATTCGGAAGCTTTGATGCCACAGAGAGACAGACAGAAAGTCACGTCAAGCTTATGACACTCTTTTTGCGTCGGGGGATAAAAATAGCTACGAATAAGCATAAAAGGAATACAAGAAACGTTTTTAGTACTATTTTGAGATAAGTAGATCTAGTTTTCCAAAGTTTACAAAAACAATTGACGACTTGAAAGTCTACAACATTTTTGGCAAGTGAGACTATTGCATAAAAGTCTAAATAAGGCAAATACCTTTCACATAGCCTGTTATAACTCACTTTCAGCGTCCATGCGTCGTGTCCTCACTAAGTGAACGGCAGAGGGCGTGACGAGTACGCAACTATGACGGCAGAAGTTCCACAACTTGTGAATATTTGGAGTAAATTAGCTGAATCGGAAAAATTGTTTGACGATATTAATTACTTCTGGGGAATTTCTGTTGTAGAGAAAGCTTTCTGCGTTTTGGGGTCGGTGCATGGCAAAAAGTTGTAATTCATTTTTGATCATTAAACATAATAAATTTAAGTAAATCAAGTTGTATAAGTATCAGATAATAATAAATATCTGATAAAGATTATTTACACCCAAATGTTAATACTCTTAACACAAACATCAGTCCTGCGTGGGAATCGAACCCACGACCTCCCGTACATCAGTCAGGGCCACCAACCACTGGACCAACAGGTTTATCTCAAATTGAACCTTCTGGTCTCTTATAAGCGATGTCCATTCACTGAACAAGTAGACAATGGATAGTGAAGTTATATTGTAATTTGTTACCAGATATAATCTCAAAAACGTCTGAGAAGGCGAAGCTCAAGATATGAATCTAAACCAAAAAGTTCACGTCTTATTTGAAATAGAAATAAAGTGTGTTATATATGCTTTGGTTTAAAATTCAAAACTCCAAGGATATTTTTTAAATGGAGATGTGGAAGAGTTTGTCTAAAGGGATATGGTTTATAAAGCTAAAGATTCCTTTTATCAATAAAAGTAATTGTGACGTCGCTGACAGTCGTTCCTTTACTATCCATTTGAAACTAGCATATTGCCCGCGACTCCACCCGCGTCGACTTCAGTTTACAGATCGCGGTAGTTCCTGTTTCCATGGGAATGCCGGCAATAAATGTATCCCCCCCCATTACAAGGAGGTAGCTTAAAACCAGGAGAAATCGTGATAGTATCTTCTGTTCTTCTCCTGGTTCTAAACTACCTCCCCACCAATTTTCAGCTAAATCAGTTTAGCCGTCCTGGAGTTATAAATAGTGTAAATAACACGATTATTTATTTATACTTTATTGAACATAAATATACACTCGAACAATACGTTCTTGTAAGGTTCATGTACAAAGGCGAGCTTTTCGCTCGCGGCTTCGACCGCGTCCATGTCGGTTATATCGCGATTCTAAGAAAACTCTTCAAAAGTCCGGGATAAAAACTATCCTATGTTCTTTTTCAAGGTCAACTCTATCTCTGTACCAAATTTCATTAAAATCGGTTCAGTGGTTTAGACGTGAAAGCGTAACAGACAGACAGACAGAGTTACTTTCGCATTTATAATATTAGTAGGGAAGTATTGATAATGAATTGCTGAATCCGATGCAACTGGATACCAATCGATTCAGCTAAAATTGCTGCAAAGTTTCTTGATCGACAGAAGATTTCTAATAGACCAACAAGCGCGTAGGATGGGTAAACCATTTACATAGCTAAATAAAAACTAAATGAGTTAGAAGTTAGTTAATTATGTCGGTATTAACGACGACCATGTAGTAACATGTGCCTGTTCATAAGAGTAACATCAAGCAAAAAGTTTTAATGCATTTTACATTAATAAATGTAATCATTGGTCTAGAATACAGGCACAATCATTTGCTAAAGATATATTAGGAAATCTATACTTATAATGAAAATGTCTGTCGGTCTCGCTTTCATGCCAAAGTATGCATGTTTTTTTTTTGGAGTTGACTACGGCTTTGAAATTTGGCTTTTATATTATTTACTAGCTTTTCGCCCGCGGCTTGGCCCGCATCGAAGTCGGTTATATCGCGTTTCCAAGAGAACTCTTCAAAAATCCGGGATAAAAACTATCCTATGTTCTTTCTCAAGGTCAACTCTATCTCTGTACCGAATTTCATTTAAATCAGTTCAGTGGTTTAGACGTGAAAGCGTAACAGACAGACGCATAGACAGACAGACAGACAGAGTTACTTTCGCATTTATAATATTACGTAGGGATTTAAAATAAATAAATGCACCGCGGTTTTTGAATATTTTGATTTTAAGGGGTGAATCGGGAACCAACGATCTCTGTACAGTTTACAGGTACAGGTTAAGCTAAGCATGGTGAGGTCGGTCCGTGGATAGGTGACCATCTTATTTATACATCTAGTTATTTGACGGGATCCTCAGGGTCGCAAGTAAGAATCATACTTGAAGGGTTTTTTTTCACCTATTCCTCTCTTAGTAATTTAATCTTGTGTCGCGGGCGGTTTAAATTTAATAAACATTCAAGTCACAAGCACAAAGACACCCAAACTCAGGACAATTATTCATGGATCAGAACCACACAAATGCTTGTCCTACGCGGGGATCGAGCCCGCGACACGTCGCGCACTGTGGGTTTGGCGTGATGACCTATACCACACGGCTATTATTGAGTTCTATGTGCCATTCATTTCTTTCTGGATAACAAATTATTCACATGAGTTAATATTTAGACTAATGACCTCCAAATGACCTCAAAAACATACAAAGAAAAGTCCTTGCACATATATAATCATAATATCGTTACTGACGAAGGAACGCACCTTGACAACCCGCACTTACTTATTATGTGTGATGAAATATGACGCGTGTCTGTCTAAGCAAAACTAACAGTCGGCCTAACTAAACGCGCTATATCTCTACTGATATTATAAACCGCGAAAGTTTGTATGTATGGATGTTCGTTCGTAAAATCCACTGAACAAACAAACTTGGTACTCAGTTTATAATCGGGATTAACACATTGGATAGTTTTTATCCCGATTTTATGTTCCCGTGGGATCATTTTCGATTCGTAGCAGGCGGACCCGCGGGCAACAGCTAGTGATTAAAAAGAAACTCCCATAAAATCTTAATAAATAAGTAAGTCTGAAAATATGTGTAATATAAAATTAAGTTTAAACTATAGCTTCTGGAGTCAAGTGACATTTCTACAATAAATAATTTGTTTTAACAACAAAAACATACAAATAACTTCAAATAGAACCACTGAAACAAATTTGTTATATAACAATAACAAACAATTTTACTAAATTCCTATTCTGCCCTCTTCCTCTCTCCTAAATTTTTGCGTGCCCAACAGAGTCCATATTGTTCCAATGTAATTTTTTTGTGCCATCTCTGTAACATCATCTGGGACTTCGGCGTAAAAATATTTAAAACACAATCACTCTTTAAACTTACATAACCTAGAAGTACGAACAATCATTATAATTAAATACATTAGACGAATGTTGCATGAATCCAATTTGACAATACATCAAATTTAAAACCGACTCATACCAGTCACTCTTTAAAGCAATTTGATTGCAATTGTGTGAAACTGACAGCGCATTACATGAATATCGGCATCTCTTTTCTTTACCCGAAATAATAGAGCTTTACGTCTCGGTGGTAGGTTAGTAGTTTGGAATTAAAACAATTATAAATTGGTACACGTTCTAAGAGTGATATCAATCAATCAATCGTTATGAAATTATAGATATCATCTGATCTGATTGCTACAAGTTTTTATTATTATAATGATAAAATTGTTTTTGTTGTATTGCTATTGATAATCTATAAGGCCTACAGCCACGTCATCATCATCATCATCCTAGTCTATTCCCAACTATGTTGAGGGCGGCTTCCTGATTTGTTAAATTGATTAGTTAAGAAAAACGCGATAGAAATCTATTACCAAATCGAATGTAAAACTGAAATATATCAGTTGTTTATTTATTTCATAGCTAGCATCCATCAGCGGTTTCGCCCGCGTGATATATTATTATTAGTATATTAAGTTGATTAAGGGCCGATTTTTCAATCGCCAGATAACTTTTATCAGACGAATATATTTGACGTTTTGACAGCTTTTGTGTAGGAAATTTGTCAAACGGCCATATTTATTCCTCAGATAGAAGTCCCTTAAACAAACAATATTTTACCTCAAATCGCTCCAAGACGCTTACTGCATTTTTATGACGAACGGTGTTTTTTCGCCACAAAGCGTAAAAACAAACAAATTAACATCTTTAATAGTAATAGGATATGTTTATAGTACAGACACCCACCGAGTTTTGTTAAAGTACCTGAATGAGTAAAGGTATAAGGCACGTGACGTCATCAGGCTAGTTTGCAAAAGTGGCGCATAGAATAAGACCTTCGCCCTTAAATTGCACAATAACAGACTTATATAAACACGGTTTAGTTAAGCGTGGGTTATTATGTTACTGATCGGTAACAACCGTCTTATACTCTGTCCGTTTTCGGAAGGAACTTTTGACAGGTGAAACATTTTACCTAAAATTTACGTGTAACACGTCGCTGATTGATTCAATCGATATAGGGTACTTGGAGCGGAAGCTAACGCTTTCCGTGCGGGCTGGTTTCATGAGGTTTCATCCAGAATAGAGAATAGTGGAAGGATTTGGGAGACGCCTTTGCCCAGCAATGGGCAAAACAGTAGGCTTTAAAAAAAAAATCTTGGGACGGACAGAGTATAGGCTTAATGATAGTGCTATGAAACTAAATACATGTAAAGGTTTCGAATGTACATCGAAACTTGATACTAGAAGTGGTACATTTGTAACATTTAATGCTCTCGTTAATCTACATATAAAATCAAAAGGTAAGTCAGAGTTACAAACTTGCCCTGAGGGTCTACCATCACGTCTTAAAGTATGGTTATGGTTGTGGAAGCGTGACGGCGCTATACGTGGAGTAGAGCGGCATCTCTCTTCCACACCCACAATAATATTACTACAACACGTGAGGGTGTACGCTGATGTACGTTTGACTCATATTAGAAAGATCACTTCGCACAGAAAGATGACAGACTTTCGTTATGAAAGCGGTGAATCTCTACCGAGAAATCAGGTGTCCACAATTATTTAGAATCATCCTTCCTGAATCGACACACGGTTGAATTTTTGCGACTCAATTTTGACGCACTTCCCGATAAACTAGCAGGCTGAAATTGTCAGGGTAGTTTCAAACCCAATGACAATGCAATTTACAACTATAAAAATAACTGGACCGATTTAGATAAAATTAGAATGGAGTACCAATTAAAAACGTGGGTTTTTAGATGTTTTAAATCTATTGATTATTCACGCTCAATTATGAACATCATACCAAATAGGCACCATAAACAAGGTGTCACATAAGAACAAAGGATGGATGTCTTATATCCCTAAACCTAGTTCTTGAGCTAAAATAGTAAAACAAACAAATATAACTATAACCTGACTCTTCGAGAACTTCGAGAGATATTAAAACGAGTAAATTACAGGTATAAGAAACATGAACTTTGATGCTACACGCAAAAATATACCTAAAGTACTTCCCATAAAGTCCAATTCCTTTTGACACAGATTGACTTTGGGTGAAGTTGAGTTGGAATAGACCTTATTTGAATGAGATTAGGGCATAAATTGGCGTGTATGCAACAATGATAGGATTCAGTGGGTCAGTAGAAACGATTGCGAGATTTAGTTACTTGATATTATATAGGTTCCAAGTCCGTGTGGGTAGGGTGCATAGAAATATGCTTTAGTTAGGACAATTCTTGTCTTTTGTAGTCTGTGGCTAGGCAGGAACAGCTGTGCATCCTGACTTATGTCAGTAAATAGATATCACTCGCTTCACCAACTAAGCTAACCGAAAATGTCACCCGTTTTCGCGCAACAGTGTAAAAGGACCAATTTGCAGACAATGGAGGGAGTGACTACCAGATGCAGCTAAGTACCAGTGTTTGACAAGGAGCGACTGCCTATCTGACCTCCTCAACCCAGTTACCTGGGCAACACGATACCCCTTAGTTAGACTGGTTGTCAGACTTTTCAGCTTTGGACTACTAATAACGACTGTAACACGTTATGACATATCTATGTCATAATGTCGACCGTATGAAGTGTAGCTTAACCTGTGTTCGATCAACTTGTGCAGTTGTAGCTTAGCTACGAGCAATAATAATCCATATTATGTATGCATATAAAAAAGACCTGTCCTCTATCTACACAACTCATGTCCACCATACCTCGCTCAACACCACGATCCCAAGTTTCGCACGCCTCCCACCCAAACACAGTTGACATTTTTACACGAACATTATATGCCATTAAATTACGGTATTCATGTAAGAATCACAGTTTCGCGGTTAACCATGAGAAGGTCAGTCTATGGCCTAGAGGTTTGTTATCTATGGTCATTGTCTGTGATACCGTTTAACCTCTTTGGATGGAACTTTTTTTGGCGAAGGAATTTTAAATAATATTTTCAAATTCTACCGTATCCGCTGTAAAATATCTATTTTTTTCTTATTTGTTGTTATTTCGATGATAGGAATACATCTTCCGAAAGTTTAATAATCAAGCTATCACGATTAATTATAATACAGCGACATCATCATCACATTCGGATGGACTGCGGAACTTCAGTATACCTAAGAGTACCGACTCTACCCATTGAGTAGGGGGCCTTAAATCTATTTCCTTCGAAATTTCTTCTGAAGTAACAGAAAAATGTGTAATAATATCTAAAGTACCGGTTACCGACGGAAACTGTCCCTATGAAATACCTTCTTTTTTGGTTAGGGTTAGAAATCCTCATGGACACCCGCTCCCTCGGGGGAGGGAACGGGTTGTGTCAGATTCTTACTGACTAAACCTGAACCGCCGCGCTACGTCATTCGCGTTTTTCTGTCACTGTATGGCAATGCGTTGCCGACGTTGCAGTCATTCTACCAGAGCGTAAAAAAGCCATTTCACTCCACATTTCAAGCCATATCATTTGTGACTATCATAATCATATATAATCTATACTATCCCAAAAAATACAGCCGAAAGTATCCACAGGTCAGATAGCAATAAATATTTGCGTTCCAACTTTAGATAATTATCATACTAAGAGGTATTGCCAAAGATGTCTGTCGGGCAAAGGAAACGGCGTATTAAGTTTAGGTCGACTGCTATCTAGTTGACTTTATAACTCTAGTTTAAAAGTACCTTCGATTCAATCTTAACTTGCAGAACGGTAAGACTTTGAGTCTGTCCAAAGAACTTTTAAAGTAAGTATTCAAAGATTTTCTCTGTGTTACCTGACTGCAAGGAAAGGTTATGTTATTCGAGCATATCTCGTATGTACATACTAGAAGTAGTGCAGAGAGCTGGCCTGTGCCTCCGTGATGAAAATGATGCCACATTTGGGATAAAAACTATCATATCTATTAATCCTGGTTATAAACTATTTATGTACCAAGTATTGTATGAATCCGTTCAGTAGTTTTTTGTGTCAAAGAGGAACAAACATCCATACATACAAACTTTCGCGTTAATAATATTAGTAGGGTGTAAAACTCTTTACTCCTCTTCATATCTCGTAAACCGCTGAACTGTATTTTCTAGTCTACACTTTTAATAAAAACATAAAAGGAAATTGCAAAACATTTTATATATTTTATAAAAAGACTGTTATCAGATATTTAAAAGCATTTCGAAATTGGATCCGTTAATTAAAATTAGTAGGTATGTATTACAATAACGATTTCAGGCTAGATTATTTTTTAGAAAGTATAGTCTATTAGGTATACTCAAAAAATTAAATTGGTCATGTGCTCCTCTGCTCGAAGTTCATGAAGCAGAAGTATTATTTGTCGAAGTAAGATAGCAGACTATACTGTCTAGCGCTCTCTCGCTCATAGATTTGGCACACCATTAGATTATTTAAAAAATCGTGGAATAACCTTGTCATTATTGCGGAAACGGGACAGCGCACTACACGACATATCGGCATCTTGCTTCAACAATCATCATTGGCCTAGCCTTTTTCCCAACTATGTTGGGGTCGGCTTCGAGCCTAACCGGATGCAGCTAAGTACCAGTGTTTTACAAGGAGCGACTGCCTATCTGACCTCCTCAACCCAGTTACCTGGGCAACACGATACCCCTTGCTTAGAGTGTTTGTATACATCTTTTACAGTCGGGATATCTGATATCTGGTATCGAGATATCTGAATAACAACCGGGACATACAATTCAACATGCCTTCCGAACCACGGAGGAACTCGTTATAACGAAGATGGTCACCCATCTACGGACCAACCGCGTCAAGCGTAGCTAGACCTGTGATCGACTCACTTATGCAGTTATATCTTAGCCCATTATTACCTAATAGAATTCTAGTTATCCGGTATATAGTGACTCACTGTTGATACAATGTATCCATATTAATGCCTATGCTTTCCAATGACTTACTTTTGCAATGCGGCCAAGGTAATTTATACAGCCTATTTATTTTTAACGTATTTTTAATCTGTGGAATTAATTTGTTATGTTCGACCATGTACATATCATTGAATTATTAAGTGTTAAAAAAGAAGCATTCAAATTATGTATTCAAATTTATTCTTGAAAATATTTAGAAATTAAATTGTTATTATAATTTAATAGAACTGTCCAATTACGAGTCGGAATCGCGACAAATAGACAAAAGGAAAAAAAATGTTTGTTGACTAATATTTGCTTATGTTTTTTCAGTATCCCTAAAATTACTCGTCAAGCAACAAATTCGTGACCGAAACGAGCGTTGCTTAACCTTATTCTTTAAATACACAATCTGTGAAGATTTTAACTATCAAGCTATTATTTTCTGAGCAACACTCTGTTATAACATAGCCATACTTCTTTATACGTACTTACCTTACTTAAAAAGTAGTAAATATATATCATTTATATGTATGTCACAAAGTTTGGAAAGTAAAACTGTCATTATGACAATTTTCTCCCGCCAATATTTACAGTTTTTATTTTCATTAATTTCTTAAGTAATATTCGTTCATTCAGTGGCTGTATGATTAGCATAATATAATTTTATGAGGTGGCTTCTTATCAAAGTAATTGAAATGTGCTATGTTGTTTACAACTATATGTTAAATATGTATTAAGCACGCGAAAATGAACATAGTTTAATTTGTAATAATAACTTTTGAGAGGTGGTTTCGAAATTATTTGTTTAATAATATTTTGTAAGATGTAATTTTTCATGATGGCTACATTTGATAATCGAACCTTGAATGAATGTTGGTAAAAAAGGTTTTTATTAAAATAATTAATATTTATAAAGAAAAAAGAAAGGAAACGAAATCTGAGGTTTATTTTTTTTCTAAACGTTGGATAAGCATTTTATAAAATAATTTCCTTCAAACGCATAATAAATTATTTAAACAAAGAAACCGTTACAATCGTTTTGACACTGTACTGTTTGTGGTACAAATGAAAAAAAGAAACGAAATGCTATGTAATCTATAAAAAAAAACATCAAAAGGTCAAAATCTCCTTTCAAAATCTTTTTCCCAAAATGTTAAGTACGAAAAGATGGCCGCGACAACCACATTTCAATAACTTCTACAAATGAACTATGGTTAGGAACATCTGAACTAAATAAATAACGTCGACATATACCTTAAGGTAAAGTTCACGCGATCAATGCAACAGAAACGGATTCCCTCTCTCTGTATCAACAATCTTCTAACAAAACTTGCTTTTGATGTTATTCGGTAAAGCTTTGTTAAAAAACTAGGGCATTTAATAAGGCAATATTTCTGTAACACGGGGGTTTTACAGACATTTAAGTCATAGAAATAAAAAACCTCCGAATAAGCTATGTGTCAAATTATGTTGTAATACGTCAATATTACACATAACCTCCTCAAATAGGAGGGACCGATATGAAGAGAGAGAGAGTCAATACTAAACATGATTTTTTAAAAATCCATTCTTTAGCAGATTTACTGTAAATTCAAAATAATTAAAAATGAAATATAGAAAAGTTTAATAGTTACACATTTTTTTATTAAGTTCATAAGTGAAGTAAGTTATTTTCTTTAATAAAATGCGTTACAACCTACAAGACATTTTTTTAAACCTGTCACAAATCTAAGCCAAGGTATCAAACCAAACAGCCCTACACATTAAAGTAACCGATCAATTTCACAGATAAAAAAATTAAAAGTAAACCTTGTCTATGCATAACGGGGCATTTAACTAATTGCCTTTTGAGTTATCATTGTTTTGACGCATTATTTCAACATACCACAATCTTGAGCGGAGCGTGTTAATTACCTCCCATGGCAATGATCTCAAAACTCATTACTAACTGTGTATTACACATTGTTCTATACTTATAATTATAAACTCTTTAAAAAGTTAATAGAAAAGTGTTTGTAATATGGCTACAGTATATCGTAGTTTTTTTTTAGTGATTACTGTCAAACGAAAGTGAGACATCAAAGAAAAACTATTTTTAGTCTTTGTACAGGTCAGACTCAAGACAATTCTCTACAAATATGCTAAAACATCACATGCAAACATTACCTTTTGGCCGTACTAAGCGATGCTTAATGAAAGTTTTTATTTATTTTTCCGTACTAGTATTAATAAAAATAATATTTGTATACCTATTACGTTTCACGAGATACCTGGCGTCAGACGGACAGACATCTGAGCTTTAGTATGCAAAAAAACAATACACGATTAAATAAAAGTAGCGTAGATAATCCTACAAATATTCAAATAATAGTCGTTTTGAAATATGAACAATGAATTCAGATAAAACCAAATTGTTACTGACCAACTGACCTAACCGCCTATAAATAATTAAAGAAACTAAGATTTATTAAAACAGGAATTTCTTATAGAATTACCAAAAAAGGTTTTTTCAGTTATATGTCAATCTTCAATGCGTTTTATTGGAACACACCAAGTAAGTTATAATATTTTAGAAATACTTATACCAAATTACTATAATGAGCTAAACATATTTAAATAAATGCAATACATCACATCAGAAGCTCATTATCGGCCAGTTTATACCTACTCAAAAGTGACGTTAGCAAATATAATATGGCATCCATATTGGACTCATCTGTCACTTAAAATATAGACTTAGTTCTAGAACTAAGCTTGTTTATGACAAACGTTTTAAAGGACATTTCAAAAATAAATTAACACAATGTTACAAAGCAAATAATATCAATATGATTCTAAATATTCGGTGTTCAGAAAACAACATTAAAATTCGTATATCGAAGGCGATTAATAATTAAATTTCAATTGATTGCATTCTCGATTCTCGTTCCAATTTAAAAAAGTTGTCGGCCATTTCCTCGAGTATCTATCTGTCAAAAATATGTTGTACTTCCTATACACCCTTCCCGCCCTTGACTGCGGTCCACTTACTTTTTTTACGTACAGAGCACAAGCTTCGTGCAATGGTATAAAAACCAGCGGCGACCAATTGAGATCAGTCAGTAGCCTTCGAGCAGTCTAACACAGAAGTGCACGATGAGAGTTCTGGTTAGTTGAGACATTCAGTTTCATTAACTCTTTAGTGCTTTGTTCGCTACTAATCATTATTTAATAAATTACAATTTTGTTTTAAGTGCTCCGAGTTCAGTGTCTGTGATTAGTGATGTGACACGGGTGCAAATATCAATGTATCGATATAGGTGATCGTTTGTGATGTAATCGACTTTAATCGGCTTTGTTTCACAGATTGTCGCCGCCGTCCTCGCCTGCGCCGCAGCCGCGCCCTCCGGCCTGCTGGCAGCCCCCTACGGGCATGGCCTCATCGGTCACGCCGGTCTTGCGGTAGCCCACGCGGCTCCGTACGCCGCCGTTGCCCACGCCGCCCCCCTGGCCGTGGCCCACGCCCCAGTGGCTGTGGCCCACGCCGCGCCCGCCCTGCCCACCATCTCCCCCGGAGACATCGCCGGCGCCGCCATCGATGCCCACGTTGAAGCCTCCGACCACGTCCGCGCCGCGTCCGACGCCGCCCGCGAGTACCACGACCAGGCCTCCGAGCTCCACGGACAGGCCATCAACGCCGCCGAGGACCACTCCTGGCAAGCCGTCGACGCTGTGAAGACCGCTGAGGCTCAGCTGGACGGTGCCGCCGCCGGTGTCGCGCCCACACTCGCCAAGCAGCTGGTAGGCCACTCCGCCGTGGTCGCCGCCGCGCCCGTCGCCTACGCCGCTCACGGCTACGCCGGCCACGGTTACGCCGGCCACGGTTACGCCGCCGCTCCCGCTGTGGCCTACGCCGCGCCCGCTCTCGCCGCCAGCAAGACCGTGGTCAGCCAGTCCCTGTCCCAGTCGCACCCCGCGCCCGTGGTCCACGCTCCCGCCGTGGCCTACGCGCACGCTCCCCTCGCGGTCGCGCACGCCGCTCCCGTCGCTTACGCTCATGGACTCCACGGACACGCATGGTAAACTGTGATAGTATTTAGATACCAAAAACATAATACTCAATTTTCGGATTTGTAAATAAATTATATAAAAAAATACAGGCTAACAGAGGCGAGGATGTGTGAATAAATGAAATAGTAATTTTATGCATATCTTTTCTTTAACAACCTTCACGAATACTTCAAATTATTATTACGAGTTTATTCTCGAATATAATGGCGCTTAAGTCAATACAAAACCGATTACACCACGTAACAATGTAATCGATTGAAACAAATCGGTAGTTACTCGATTATTGAAAACAAATACCAGATAATGGTAGCTTAACACGATTCAAAATGTCAAGTACATATTTAAAATCACCGACCTTAACACAGTAACATTCGAATTATAATTTCCGACAAAATATACGAAATATTGATATTATTGCTAAACTTTAAATCCCAACATTAAAAAATAACCTTAAAATCTCTTTCCATCTATTACTCATTGCATTGGCATTATAACAAAATACCCTTGCAATAAAAAAGAAAAAAAGCAAAGGCGACGTCTTTACAGCCACAACTGTCAAATTATTTTTAAACACACAAAGGTTTTAACAAAGTAGTTCTAAATCCGTGAGTATTTTTAACTAATAACCTATACTCTGCATCAAGGTCACTTAGTCGGAAACTTTAAGACTTCCGCTTTTGTCACCGTATTAAATTAATTAGTCACGTTCATAACAACATATAAATTGGCATTTAATAAAAAAACACTTAAATTGGCTACAGTATTTAAAAATAGAGGCTAGACATAAAATTAATCATCTTATTTGGCTCTATTTCATAATAATTTTGAGTATTTCATCTTATTTTACGCAGTTGGTTGAAAATGTTTAAATAACTTTTTGGAAAAGACACTGATTTAATTACATTTAAAATGTCAGACATGTTTTTGATTGTTCAAAGGTAACTTTCTACCTGAACCGAAATCCAACTTTCCAGATCTTGAATTAAGACCGAAAGCCAGTCTAGAATTTTAAATACTATTTACGTATAGGTCAGTAATCATTATGTGCATGCAAGCTCACGCATATAGCATTTTGAAGATAGCAATTTTGTGTGTCTTATACTCTTGCACCGCTAAAGTAATTTTGATGCAATTTGTGATAAGGATTACTTGAAATTTACAAAAGGAAATATCTATACTTCTATACTAATATATCAAGCTGCAGAGTTTGTTTGTTTGTTTGAACGCGCTAATCTCAGGAACTACTGGTCCAAATTGAAAAAATCTTTTTGTTTTGAATAGACCATTCATCGAGGAAGGTTTTAGGCTATAAACCATCAAGCTGCGACTAATAGGAGCGAAGATACAATGGAAAATGTGGAAAAATAGGGCAGGTATAAATCATAACTTATATATTCTACCCACGGGGACGAAGTCGCGGGCAACAGCTAGTTTGGGATATAAGTCTACTGCTAGCTGTTAGATAAACCAAATATTCGCGGACAAAAGCCGGTAATGAATAACTTAAAACCCTCTTTCAAATAAATTAAATGAAAAAATATCCATCATTATCACAACAGATGGTGACTTGGCAAATCAAATTTACAAAAGATCAATTTTTATGTCATTTTTCTATGACATAGATCTTAATTCACAAAAAGTATACGTAATATGAAGTGAAAGAACATCAGTCTTAAAAATCGGTTAATAAGCAATTCAAACCGCGTCTTTCCAACAATGCGTGTTATGAAATCGGTCTAAGTAAGCCAACTGAACAGATATAAATTAAAGTAAATGGCAAATGGTAACTGTTAGGATGTGTTCATAATAGGTCAGGATTTTCGTTAAGGCGAGAGAATCCTCTTGGACACCCGCTCGGGGGAGGAAATGGGTAGTGTCAGATTCTTACTGACTTAACCTGAACCGCCGTGCTACGTCATCCGCGTTTGTGTCGCTGTATGGAAATGCGTTGGAATCCTTCAAAAACCGACACAAGGCGGGGGGGGAAGGTGACCTGTCCCTACAACAGCTAACAGGCCAAGGAGACGGAAGCGTCGTGCGTATGGGGTGTCTGACAATAGGACCACATCCATTTTTCATCATCTTAAAAAAAAATCTGCAATGTGGCAATTCAACGTTTGCTAGGACAGCAAGGTAGTACCTAGTTCTAATACGTTAAAAATCTATAAAAACCAATTGAATGTTATACTAAAATAGTTTATACATAATTTTGCAAAAGATTGAGTCGCCGTTTACCACACAGTAGTTCTTCAATAAAAAACTTTAAAACTACATACTTTCAATACCAAAACACATTTAATTAAATAACACATCCACAGGTGTTCTCAACCGAACATTGTGAAATCGTCCTTACTAACATTCTAGTCTAGAACTCTAGCGCACTACATCCTAGGTAGGCCGCCATTTTGGATTGTTACGGCAACAATCAAACTGGATATACCTAACTATTTACTTTATTATAGATTATGTTGAATCATTGGCCTTTTAGTTGTCCTTTAGAAATATTAGAATCTAATGGTGTGAGCTAACGTGGTGATCAATGCTTAAATTTTTTTTTTTTTTAAATACCTATTTATACTCACCGTAGGCTTGGCTTGGTGACCTCAGTAGCGGAGGGGATGAACCCACCACGCCAAACCCACTAAGCGAGACGTGTCGCGGTTTCGATCCCCGCGTAGGAGACGCATTTGAGTGACCTGAGTATAGGTGTCTGTGTGCATGTGGCTTGAATGTTTGTGAAGCCCCCCGCAACACAAGGTATGTTTTCCTTTATGCGGGAGTTTTTTTTTTAAGATTAATCTATACTAATATATAAAGCTGAAGAGTTTGTTTGAACGCTCTAATCTCAGGAACGACTGGAATTATTTTTGTGTTGAATGAGATGGCGCGACGAACTGGTAGATACAATGGAAAATGTGGAAAAACCAGGGAAAATTCATCTTCGAGGGCTTTCTTAACTTATATCTTCTAACCACGCGGACGAAGTCGCGGGCTACAGCTAGATAAAGAATAAAGATGAACACTATCCGTTAAGTCAGATTGACGCGTATAACTAAATAAACAATAAACGACTCAGTTCAACAATATTGATTGCATGAGCAAAAAACCTATTGAAAACAATATGTACAACCGCACGAATTCTAAACCGATTCAACGTGTACACGAAATCCTATAACTTGTAATACGCAATTCAAACCAGTTTTATAACACATCTATTAAATAGAAAGCCTAGCGCAATGCAACAATAGCGGTAATAGAGATAATGGTTTAATACAGATGCGATATTAATCTAGATATGATGTCTTCATAGCATTATCTATATCTATAAAAAAAATAGATTTCAACTTCATTCGGATTTTATCAAAATCGGTGCAGCCGTTTTAGTAGTTGTAAATTGCATTGTCATCGGGTTTGAAGCTACCCTAAAAATTTCAGCCTGCTAGCTTATCGGGAAGTGTCTCAAAATTGTGTTGCAAAAATTCAACCTGATCGACCACCAAGAAAGTGAGTATATAAAAATGTGAAAAAAAAATGATTTCAGTTTTTCTTGGTTATTTTTTGCTGTACAGAATATATTTTTCTAATTTGAGGTTGAACAATGAACAATGACGTTCTGTGAAAAGCTCTGCCGCGTTTATGTAAAGTATGAACGCGCCTGATATTAATGAATTAAAAGCGCCTTTTATTATTATATCTGCAATACGCACAGCTTTCGTTGCTTGATTTTATTTGAAAGGCGCCAGTGCACATCTGAAATGCTTCTGATTATGTATGAAAAGACGTCTTATTTTAAGTATATACAACTAGATAGCTTTAGCTTTGGTTGTACAAAGTATCTACACAACCGTAGCTAAAAACCATAGCAAATACAGTATTCATCTTAAAATCTGACCCCCAAACTAATTTGGCAAAAAAAGGCTACTTAGAAGTTTCATAACACCACAAAGAAATGAACAGCAAATTAAGCTATTACGACATATCATCAAACTCTCACCAAACTTATACATATAAGTATCTAACCACAAGAACAATTCCTGTTAATCTTCAGACCCTGACAGTCGACTATAAACAGCAAACTCTATAAAAACAGGCTTGCTACGTCACTATATAGGTTACTATAAATCACTGTCAGATTTAACACACAAGCGTACAGTTAGCAAGAAAAATCAGAACAAAATTATTATTTATTTATTAACAAGGTTATTTTGATCAGGAGTCTCTTGACGACTTGATGTCAGAAGCTTGAAAGACTGACAACCAGTCTAACCAAGGGGTATCGTGTTGCCCAGGTAACTGGGTAGAGGAGGTCAGATAGCCAGTCGCTCCTTGTAAAACATACTTAGCTGAAACCGGTTGGACTGGAAGCCGACCCCAACATATTTGGAAAAGGCTAGGATGATGATGAGCCACTTGATGACTCCCGGCGACCGAAGACGCAGGCCTTTTTTCTCCGGTTTAGATATCAAATGACTCTTTCCGCTTTGCGTTGAGCGGAAGGGAGTGTCAGACTTCTACTGACTGAAACCCACCCATGTTCCTTCTTTTACCCTTCTGATCTCTCCCTCGGATTGTTTGATAGAGTTACAGTGGCCACAGGAAATAAATTGAAAAAGAGATGTCCAATGTCTGTATCCTTAAAATAAGTTTAATCGTTTATGTTTCCTAAATGATAAGTCCTCTCCACTCACATTTATAATTGTTATCCTTTTGCTGTGCCCGACAGGGTCCACGATTGTTAACTATCAAAAAATGTTTACCACCTAAGCCTACAATGTGGAATGCAATAAAGAATTGAATTGTATTGAATTGAGATATGGGTCGATTTTAGTTATTAAAAGTCTGACATTTCCGCTCAGCCTAAATCTAGAGATATCCGGAAAAATACGTAATTAAGACGATGCGAGTCCTTATACTAAGCTTATACTTTTCAATTATACTCGGTAGCGTCTTTTTTTGCTGACGGTACTAACAATTATACGTCACCCAAAGTTTAAGAAACGTGTAATTCGTCTTCAATCTTCTTCACAACATCAATTTGATATTTAAAGCGAGGATGATAAGGTCCAAATTTCAATATTCTATGTTATAGCGAGATGAAATTGTGTAGGTATAAAAATAAACATAATATGTACAATTACGTCACAAGTACGTTGAGAGGTCGTCGCACGCGCATCTTTGCGGTTCAAGTTCATATGAATTTATATTAATAAAAACGTACTTATGTATGTTTGTAGAATAACGATTCTTCATGAGTTAAATATTCAAAATGGTGGATAATAAAAAGTCATACAACACAGTACTTTTAAGCCACGCAAAAAAGCCTTAGACTACTTTTAATAGCAGCGATCATCACATCAACATTTAAAAGAAAACGTTATGTCCTAAAAAAGGAAATTTTCGAGGCACTAGGTTCAATTATATTTTGAAGTACTTATATGAAAGATTAGCATACCATTTCTCAACTTCCCAAATAGGGATGATGACATTTTTTTCTTGCAGTGCCCGTCTTGTAGTTTTCTGTATAATAATGGATACGTATTTTTTTATTTGTCCCGCAAACATAATTTGACCAAATTACAGTGAATGAAACTTACGCGTGACGTCGCGATTGAGTATAAATTTTCCTCTATCGTTACTTCACAAGCCCCCTCTCCTAAACTTTAAAGCAGTTAATCTTTGACAATTCTAGTTTTTCTGAAAAAGGAAAAAATACGTGTCTCATACTTTTCAATTATCTAACTGAGGGACTAATGAGATTTTTTCTTTTTATACCTAGTCATCATCCCTATTATGAAACCACCAACTTAATCATTCAAAAATATGCCATAAAGATATACTTTCAAAAACATTGACTTTGTCACCTATTGGTGACAAAGTCAATGTTTTTTGTTTTTGTTTTTGACTTTGTCACCTATTGGTGACAAAGTCAATGTTTTTGAGACCGCAAACAAAACCGCGGCCAAAATAAAAAAAAAACAAATCAACAGAAGAAGATCAGGCACACCGTCACACACTCATAATTACCTAAGTGTAACATATTACGTCACTGATACCGTACGAGGTCGGCGCCCGCGCATCCGCGGTCAAGAGCAACGGAAAGTAAGACTTGATGAGTAATGATGACGAGATTTATGAAGACTCGTTTGGGTGAGACGAGAAATATTGTAAGGATTGCTATGCATTGCGTTGTGGCGCAGCTTTGGTATTACAAGTGATGGAATATAGGCGGCAATGTATTGTAAAATGTATGATGTTTATCGCAAAGTGTAAATTATGCTTAGGGATATGTTTGAAGATGTTTTGACGCTCTCTATGCACTCAGAAAGTCAAACAAAGGTAGTAGTTTTATTGCAGTATTAGTATATCTGATATAGGCTAGAAGTTTACTGTCCTAGACGGAGTTTGTTTCTCTTTGGGAAAGCCTAAGATCAGTCTGAACCTGAGTCTGTCACCAGTACTTCCCGAAAGAAATAATATTTTGGAATCGCGCACGTAGAATTATTAGAGACCTGCCATTCTCAGGCTTTTCTTTTGTCACTTTTAGGAAATCTTCACGGACAGCCTAAGGGGAGGAAACGTGTAGTGTCAGACTCTTACTGACTAAGCCCGAACCGCCGTACAATGTCTCCTGAGAGTTCTTAGGCGTACAGGAAACAAAACCATTTTGATTTTGTTTAAACCACTCCCATGTTGAAGATGATTCAATCCTTGTCTTGCGAGGGGTTTCATAAAGTATTCATGTCACTCTCTCTGACTCAAGCACAAGCATTCGTAATTTGGATTAACTTGGCACAGATAATTAATAGACCATCAAGACGGACGGCGTTTCTAACAGCATAGCGAAAATAAATTTTAAAATTCAAAATATATTAGGATAGGTGCTTCAGAAAAATTTAATATTTTTTTATGGTGTTATATAATCGTAATGAACCGTTCTATCAAATAATAAAAATAGTGGCAACTAGCCTATTTTTAGAAGAGCACGCTGTGCTCGTTCTACCTTTCCCAGCAGCTTCCCACGTTACAATGCAATAATTTAGAACAGATTGGGCGGACAGATTCGTACAAGCCACAAGCATTCGTGGATCACACAAACGCTTGCTCTACGCTGGTATCCAAACCGCCAGACTTCGCATGCTGTGACCTCAACCACACGACTATCCTTTGTTTTTTAAACCACATAAACGTCACAATACATGAGCTTTAATAAAGGATCAGTAAAAGTCGTTGAACGCACAAGTTCAGGTTCATACGAACAGAAAGAACGAACGTATTAATCCGGTTTCAGGCATCGTTGTGTCTTCCGCTGGCGGTGAAATGTTGATATTGTTGCGTTGATATTTAGTGGGTACATAAATATATATGATAAACGGTCGAGTTGTTGTGGCGAAAAGGTTGAAAATTATGTTCTTAATCGTGAAGTGAGTAAAATGTTTATTTGGTTTGTTTTTGGATAATCTTGAGGAACTGATGATAGTATAATGAATTGAGTGTGAAAACCTCTTTTTTCGGATGGGAAATTATCAAATGACTCCTTCCGTTTTCGGTTGAGCGGAGGGGAGAGTCAGACTTTTCTGACTAAAACCTATCCATGTTCCTTTCTTTGCCTTTCGTGTACCGGGGCCACGGTACCTAACCCTTTTACGACAACAGCTTTTTTAAACATATATCAACTACGTCAAATCCATAGTTATTAGGAACATTAATGTCATAACTACTACGTAATACGCAAAAACCAGTGGCATTATAATTTTCTCAGTATATTATTCAAGTTGCCTAAAAACCAGTAGGTATTTGAAATTGTAACGTTACAAGCAATAAGGAAGTTTGTTGTGATTACGTTTTGAGAGCAATTTTAATAGTTTCGATACAAACAAATTTATTACTTTGGTATTTGTTTTTTGTAGCTGTAATTAATCTGTTATTTACATAATTTGGAGATAATTGTAAAGAGTTTCCGGACGTCACTAGATCAATTTTGCTATTCAAATTGTTAGGGTTAGGTAGCCAACGGTTGAAAACGGAACACTATTACTGAGGATCCGCTGTCTGTCGGTCTATCTGTTCGTCCGTTAGTGACCAAGTTGTATCTAATGAGCCCTAATAGCTAGACTGTTGAAATTTTCACAGATGATGAAGGTTTTCTGCCGCTATTACAATTAATACTGAAAAAAAAGATGGAGGTTGGACAGCGTTTTTTTAACGATTCCCGCATTAATGAATTATTAAAAAAATGAATTAAAATCCTTGCGTAGCAATGGCTTTCACAAATGTTCAAACCAAATACACAAAGACACCAAGACTCAGAACAAGCATTCGTAGTTCACACGAGTGTCGTACGTTGGGATCGAAACCGCGACACGTCACGCACAGTGCATTTGACGTGGTGACCACAACCGCTCGGCTATCCGTGCAGCCAGACTTTACCTAGTAACATAGCTGACCGACAAATCTCTTGATGAGGGAGAGAGATGCCACTCTATACCGTGTATTGCGCTGTTAGGCTTCCATAACCATTTTTCTGCCGGGGAATCCTCATGCACGACACACGCGCTCCCTCGGGGTAGGAAATGGGTAGTGTCAGACTCTTACTGACTAAACCTGAACCGCCGTGCTACGTCATCCGCGTTTTTGTGTCGGTGTATGGCAATGCGTTGCAATCCTTCATATACCGACCGCGGGCTTCGACCGGCCACGTTTCAACCATTATAATACTGCTTTAAGATGCGGTAGACCCTCAAGAACTGTACAAGTTGTTGAACTGCATCGTAATATATATCCCTTGTCCGGCAGTCTTTATATTAATGGTGCTGTTTAAATCTATAACAATTGCAAAAAATATGTCAAGTTTAAATAGATATAGCCTAGGGGCCCGTATACAATAATCTTTTAGGTAAGACGGACTTATCATGATTGATTGTTTTGTGTGTAGTTTCGTTTTGCTTTGTGTTAATCTCGTCTTTACGTTAATATAGAGTATCAACTATCTTTATACTGAATGCTATCATTATTCGTTCAGGTTTGTTTTCTGTATGCAATGCTTTTATATGCCACTGGCTAGTGTTTTTTTTTGAAACAGAAAAATATTTAGGAGTTTTAGACTTTTGATTATATAATTGCGCCGAAACGTGTCTTAACTGAGATTAATTACATTAAACCAGCAAAACCATATAAAGAAAAAATAATTTCATATGATTGTATTTTTTTTAATTCTTAGCATAAATGAATCAAATTACGTAGTGCTGGACATTATTTTTGCTTCTTTATGTTGTAATAATAATTTTCAAATTCTTCGCACAAATAAATATAGGGCGGGAGATGCGTTTTCCTTCTTTCAATAAAAAATATATATTATTTAATTATTTCCTCACGAAAGGTACCCTAAAACCGCTGACATTTAGCAGAAAGCGGTCCAGATATGTGAACTACAGGTAATGAGGCTCGTACGAAGAATCAGAACAAAAGAGGATAAAATAAAATGTCTGTGTGTGTGTGTGTGTACGTTTATAAGTTTAAGTGTGTGTAGTATGCATAGTACAAGATCCGGGGGCTGCAGCTGAATGAGAGTTGATAGCATTTATTTATCTTTAAAACATTATAAGCGAAGAATTTTTATGGCTATGATGTATATTGGCTTTCTGTTGACTACGTCTAAATTATCTTAGTTTCATTTACCTTTAAATGCTTTAAATAAATAAATAAACATTCTACTTCCTCCTATTATATACCTAAACGTGAATGTTTGTTTGTATGGATGTTTTCATGTTTGTGACTGTTTAATGCAAAAACAACTGAACGGATTTAGACGACACTTGCTATTTTTTATAACCTGATAGATTTAATTTTCATTTTATGTTCCCGTGGGATCTTTTTCGACACCTGCAGTATTTCATTTATATAATAACTAGCTGTTGCCCGCGACTTCGTCCGCGTGTTTAAAAGACATAAGTTATGATTTATAATTGCCCTGTTTTTTCACACTTTCCATTATATCTTAGCTCGTATTAGTCGCAGCGTGATGGTTTATGGCCTAAAGCCTTCCTCGATGAATGGTCTATTCAACACAAAAATAATTTTTCAATTTGAACCAGTAGTTCCTGTGATTAGCGCGTTCAAACAAACAAACAAACTCTTCAGCTTTATATATTAGTATAGATAGATATAGATAATAAAAAATGAGCTTTTAATCAATAATCATTTTCTAAATGTACAAACCGATAAAATTCGCACAGTAGCAGGTGACTGGTATTCCAAAACTTTTATTAGTTTTTTAAGTATTTACTAAAAAAAAATTCTACCCACATTTTATTTTAAAAATAATGCTTAAAGGCGGGTTCCAATTACAGAGCTAGTTGGCTTGTTTATATGAAGATTTAATTGGAAGCCAGATAACTGAGTAAAGGTCGGCAGTTGTATTATAGACTTAGCAATTGCAAAGCGACAGCAGAAAAGAAAGTTTAAGAAAGAGATAATTGTTCAATTATTGCTTTGAAACTCTTTTTTGATTCATGATAATAATTTTTTTATGAAAAAAATCACCCCAGCACTAAGGAAGTTTATCCTTATCACGGGGTTTTCACAAACATTAAAGTCACATGCACAAAAACACCCAGACTCAATCTTGGATTACCAAAATGTATTTTCTACGCGGGGATCGAATCGCCCACAGTGGGTTTGGTTATTATGTCGTAAAAAAATACTTTTTCTGACAATTCTAATAAGTAGGGTAATCATAGTGATGCACAGATAAAAAAAATTAGGCGAACGCAACTTGTTTTGGCACGTAAATATAACTATTTCTTACTATAATAAGAAGTGGCCAATGTGGAGGAGCTCGTGGCTAAGCTATAACCGCATAAGTGAATCGATCACAGCTTAAGCTATGCTTGACGCGGCTGGTCCGTAGATGGGTGACCATCTTTGTCATAACGAGTTCCTCCGTGTTTCGGAAGCTACGTTAAATTGTGGGTCCCGGCTGTTATTTCTACATCTTTGACAGTCGTTACAGGTAGTCAGAAGCTTGAGAAAGTCTGACAACCAGTTTAACCAAGGGGTATCGTGTTGCCCAGGTAACTGGGTTGAGGAGGTCAGATAGGCAGTCGCTCCTTGTAAAACACTGGTACTTAGCTGAAACCGGTTAGACTGGTAGCCGAACCCAACATAGTTGGGAAAAGGCTAGGCCAATGAGGTGAGATAAGAAGTGGGCCGTTATTTCCCAAAGCTGTTTATCCCTTCCTCGGTTTTTTTGGCTGTGAAAAACATATTTCCAAATACATAATAACACCGCAGTTTTTAATTGAGATAGGTTTAAATTAAATCCGCCTACAGAAGCTGAGTGTTGTTTGTTTTTATTAAATATCTTGTTTCAATGTCAAATAGTGATGTATTCGTGTCTTCTTGTAAAAAACATTATAAGACGTTTTAGAGATTAAGCTCTCTTTAGCGATTTAGAATTATGAGGTATGCCAAGCATTTGTGTCATTAACGAATCGTTGTCCTGAGTCTGGGTGTCTTTATGCATGTGACTTGAATGTTTGTGAAATCCTCCGTGACACAAAAATCAAATTTAATAATCGAAACATGTAAGAAAAAAATCAACTGCAAATGCAATGTTTCAAAAGATCGTAGCATAAAGCCAAAGCAGGTTTTAGACTGATTCAGCGAACTGAAAAAAATCTAAATCTTATGCGTCACAACTATCTACAATTAAAACTGTTTAAAACTATGTCACATAGTCAAAAACTACATTAGACTTCAAGAAAACCAACAAGTATATAGATATACTAATTATCAAAAACAATAATTCATTATAGCGACAACAAATGACGTTATGTACGGTCAGCATCAAAAGATTTTATGAACAAAAGGTGCGGACTGTTTTATAACATTATACGAAATACCAGGACAAAAAATTTGTGGAAGGACTTTGAGAGGCCTTTGCTCAAAAGTGGAACACAATAAGCTAGATAAAAAAATTGTTAGATTTACAGAAGGTAAGATGAGAAGAAGAAAGTCCCGACAAAAGAAACTGCTTACAAATCGGTTAACCGATTTAGAGCTACGGTACCAGACATATTGTTGCACGGACAGACCCTCATAGCGCTCAAACTTAACATCCTCTTACAAAAGAGCTCATGAAATGTCTAGACCGATTTTGGTAGAGCATGTCTAAAAATTATCGTAAGAAAACCCTCTTTTAAAAAAAACCGTATCTAAATCGGTACTCCCGTTTAAAAGCTCCTGTGCCACAGACACAGTGATCAAAATTTTTACTTATACTTAAAATGCCTGTTCTTTTGGGACGTCGGGGTTTAAAATACATATCAATAAGATACAAGTAGATACAGCTATCATTTTTTTAACCTTTCTTACATTGTATCATCATTGCAATAAACAAAATTGTTGCAATTTCTTTTGTTCTCTTAATTCTGACTGGATTATACACTTTTCATGCTGACTGTACTATTTAGTACAGCCATGAAGAAAATCGGTTAACATAATTCAAGAGCGACTATTCAAGAATTGTAGGAATTTGGTGTTTAGTATGTTTAAAATATACGTTTTATTTGTCAATCGCAAAATATAGAGCGGTGTGTAAAAATAAGGGGAGAACTTTGCCCAGCAGTGGGATCTGACACCTGCTATATAAGAATAAAAATAGGAGCAACATTCATGACAATAATAGAATTGTTTAGAACATTTCTTAGCGTTAATGATGTTGATGTTAACGGTACTTACATGGTACATTTGGTACTCGAAAATTACAGGTTGACTTCAAGATGGCGCCCGAGCTGTCAATACCGACTTCCTGCATTCTTTGCGCCCTCGCTCGACCGCCCGAATTAGGGTTCCGTGGTAAAATTATAGTTCATAGTGTGAAACCGAAAAGATTTTTTTGAGTTACAGTTACACAGTTTTCAAGGGTCATTCGTTAGTTATAGGGTTTCATATTTTTTAGATCCTTTATAAAATTACCTCCAGAAACATCTTAAGTGAATTGCAGATTTTTTGCAAATGAAAAACATGGTTAAAATGTTAAATAGTTGGTAAACAGACTTGTACTAGACTACTACGACGTTTCGGGGGTTCGATCCCAGCGTAGGACAAGCGTTTGTGTGATCAATGCTTGTCCTGAGCCTGGGTGCCTTTGCCCACGCCATGTGTCAAGTCACATACTTGAATTTGGGGGTTTACGTTAAACGTTAAAAACCATAGCGAGGGATTAAGATGAAAAAAAATGATTGGAGCTGGAAAATCCATACCTAAAATTATCCTGGAATTCTAGCATTTTTTTTCTGAATATTTGAAATACAACCTTTCTTTGTTTTAAAAAGTAATTGCAAAGCTTTTCTGTATAAATAAGTGTGTCCTTAACTAAAACGTGACTAGAACAACATATTTTAATGTCATCAAGTTTCTTGAAAACAGTTTATGTAAAGTTGCAATGTTTGTTATTTATTGCGTGTATGTTATTTTAAAACCGCTTTTCTTTAATATTTACTTCATTTCTTCGAGGCAAGTCTAACAAAAAATGATATTTCAATAATAAAATTGGGTATTTGACAAAATAAAGTAATAAGTCTGTCATTAGTATTTCTAAAATAACATCAAATAGGTGTTTTTTCTAGAAACAAAGTTATGATGATTCAGTTCATTGAAATTTCACGTGACGTCACTCATCAGTACCCTTTCTACCCACAAGGGATGTTAATCGTGGCTACTTCTATAAAATCCACCATCCTAGATGCATTTTACTTTAAGTAACCAGGAAAAACGCACTATCACCCTAAAATGATAGAACTATTAATAGCTTTAGAGCGCAATGGAATTTCTCCCTGTTTATGAAACATATAACATATAACTGCTGTGTTTCTGATATTGTAAATATTACAGCCTTCCTCAATAAATGGACTATTTAACACCGTCAGTATTTTCAAATCGAACTAGTAACTCTTTTAATTAGCACATTCAAACAAACAAACACAATAATTGTACATATTATTATAAATTTAAATATCTTTCTGGAACTTCATTCTACAGTAAAGTAATCGAATCCAGAATACTATTTAATTACCTACATACCAAACAGACAACTTTAAAACAAAAAAACCCAAAATCAAAAAATAAGCTCAAAAAATACTTACGGAACCCGTCCGTATTCAAAAAGCGAGTTGACCTATTATATTTTTTTCTTATTGAACATCTTGCCGCTTGCTCTATATGGCGGAGTATAAATAGGTTCGGATCGAGATCAGAGGCATCAGTAGCCATCCACAGCATCCCAAGATCAAGATGAGAGTTCTGGTTAGTTTTAGTTTTTAATTTTCTTCTTTTTTGTTAAGTAACAGTGCTTTTTAATTATTTGAAGTGAATTTTTCGTTTGTGTTTTCGGGTTTGTCGGTCTTTTGGTTGTTTTCCAATTTTGAGTCAGGTTTGAGAGTCTGTGTTTTTTATTATTAAATTATATATCTTAGGTGATTTTCAAATTAATAAAAATATTTCTTTTGACTTTTTCAATTGTTAAGTATTTTTAAATGCATCGTGAATTTCAGATATTGTAGACTAAAATTGTTCAATGCCTTAAAAAGTTTAAAATAAATAGGATAACCTAACCAAAAAATGAATTATAGTATACGTGTTTGAAAAGGAAAATCGTGCTTCAACTATAATTCAATTATCTTACTAAATATATTTTTTGATTAATTTTTAATTAAGTTATTTATTTGTTTCATTGATCTTGACCGTGTAATATAGACATTTATTTAACGTTTTAATTAAAGAATTTTCTCTATTAAAAATCATATACAACTGAACTAACTGGCAAAAAAAAAAAAAAAAAAACAGACTAAACTAAAAATTCTTACAAATATTTTTTTCCAAATAACTCTTTTTTTCGAACTTAAGTTTCTTTGTCCTAAAACTTATTCATCAAAAGTTTTACACCTTTAATATCATGCGCAATTACGCTAATATGGCAAACTGTATCGACTACTCGATATTCATATCACTTATAATATAAACTAATATATTCGCGAGACAAGTTAATTAATTAATTACAATAAAAAACACTTCACAAGTGGTAAGAAAACCTATACGACGGAAGCTAGTGCTCAAATAGTTATTATAATAAAGGATACTATCTGAAACATGTCGACTTTAAGGCGGTATTTTTCGGGTTAATATATTATAGCCTTATTTTTATTATATTATAGCCCACTAGTTGTTGCCCGCGGGCCCGCCTGCTATAAGTCGAAAATGGTCCCACGGGAACATAAAATCGGGATACAAACTATCCTATGTGTTAATCCTGGTAGTTTCTATCATAAAAAGGAATGGTGAAGCACTCCGGTGGTTTTAGACTTTAAAGCCGAGATACCATTCCTCCTTCCTCAGGAAGTAAATGAGGAATTTCTACGGATTAAATAAAAAAAAAAGTTTTGTCTAAGTCAGCTATGGGATTTTTGCGTGAAAGATCACAAACATCCATACATATAAACTTTCGCGTTTATAGTATCAGTGGCAGGCGGGTGCACTACCGTGCCCCAAGATAACACTCACTAATAACACGGCTGTCTATCGGTAAAAGAATAAGCAAAATCGATTCAGTAGATCCTAAGATAACCCCTATAACAACGTCACAAAGTGAACTGAAACTCTACCTCTTCATGATATAAGTATAGATTGACTTAGTGGTAACACCGCATTACTGCCAAGTCAAAGCTTCAAGTTCGATACCAAGGCACGCACCGACTTTACGATTTTTTTCTAAATTTTATTTCAGAACAGGACATTATTACTTATACATTGACGTAAGCGACCTGTTTGCCTTAAAAAAAACATTAGATACTTTCTGTAAATAACTAATTTAATTAAGATATCAAGGCGAACTAGGACAAAAAGTAAATAATTTAATTTAGTAACATACTAGAGGGTACTACCGCCTAGTATAGGCGTCTTAAGGTATTATGTTTGTGGAAGCGAGACAGCGCTATACACGGTATAGAACGCCATCTCTCTCCCACATCGGCAGTAATATTACTTCAAGACATGTTGGAAGGTTTTTTGTAGTTTTTTGAGTCGTTCTAAAATATAGGCACATTATTTTTTCATTTGCACGCTGTGCAGGTTTCCTTTTCATTATAACCATGTTAATATCTAAATTAATTAATTTATAACAAGTGTCTAAAGACGTTCTAAACTATAGTTGACTGGCCTATTGATCTAGTGATCAGTAGCCCTGACTGGTATACCGGAGGTCGTGGGTTTGATTCCCACCTAGGACAAATGTTTGTGTGATGAGCAAAGTCATTTGTTCTGTGTTCAGAGTGTCAGCTATCTCCATAACAAATTTCATCGATCCAGCCTTACAAACATAAACTGTATACTTTCGCATTCCAGATTGTATCCACCCTCTTCGCCGTTGCGGCAGCTGCGCCATCCGGGCTCTTCGCACCAGCGGTGGTCCCAGTCCTCAAAACAATCCTGGTACCAGAAGCCATCCCCACCATCTCTCCCGGAGACATCCAGGCAGCCGCCATCGATGCTCAAGTCAAGGCTATTGACGACCAGGTCAAGGCACAAGACGCCGCTCAAGCCGCCGCTGACCAGGCAAGGGACTTGGCTGACCAAGCCAACGAGAACAACAACGAGAAAGCTATAACCGAAGCTTCTGCTGTTACCGAACAGAATCTGGACGCTTACTGGTCTGCCGAGGACAAGAAATGGCAAGCAGTTGATGCTTTGAAAACAGCTGAAGCTCAGATCGATGGTGCTGTTGCCAGCAATGCTCCTTTATTCGCTAAGGCAGCTGTCAAAGGCGCTCTTCCTTACATCTCTGCTGTTGGTCCCGTCACACCCATCGTAGCTCCCATTCCTCCAGTCATCTACTCGCCATACGTTGCTCCCTACAGCAGCGCGTCCAGTCAAACTATTGTCAACCAGGAAGCTCAGACTGAGACTAAGGCTGAGAATTCCGAGGCTGCAGTCAAGACCGCTGAGCCAGCGAAGCCAGCTGAAGAAGAGAAGCCAGTTGAGAATGCCGAGAGCGCTGAAAGCCCGAAAGCTGAGAGTCCTGCTTTGAAAGCTGTTGAGAACTTGAGCGCTAAGCCTGCGCTGGTCGCTCAGCCCCTGATCTCTGCCCCTCTGGGTCTCTACCGGTACGACGTGGCCGTGCCAGCTGTCGCCCACGTCGTTGGACAGCCGATCTTCAAGTATGCCCCGGCGGTCCATCCTGGCGTCCTCACTCCTACTTTTGTCAAGACTGTGTGGTAAATAGTTTGAAGGTGGAATTAAATTTTAATTTGACGACTATTCTATTGTTTTCTTTAGTTTTTTACGAGCTTCCTGCAATAGTCGTATCATACTTATATTGTAAAGACAAAATTAGATTCATTTCGACAACATTTGGCATTTAGCTGACAAAAAAAAATCTTTTTGAAAGGGGATGACACCGCAAAATGCAGCTAGTCGACAATAATACTTTGACCACAAACCAGTGGAAATACACACTTGTCACTATCACAATTGTCCATTCAGATCATAAAAACAACAACCATTTTTCAGTCATTTCGTAGTTGGTACCAGTACTGTTTCTGAAGAAAATAATATTAACAGAAATTCATTTTTCAATCACCATAAAATTGGATCATATAAAAGCCTAAAAAAAACTGAAGTATTAGAACGTCACACAAAGAACTCCAACCAATAATAATTATGAAAAATATTTGACATTTAAAATTATGCGCAATGAAGACTATAAAATGTTGAGTCATTGTGTTTACCATTTTTCTACGAAATGACGTTGTTGAAGGCTGATTAAACTATTCTACTCATACTGCCACTTGTAAAAAGAAATTAAAACTAGTTTTTGAATTTTTTACAATATCTTTATGGGATATAACTATTGATATATTTGTCCAGAATAAAATTAGGCTGAAACTAATATCATAACTGAGGTTGGTTTGAGTGGATGGATATTTGTCATTCTTTCACGCAAAAACCACTGAGTTGGGACGAAATTTGGTTCACAGATAGTTAAAAACCTGGATTAACACGCAGGATAGTTCTTCTTCCAATTTAATTTCCCGTGGTCTCATTTTCTATTTGTAGCCGACCGGGCTGACGGGCAACAGCTAGTAAATCGCAATAAGAAACAAAACAAATAGAAAACTTCAATTGTACGGGAATTACATTCCTCTTCAAAATCCATGAATTTGTCTTGTCAGTTCAATATATTTAAGTTAAAAGTAATAATTCATTTAATAACTTTAAGCTCATTTGAACCATGCGAAAACTTCATTTGGGTCACAATACATAGCTGAGCCGCTCAGCTCTGATATCAAAAGCGATATAACATACTCAGCAATGTATCTCAATCACAATTAATTGAACGTTTACAAGACACCGATATATTGAACTCACTCAAGGTCGAACTTTAAATGGTAATGACAATTTACGAGCAGTAAAACATGATCTTAATATCGCAAAAAAAAAGTATATGGAACTATTTATGGTAGTAATAAGCAGTTATTTTAATTACTTAAGTTAAGATTTAATTTAATGAATTGATAAGAATTAAATGAATGAAGTGTAAGCTCAAGTTTAACTCACGAATAAAGGCGACTGCCCACTACACCGTACCATACCATGACCGTGCTATGAACGTGTCAGGCAAAAAAATATTTTCTGTATTAAAAAGGCGACGATGCTGGTCGGTAACGGCACGGGCTAGTCAGGGCATGGTCGAATACTTTTAGTGTAGTGGGCAGACTCCTTTATGCAGCTTTCTATCGATGAAACAATTTAAAAAAATTGGTTCATTACTTTCGGAGATAACACCCAACATACAAACTTATAAACAAATGTTGCCTATTAGTAAAGGTAACAAGTTTTGGAACTGTATCCATCTTTTCTTGTACCATTATTTTTTCTACTGCTCCCGTACTAAGGCATTTAATCCTTGTGTCGCGGGGGGTTTCACAAACATTCAAGTCACATTAACAAAGGCATCCAGTTAGGTTCATCCCATTAGGTTATAAGTTACCACGTGGTCGCAGTCACAGGCAGAAAAGAATCATAAAAGTGCTAAGTATATAAAGATTGTCAGTATGATTTCAGGCGCTTTATAATGTTCTTTCTCAAAGCGCCTTGTAGAAAACAATTGTTTATATTCATAAACGACGACTTCAATCAGTGCAAAACTTAAGGGGTTAAAAATATAGAGCAAATAAATAAAAGAAAAAATTATCATTACTGCATAGATAGCCGAGAGGTCGAGGTCATCACGCCAAACCCTACTGAGCGCGACGTGTCTAAGATTCGATCCCCGCGTTGGATGAGCACTTGTGTGATCCAATGCTTGTTCTGAGTTTGATAGTATTTGCGAATGTTGTGAATCCAATGTTTGTGAAATCTGCGACACAGAGATTAAATTCCTCAGAGTTACACGCATTTAAAAAAAATAAAGATTAACAAAAGATGAACGCAAATGAAGAAAAACACAATATGAAAGAAAGTTCTTTTGACTTTTATGTGGTGTCTACCGTATACAGAGTATTTATTATATATCATCATTAAAAAAGGCCATTAACCACGGCTTAACCATGATTTTGAATAATTTTTTGTTGTAGCAAAAACAGGAATGCAACACGTGTGAAAAATATTAGTGTCAACCTATATCGATTCATGAACAGCCTGACTAAAGACCATAGAAATCTAAATATTAGATTTCTATGCTAAAGACGAATAGACAGCGGTGCCTTTCTTTCGGTTTTAATAATCATACATTTTTTCACGTTCTAACCAACTTACTAAGACAACGCAAACATCGACTCGGGATCCCGCCGCGTCTGCTCCTGATTAAGGACTCCGGTTGGGTCCGAAACTAGTCGGGCTACCCCGATAAATACGCGTGAGTAAACCGTTACATCATTTAATAATGAATCATTGTCACGACAGTTACTATCAAAATATCGATTTAAGGGTACTTTGTAAGTAACATTTCCAACGTTTATACTAACAAAATAATTAAATAAACTATGAAAGTTCCTTCTTTTCCCCATATATGAAAGAGTCATCCTATACCAATATACACTCTATAGAAATAACACTAACAGTTACTTTAATAAGAACCTGGAAAGACTCAAAAATGTCCGACTTCTACAATTATCCGCAACAACACATATACAGCGTGTTACATTTCCATCAACACATTTAAATACCCGTCGACCTTAACGCGATCTTTATACAGGCTGTTCAATTTATTTAATGGTTATTTTTTATTGTTTACAATAACTCCATTTTATCTTAAAAGGTTCAGCGTTGACATCTGTAAGGAAACGAATTGTTTAAACACCATAAAAAATTAAGAATATGTATTTTTTAAGCCTTTTATGATCTGATAAAGGTTTTTTGGATGTTCAATTCATCTGGACAATGCTTTTAATATAAGTTGATACAAATATCGGTCAAGTGCGAGTCTACAAATAGGAATATATAGAAAATTATAAAAAAAAAACATTTTGAGTGGTTAATTGAATCAATTTCGAAACAATTTACAAATTCAACAATTTACACGCAACGCCATCTAGTCTAAAACTAAGCAATGCTTGTATTATGATTACTAGACAACTGATAAAATAACTTAAATATTATCTAAATACTATATACTAATAATATATACTATAATAAACTATAATATACATTATACCTAAATTATACACAGACACAGAAAAAATGTTCGTGCTCATAACACAAAAATATACCCTGGGTGGGAATCGAACCCACAACCACAGCTGTACAGCAGTCAGGGTCACTAACCACCAGACCAACAGGACACTCGAAACTGACTTTACCTAAAGTTAATTTGACAATCACCAAGAAAACAATTGTCTCGCAATAACAAATATTACTATAACAACGACACAGCATTCTTTATATGGTAAAATATAAATTAAAACTAACTAAACTACACATATGGTATCCATTAATCATTTATAGTAAATATCTTGATGCAATATGATATGTATTAATAAATCTGTATATGGTATGGCTATATACTTTTAAGGATAATAAAATACAGATATAATATCCTTTGACTTTGATAAAATAGAAGAAAAAACATAATTTTAATCACTTACAAGATATACATTTACAGATTACGATATATATATCTTCTATACTTAATATATAAAGCTGAAGAGTTTGTTTGTTTGTTTGAACGCGCTAATCTCAGGAACTACTGGTCCAAATTGAAAAAATCTTTTTGTGTTGAATAGACCATTCATCGAGGAAGGCTTTAGGCTATAAACCATCACGCTGCGACTAATGGGAGCGAAGATAGAGTGGAAAATGTGAAAAAAACAGGGCAGGTATAAATCATAACTTATATCTTCTACCCACGGGGACGCAGTCGCGGGCAACAGCTAGTTATTTATAATTATTGATTACTAGCTGTTGCCCGCGACTTCGTCCACGTGATTAGAAGATCTTGAACCGTTTTCGAAGCGAACGCAACGGAAGCTCTCAAAGATGAATAATTTTCCCCGCCTTTTCCATATTTTCCCTTGTATCTTCGCTCCTATTAGTCACAGCGTGATGATATATAGCCTATAGCCTTCCTTGATAAATGGTCTATTCAACAGAAAAAATATTTTTTCAGTTTGAACCAGTAGTTCCTGAGATTAGCGCGTTCAAACAAAGAAACTCTTCAGCTTTACATATTAGTATAGATTAGAAATACCAGGACAAAGATTTGTGGAAGGACTTTGAGAGGCCTTTGCTCAAAAGTGGAACACAATTAGATAGATAAAAAAAAATTGTTTATAAAAAAAAAGTAAGTATAGATATAGATATAGATTATAGATACACCACAGACACTTATAACACTAAGTGCTTAATACGATCTTTGACTAGTTGTCAAATAAGAGGTAAAGATTATATGAAAAATAGAATCAAAATTCATTTCTTCAAGATAGGTTAGAGACAGCACCGTATTGCCCACTTTAATACCATATTCAAAAATTATTTGAATAGTAACTATCGTGAGAATGATTTATTATCGCGCGTATTTTATCGGGATTGTTCGACTAGTTTCGGACCCAACCGGAGTCCTTAACCATGAGCTGACGCGACCCCGCCGCGTCAACTAAAATTATCTCACGATAACATACAACCAAGATAAAACCTCTGAATTTAGATTATAAACTATCTTTGTACAAAATTTCGTCCAAATCCGTGCAGTAATTTCTGCGTTAAAGAGCGTCAAACATCCACCTATCAAAAAAAACTTTCACGTTTATTTTACGTCCAACAATGTTGTTACCTCTGAGTTAATATGGCGGAAGTTACTTAGCAACAGAACCCCACCCACATAGTTTTCATAAAATAGATTCTATTCAACAAGCATAATAATAGTTAACTTACGTATAAATTGGTATAATCATAGATCTATTACAAGAAATTCTTGCATAATTAACGAAGATTAACGCCTATGTACAGGCTGTTGTTATGTTAAAAGCTTTCAATTAATCTAAGAATTATTTTATATCTGCTTCTGTACGCAGTTTTTCGAGTGAACACAGATCTTGGTACTTTGAATTAATTATGAAATCAAAATTAATTGAAAGATATTTTTATTTGTAAAACATGAGTACAACACACACATAGTGTGCATGCAGGGTTCATACATGAACATATGGCTATTAGGTATATTTTTGTAGGTAAAATAAAACAGTAACCAAGATTCACCCCCTATTCAGCGACGCAAATCAAACATTTTATATCGCCACCTAGGAAGCGGTGGCGAGACGACCTCAACGCTTACCAACCAGGCTGGTTCCATACGGCCCAGAATAGAGAGTCGTGGAAGGATTTGGGGGAGGCCTTTGCCCAGCTGTGGGACACAGTAGGCTAGGAAAAAAAAAACAAGCTCCTGGCAAAATAGGTGTTTGGACTGTTGGTAGACAGACAGATGTATAAACAATAAACACTTAATATTAGGTGTTTTAGAAAAAGAAGTATATTACCTACTTCCTTGATTCAGAGAGGTACGAAAAATTGCAAGTTTCTAAGTCACAATTAATAAACATAATGTCGTGTCAACCGGCTCACATCAAACAATTCGACCTGAAACTGTCGACTATCTAGGTATGCTAGCAGAAACCTAATGTATTATTTCACTATCTGGTACCTATCCGTCTAACATGCCAGACAGCACAACACCTTTATCTTCGACCGACACAATGTAGCCGTCAATTACGAAAATAGGTCGTTTTAGAAATGGTCTGTTTAGAATAATTTATTTTAAAATGATTAAATAATGCAACAGGTTATTTATTGGGATTACTACCCCTACTAGGACTCTGTCTGGGTCCGAAACTATTCAAGCAATCGCGATAAATTCGTACTCTCTCTTAGCAAAAAAATATAATGATCACATTTAGAATATTTATTAAATTCATAATATAAACATTAATAATTAACGACACGAACATTCAAAAGTATTTTTTAACTCATTTACTATTCATCTACTTTTTGAATTATTGAAATGAATTATCAAAATTAGTATCAGCTTTCAAACAGCATCACAGTAAATAGTGTATTCATTTAGGACTAATAATATCACAAGCAAAGACACACACATACACTCAACACCCACTTATCTATCATACCAAATAAGTACATTCCCTACTGCAAAAAAAAATACTCACACCATAAGCACCAAGGTTTTATTTTAAATTTTTAACTTGCGTACTTTAAACCTAATTTCAAAAGAATGTGAAATATGTTAACTATAACACATAAACAACGCTATAAAGTAATAAGCAACAATTATTATAATTACGCTGGTTACGTAAATTTTGCGGTAAATTGTGGAGTAAGGTTAAAAATTAACGGTATTATAAGTTGTATTTTTATCAAGCCCTTATGTTTACAATTTCAGTTGTGAACCATGTGAGTATCAGGGTTCGCTATTGTGCTAGGTACGGTATAAATTACATCAAAGTCGATCTCGTTGTTAAGGAGATTGCTCGTAACAAACAGATAAAAGATACTCTACAATTGGCGAAAGGAAGAGCAAAAACGCCATGCAAACTATGGCCTACGGTACAAGGGTAGGATGAAACACTCTGGTAGTTGTAGCCAAAATACATGCCTTTCCGCCTTCGCCAGGGCCGATAAAAGTCCATGAGAATTTCCACGAGGCAAAAGAAAGGCAATGAGATAAATGTTCATAATTATATCATTTACAACAAATTTATTCTGTGTTTCAGAAGGCACATTGTATTGTGGGTCCCAGTTCTTAAACATTATATTTTTGACAATCGTTACAGTTAGTCAGAAGCTACAAAGTCTAACAACCAGTTTAACTATGGGGTATCTTGTTGCCCAGGTAACTGGGTTAAAGAGGTCAGATAGGCAGTCGCTCCTTGTAAAATACTGGTATTTAGCTGAATCCGGTTAGACTGGAAACCAACCCCAACATAGTTGATAAAACGCTAGGATGATGAAATTTACAATAACTTTACGCAGCTATCAAAACAACGTTTCATTTACTTCAAAAGTTAAGAGCGAGGTAAATATTTTAACTAACTGTGTCCCAGTTAAACCGGTACGTTCCATTGTGAACTGCATAACTCCAGTTCAATAATTAGCGTTTTACTGTAAGAGATAATTGCGATTACCTAAATTTAAAGCTTAATCTTAATCTTGAGTTAGAATTTTTGATGTAAATACTCTAAAGGGAATATGCCTAGATCACTTTCCGCACTCAAAACGCTCGAGGACTCCAGACTTCGCGTTTTTGGAATGCGGCGTGATTTGTTAGATGGTGACATGATTCGACAAAGTATGTTTCTTCACTTTTTGGGCAGTATTGAATTTAATCCCTGTGTCGCAATGGGCGTCGCAAACATTCAAGTTACATGCACAAGGGCAGCAAATTAATGTGAGTGGTTTTAAAAAGCTAAAGATACAAAGATCAGTAATAAAAAAATCACGCAATTTGTTTATAAGACAAGAAAACAATGATGAACAAAGAAACAAATAAGGTTCCAATCAAGCAGACCCAAGCGCAAAGCGACTCACGCGCACGATTCACGCACGATCGACTTCACCTGTCACATTGACAGCTGGCGTCTATGGTATTATACAGAGTGACTATAATATTAGTCAGACTATGTCAAGAGCAAAGGAATCATTTCATTAAGCCATTATGGTAGTTCATTGTAAAATAAATAATTCATTCGGGTGTGGTTTACTGATCAATATACTTGAAATGACCTTGCGGTTATAAGCATTTTTATGCAGGAGGTGCAAGTTCGATCCCAACGCAAGCAAAGTAATATAAGACTTTTTCAAAGTTGATATTACATGTCATTTTCTTAATTATTCTGAGACAGAAATGACATTTAATATATGGATTACTGGATGAAGACAAAATTATCGCAGCTATGCTATTCGAATGCATAATGTAAAGATTCCGCTCTACATTCAGACAGATATTTATGGTATTTATAGATACAGGGTGTTAAGAAAATACTAAGAAGAAAAAACAAAAAAAAAACTATTCTATCAATTTTATTTAATTACTCCATCAGAAAAGTGTAAAAACCCACACTTTTCTGATGCCCTAAAAAATAGACAAAAAGATTTTTAATAAAACCTGCCTTAAAATACAACCTATTTTAAGTCCTACTTCTGTTCGCTTCAGTTAACTTCAGACTTTTGAGTGGAGAAAGAGTCACTAGCTTTATAATCTCTCGTTTCTCTCTTTTTTGGGCTTAAAACATTTTTATATCATTTTCATTTTGAATAGTCCAAAATTAGAAGACATGATGGTCTTAAAGTTACAAAAGATCAATTAATATTCATCGGTTTCCACCAACTACTAAACAAGACAAATTGAGATAGTCAAAAATATTTTTAACAGGAGTTCTCTTTTCATTGACCAAGATTTTAACATGCAAGAGTGATTTAAACGGTCGACCTTCTCCAAAATCACGAAAAATACTATATTGGTCAAAGTATCAGTTATAAAAAACAATTAACACTAAAATATAATTGAGTTATTACTAAGGTATGCTGACAGGAAGCAATTGTAATGGCCGCTAAACGCTGACCTGTTCTTTGTGTGATATAAGCTAATAATATAGCTAGTATTTTAAGTGAGACACTAAGGTTTTAACGGTAGGAGATAGGCAGAACTACTTTGTGTTGTATACGAGTAATGTAAACTAGGAAGAATGTTTTTTTTGTAGCCCAAAAAACATTTGTATGGAAATTATATTGGTTGGGAAAATTTCAGTTTTATCGAATTATGTTGGATACCTTATTTTGGGGTATCGTATCCAAGGGATAGAAATGGGCTTTGCATAATAATCTCATACATTTGTGTTATTTTTTTGTGCTCTTGCATAAAGTTATTTTTAATAATACTATCTATTATTTAATTCAATACGCAACTCATACGTCTTTTTGTAAGTATAAACCTTATGCAGGTATATTATCGATTCCAAAGAAATACTCTGCATAAGTTTGTGCACTTTTCTCGCATTTAAAAATTGTCTGGACTTTAAAAGTGGGACTGGGACCCTGAGTTTGTTTCTACATTCCTTCTCAGAGTAGTCAGATAGGAAATGTCAACTCCAGCGTTCTCAAAAAACACATGTTAAAGTGATGATATATCCTACTTCCATAATATATGATTTCTGACAATTTTAACCCTATAAGTGACACAAATTTGACTAGCCCATTGGTATATTAAAATAATAGTTCTTTTCAGCCTGAAAACCTGTTTCCTAACGATTGAAGAACCTCAAGGATACTGCGACTACAATACCAAGTAAAACCCACAAATATTCAAATTCACATATTTGCATGTTAGTTTACATCCGGGCGTTTCGTCGAACGACTGATTTCACAACTTAACAATTGCCAACAATGAAATCATCGGCCTAGCCTTTTCCCAACTATGTTGGGGTCGGTTTCCAGTCTAACCAGATTCAGCTAAGTACCAATGTTTTACAAGGAGCGACTGCCTATCTGACCTCCTCAACCCAGTTACCTGGGTAACACGATACCCCTTAGTAAGACTGGTTGACAGACTTTCAAACTTCCGAAACACGGAGGAACTCGTTATGAAAAAGATGGTCACCCATCTACGGACCAATCGCGTCAAGCGTAGCTAGACCTGTGATCGACTCACTTATGCACTTTTAGCTTAGTCACGAGCTCCTTTGCTAACAATGAAAGTGTTACATTTATGAACCTCACTTGTCACGCTAAACACGTGTACCAAACGGGGTGACCCGGACAGTTTATGTCAGAGCATGTGATTTGAATTGTATCATGGTAATTACTGATGCGAATTTTGGGCATGAGTAATTGTGAGTTAAGCTACGCTTGATACGGGTGACCGTCTATGACATAACGAGTTCCTCCGTGTTTCAGAAAGCACATTAAATTGTGGGGTCCCGGATGTTATTCGTACTTTGACAGACGTTATGGATAGTCAGTCAGAAGCTGGAAAGTCAGACGACCAGACTTCGTAACGGGAATTGTGTTGCCAAGGTTACTGGGTTGAGGAAGTCAGATAGGCAGTCGCTCCTTGTAGAACACTAGATTTAAGATGCTTCCAGTTAGACTGGAAGCCGACACCAACATAGTTGGGAAAAGGCTACGTTACCGCATTAAGTCGGTGCGTGGTAATACTTAACGATTCATATTCAACATAAGGATAAGGATTCATTTTCCAAAAACAGTAAAACGACACGCGATACGCGATTCCGCTTTTCTTCACTTTCATCGCTTAGTCAATTGTACTTTCGATTTCGTTTTACTTTCAAGGACAAGAATACAAATCAATCTATAAAGAAGAGTTTAGACAATAATAAGACATACTAGAAGATGAATATAGGGCAACTGTTTCGAAGCCGACCCTAATATGGCCTGGAACTACAGAAAAAAATATAATATTCAACAAATTACACACAACGCCATCTAGCGTCAAACTAAGCGAAGCTTTTATCATGAACATTAGACAACTGTTAAACATACATATTCTTTATAAATACATCAAATACTCACAAATTTTACCTGAACAAATGATCACGTTCATCACACAAAACATTTGTCCTGGATAGGAATCAAACTCACGACAGTACGACTTCTAGTATACTAGGTACAATATGAGCAACCAAAAATAAGTTACCAAGCTATATTTTAGTGATCAAATACAGATCGCAATAAATAAACAAAATCAATTAACTTTTTGGAGTTGACAAAAAAATGGCGCTTATCGAATAAAGTTTTTGTCACCAGTAATGTCAAAGACACGATCAAAATAGAATCGATAAAGTTTTTATTGATGTATCGAGATCAGAGTACCGGCTTGCATTCCGATATATTGAAATGGGTATATCAAACGTTAGTGAGTATATTAGGTTAAATAATAATGGAGCTTCCACGAAAGATTGAGAAATAAATATTCTGTCTTCAATATGAATGCATTGGTAGCCGAATTAGAACGGCGCACACCACTGCTCTAGACGGATCGCGGGTTCGATCCCCGCGCAGTACAAGTATTTAGTAAGCAGTTCTTAGACAAATGTTTTTATGATGAGCACGATTATCTGTTATGTGTCTAGGTGTAATTCATCCGTAATATTTAAGCAGGTATTTAGAAATATAGGAAAGTTTATTATTTGTCTAGTACTCATAACACAAGCTTTGCTTAGTTTGAGACTAGATGGCGTTGTGTGAAAGTTGAGGAATACTTTATGAAGTAAAAAAAACAATAGAAAATTTTCAGGCTATTCAAAAACCCAACAACTACAACTGATTGTTGAACTATATTCGACGACCTCCGTAGTCGAGTGGCGTACGCACCGGTTTCAAGGGGTCGCTAGCTCTGACGTCCCGGGTTCGATCCCCGGTCGGGTCAATGTAAAAAATCACATTTCTACATTGTCTCGGGTCTGGGTGAATGTGGTACCTTCGTTGTATCTGAATTCCATAACACAAGTGCTTTAGCAACTTACTTTGGGTTCAGAACAATGTATGTGATGTTGTCCGCATTTATTTTATTTAAAAGATCTCAAAAGAAGCATACCCTTTCGATAAAGGACACCAGTCGTCCTCAAGAACACTAGATTTTGATAAATCAACTTTCTTTATGCGAATCGTTTTAAGGTGAACTTCATGTAAATGTCTTAATATTCAGACCATATTGAAAGAAATTGCACTGACTGTTTAATGGAATGCCGTTTGCCTGATTTACAGTGGTGGACAAATTAAGTGTGGCACGATTTAATTAAAAATTCAAATTCTACTAACAACTCAAACAAGTCCAACTGAAACAAATAAAGGTAAAACACATATTCGAATAGCCCTATTTAACACAAACTCACACAAAAAGAGCAGGACTGGACAGTTTCTGATAGAAAATAAAAATAAATTAAAGTTCTCAAGGCTGGAAAATTGTTTTGTTGGACTTGTGTCCCTGTACACGCTTTTAATGAAATATGTGTGAAATGTGTGTGTCTCTTTGTGTTAATCCAAGGGGCAAGCTACCTCCCCATCAAAATTTATCTAAATCAGTGTAACCGTTTAAGCGTGACGTACAGGCGCACAAAATACTTAACCATTTATAATAAAGAGTAATCATACGATCATATAATCAGCTATAGGGCGGGTGTTCCCGCTTTATAGGTCAAAATAACAGCTACAAAAGCTGTTACCATATCTCTGGCCAGCAGTGTAAAACGAAATACAAATCGGTGTCGGAAGGTCGACTAGAATGAAAACTGACGAAATACCCGGCAAGGATTGCGGGGTGAGGGCGTGGTGCTATAGTTAAACACAACTGGACATTATGCCCACGATAACATTTAGAAATTACTGTATAGGGACATTTAGAAATGACTGCACGGATAGCCGAGTGGTTGAGGTTACCACGCCAAACCTAAAGTGCGCGACGTGTCGCGGGTTCGATCCCCGCGTCGGACAAGCATTTTTGTTTTAAACGACTCCTGCAGCAAGGCATTTAATCGTTGTGTTGTAAGCATTCCTGGATTACAGAATGTTTGTGTTAAGTCTAGGTGTTTGAATGCTTGTGCATGTGATTTGAATGTTTGTAAAACCCCCGCGACACAAGGATTAAATTCCTTAGGGCGGAAGTAGTTTAAAACAAATAGATCAATATAGAGTTGAAATTGGCGCGAGAAAGGGGAGGTTACGAGGAGTTTATGCCCAGCAGATTTCTTGAATAAATTTTCGCAGACGATTCGAGAATTATCGCGTTGCCATACCTTGCGGCGGCGCGTAGCTCTGGTATCTGTAATATTGTTTAAGAACAAAAACATACAACCGTCTTCAAACAAAAACTACTGAACCAAACTTGATAAAATTTGTATGCGACCAAAAGATAGCGTTTTTCAACGTCAAGTGAAAAACGAATCAACTAAATCGGTTCATCCAGTCCGAAGCTCCAAGGACACAAACATGAGAAAAAAGAAGAACGGAGATTCTCCGTATTCAAAATCGGTTGAAAAACAATTATGCATGTATATTAGCTGGCGTCAATGTATTTCATAGGCTAAACAAGCTTATAAAAAAAAAGATAACATTTAATACCCATAATATACTAGGCAGTGCGGTCCGATGAATTAATATGATATTACAATTAATATGTAAGCGAGCAGCTGCCCTTAAAAATAATTGCGAAGTTATCCTTGTGTCACACCGACGTGTAGCAAGGGTAATAACTAAATATTTTTGCGATACGTTTTTTGGATAAACATATACAATAGAAACTGGTCAATTATGAGTCGAACTTGTGACACTGTGATTCCATACAAGTATACTAAGCTCGGCTAAAGGTCTTTTCATAATTTGTGAAGGAAACGATTTCTTTTCATATTATTATACTTTTTGCCCTAATTAGTTATTTAGAAATTAATTAATGAAATAAGCATAAGTATTGACCTTTTTCCAATTCAATTCAATTTTGGTATTTCCATTATTTAATGTGGTACAGTTTGTGAACTCAAAAATTTGTTTCAATTATGGACCCAGTCGGGCACAGCATAATTTAGGAGAAGAGTAGCTATGTTTAACAGTTCATGTATGTTAGGTCCTCCATGTCTGTTCTTCTATAGTGCAGCGATGGATGGTCCTTGTATGAAGCAATGAGTTGCATCTCATTGCCATACACAGACACAAAAACGCAGATGACGTAGCACGGCGGTTCAGGTTTAGTCAGTAAGAGTCTGACACTACCCAATTCCTCCCCCGAGGGAGTGGGTGTCCCATCTCATTTTACATTGAAGTTCTCAACAAGGCCTCTGCATGTTAGATCTGTATCCCCGTGCACGGAATAAGGACCGAGTCTCTACTCATGAAGTTAGACCGTGAATGAAAAGATACTATCCTATATTAATGTCAAAGAAAATGGATGAAGTAAGTAATCATTTACTTATGTCATTTGCATGCATGTTTGTTTGAATGATGAATTGCCTCACTTGAGTGGTTATGATTATCTTAAGATAACGCTCATTATTGTGTTGTTTTGTACTTAAATTGTAATGCAGTTTGAACTGAATTTAAGTCTATCAGGCGTCTCTCGTTGATCTATTTGCACATGCCATTTTCAACGGACTTAAAAAAGTTTTGCATTTTGCTTTTTTTTCTCATGCTATGTATCTTGATTTTTTTTTTAATTTAACCTGAAAAAGTTGTCGTTGGTTCCCATAACACGTTTTTTTATACACTCACTTTCTTGTTTGCATGTATCAAAATCAAAAGTTTTTATTTCAAATAGGTCGTTTTCCGGCACTTTTAAAACTACGGTAGTGACTCTAGACGCCGCCGCGTTAGCTCACGATTAAGGACTCCGGTTGGATACGAAACTAGTCGAGCGATCCCGATAAATACGCGTGAATAAACCGTGGCATCATTTAATAAAATTGTATATTATCCCTTTTCTAGAGTACCTACCTATAACATATTTTAGTACTAAATTCGCCGCGCTCGCTTCGGTGTGACACGCGGCAGGCCTACACCTCTCGCCTTACTCGCTACACATTGTGACAGTGTTTTTATTTGATACTTATCAAAACACTTCCTGCTCCGCCTCGGTGATCAACACTATTGATACAGACTTCATTACGTATAGATAACGTGGTGGTAGAAATATTATTTACCATCATGTTATTAATACAGCCAGAATCTATTATTTTCGTTTGCAATAGTCTTATTTTCTACACCTGACTTTTTTTGTCTTTTGCTTTCTGTAACCATAGGGGAAAATCGACACCCTATAACGAAGTTCCGCTGTCTGTCACCAGACTGTATTAATAAACCGTTATGGGTAGTCTATGGAAACTTTTCTGATGGTGCATTACTGTTCCCAATTGAACGGAAAATTTTAAATCTAATCGTTGTTCAACAACGGTTCTTAGAGTTCTAAAAATATTTTCACTAAGCCTTTTCGTACGGACTTTTCACTGTCGCGAACTCGACCAAATTTTTCAAATTTACTTTAGAGCGAATTTGAACTTTACTGAACACCCAAAATATTAACTCCTGTCTAAATATTATAGAGTCTATATCAAGCATTTAGTGCCAATGAAGGTATTAATAAATTCTTTCCGCGATGATGACGTGAGCGCCTATCGATATTACTCCAAGTATGTGAGACAATTAATGTAATCATAATTATATTATCAACGAACAGCGCCATCTATTATCAAACTAAGCAAATCATGTATTATGAGTACCTACTAGACAAATGATACTCATATATTACTAAAACTAAAAAAATACATAATTTAGATGAAGTACTTCCAGACACAGAAAAAATCTTGTTCATCACACAATGATAGATCTTGGGTGGGAATCGAACCGACGACTAGACCAACATTCCAGTCAAATTCATCATTCACATTACTTAACATTTCATTGAACTGAAGATTATTACCTAAGACGCGTATTTTCTAGTAAAAGACTACGATTGTTACTGTTAACGTGTGATACTGAATCTTAGGCTCATTACATAAGGTTCATTTTATGTTTTCCTTAACATTTTATCGAGAAGATGCCACTCATCTTCCCGACAGGTCACACTCACATCGCTTTTATCCATTTGTGATGCTTATTTGTGTAAAGTTTTGACAGGACAAATGTTTGTGTGAAGCACAATCATTTGTTCTGGTTTTGGGTGTAATTTATCTAGCTGACCCAGCCATTTTTTTACCAAATTTTATATGCTTATTCAGTAGGCCTGAGAATCGACTAACATCTATTTTTCATACTCCTAAGTGATAAGGGTTGCTCACACAAAAAAAAAATATTTTTTGGACGAAATTGTTTGTTTTTATTTTTTTATAATGTGGCATTAAAAATACATAGAACTAGAAATTCGGCCAAACAACGTTTTCTGGGTCAGCTAGCATTTAATATATAAAGCTGAAGAGTTTGTTTGTTTGAACGCGCTAATCTCAAGAACTACTGGTTCAAATTGAAAAATTCTTTTTGTGTCGAATAGACCATTCATTGAGGAAGGTTTTAGGCTATATACCATCACGCTGCGACCAATAGGAGCGAAGATACAATGGGAAAGTTGAAAAACAGGGCAGATATAAATCATAACTTATTTCTTCTAAAAACGCGGACGAAGTCGCGGGCAACAGCTCCTCGTAGTGTTATTATAAACGGAAAAGTTTTTAAGTATGGATGGATGCTTGTTACTCTTTTCTCGCAAAAACCACTGAACGGATTTAGAAGAAACTTGGTACTAATATCTAGATAGTTTTTATTACACAGATAACACGTAGGATAGTTTTTATCCCGATTTCATGTTCCGACGGTTAACTAACACAGTGACACGAGAATTTTATAAATTAAATCAAAACTAAATCAACAAGGTACATTATTACTTAAAAGATTTGCTTTAATCGTTCAAAAGCAACAAATTTTTAATTTAACTTGGTAAAGTTTTAATGAAATAAATCATCATCTGCATATTTCTCATGGACTATAAACAATATTCCGTCTCAAAAAGCTGAAATGTAAATGTTCTCATGTTGAATAAACGATTTCTTTTAAACATTAAAAATTAAACCGCACGAGATGGGCGGGTCGGATCCTTGAAACTATTTCAAATAAATTAAATCAAGACAAAAACCATAATTTAATAGTAGCTTGATCCAATATCTGCGAAAAAAAATAATTTTATAATATATAATATAAAGAGAATAAGATATTTTTTAAATCGTACAAAAAATTGTTTAAGTCATAAAAAAAATCATATTAAAGTGTCTTCAATAAAAGTATAAAGAAATGCAATACTTATTCAACCAGCAAATTCTTAAAAAAAAAGCGGAATATTTTCTCAAACTTCTCAATTCAAACAAACGTCACACCGACAAGACAGATGTCAACAACAACTTTTTTTTAATTTCATTTTTGAGACCTTGCCACCTCAGTGATCCGCCTAGTCTAATCCTTCGGTACAGGTACTTGCTACACTTTCAATATCACTACACCACTTGTACTTGGTATAAAAGACCGCTGTAACACCAGAACAGTATTCAGTAGCTCTCGAGCAGTCAACAAGAAGTGCACGATGAGATTCCTGGTAAATATTCCTTTTTTTTACAATCCAAGTGATAACAAAACGTGATTAATAAAAGTGATTTTGAAATCAGTGCTCCTAAATTAATATTTAAAAATTATTTGTCAATTCTAATATAAATTAAATATTTCACAATTTAAAACAAGCACAAAAAATATTTTGGCGCGTAAAATCTTTGACATGTCAATTTCTTGTCATGTAACAGCAGACTAAGGAAATGCACCATACAGCCTAAAAAACCAAAACGTTTTGTTATCACTACTAACCTCATCTTAAGTGTCTCACAAATAATATATTTATATAACTAATCTATATAGTAGAAAACATTTATAAATTGCCATAAAAGGTTTTCAAAGACCATTCTTTGTTAATCAATATTGATCCAATTAAGAATAACGAGTAATCACAATGTGTACGACAAGGTTAAAACATTAAACTTATTTCTTCTATTGAAACCTGTTTGCACAAGTGTGACATGTTTTACCCGACTGCGTCAGAAGGATAATGATTTTAACTAGATTTCATGTCAAATTGTTGCCTATATGATGTAATATTGGAAGTCTTTGCGGGTTACCGCAATTTTAAGACTGATTTTGAATTTTAAATAGATCAACTAATATAAATTTTCGTCATATTTCCGATCATACAACAATTGATGCAGCATTGTTTTTGTCATTGCGAATAATATTAAAAACATAATTTTGCAACCTAAATATCTTACGAACACAACCAATAGCAATAACCCCATGCAATTTAAATAATAAACAGATTACCTTACACAGTCATAAACAAAAACATGCAAATCAGAATAATGTCACAACATTAAAACCTTATTGCAGAACAATAACAGATAACTCTATCTCATTACCATTTGTCTATGACTAAGCGTTGATTATCTGTGACACGTCAAATGCAACTTTAACCGCGTATATAATGTCAAACATGTGGTTTTTGTTGTTACGAATGATTTCATATAAAGATTTCTCAAATAACTTCATCTGGCGTGTTTCTATGATAACCTGTACATGTTTTCTGTATTTTAATGATAATATGAGTCAAACTTTTTGAAATCGCTCTAAAAAACGGTATTAAACCTTATGTTTTGCATAACTATATCAATTTTTCCCGCCACAACACTAAAAAACTTGACGTAATTAAAAAAGCACGTGTCATTACACATTTACAAAAAAACACTAACACAGTTACCAAGAAAAAGGCACCTCACAATGTATTCTAAGATAAGAAGAAAACTGTTTAATAACAATGCAATTAATTAACATCAATATAAAGTGGTCTGATTAACGTGAGAAATATCCTCTTTTATGAAGTCGGTTAAGTCGTTATGACGTCAAGCTGTCACGGAAATAATCAAATTGACACATCCGTGCGTGATTTGACAAATTAAAGAAGCACGCGATCGCATACAATACAATGATTCCATTTTCTTTCTCGCAAAGATTAATTTGATAATTATAGTTGATTGTCTGTTTTAATTATGAATCGATTTCCCAAACCTCTATAAGAGTTGAATTTAATAATAACGTGACACTAAATTATTTTTAAACAGTTGCAATCTCTTTTAAATTGTAGAAAATCGTTATGATTGCCAATCCTTTATAATTATTTTACCATCCTCTATAAAGTACGACACGGCCTTAAGCCGATTCTAGTGAGAATAGAGACTCATCCAAAAGATTATTTATGTCCCAAACTTGAATACGTCAAAATAACTTAAATTGATCTAAATACTTAAAACTACTGGTCAAGCCTTTTATATCACAAAACCACACCCAATCATTACTTCCTCACATTAAATCGAAATCAAATTACTTTGAACAAAAAACTGTCAGTCAAATACACATTCCATTCCACGCAATGTCATGATCAAGGCTGTCAAAAAAACGCGCCTTAAACGAAACGTCAAAATAACAATTGTTTTTTTTAAGGCCGTTTGAATATGGTTGGCTAATGCGTGGTACGCATGCCAACGTGCGATATTATCAAGGTTTATTATTAATTAATAGATGACAATAGTATAGGACAATAACAAATACTTAATTATATTCGAGAAATACAAAGCAAGTTGCAATACATTGCGCAGCCGCGCAGTTCTGGTGTCAAAAGAGATGTATCATAATAATAAAATAATCCCTGATTAGCACAAGCATACACACATATGTGTCATAAACAAATGTTTCTTCCGAGTCTGAGTGTCTTCGTACAAATGACTTGAATGTTTAAGAAACCACCGCCACACAAAAAAAAATACCATTCTTATTGCGGGAGTTTAAAAAAGAAAGAACAAGATACATCCAACCAGCCCGTACTGTTCATTAAACAGCATTAAAAATCGTTAGAAACTTTTTAATACCAACATTACTCTCATAGATAAATAGGCGATCGTATGCAGACCAATCTGAGGATATCAGTGACTTACACAACTTCACAACACACCTCAAAGTTGAATCATCAATTTACATATCTCCAAGCAATTTTCTGCCCGATCCACTTTACCTGTTTCCTCATTTCCAATTTCTTTCATAGTTGAATAAATAGGTATTTGACGGCGTACACTACCGCTTTCTTACTATTGCCTTCCTATCTTTCTACTCTTCAAAAAGTAACTTCCCAAATAGTTTTTACTTCAAATTAGTTGTTAGTCCCGGTTTCGTTCACGTAAACCGATTTGGATATGCAATTCAAACAAAATCTAAGTCTATTATTGCATTCAGACCATATTCTTTCAATTTAGCAAGATTCATTCATAAAAATTGTCTTTTTTACCATTCTTCTCTTCGTACGATTGTTTTAAGCTTCTGCCCCCTTCCCGCCCCCCTATGCTGTGCATTTGCCCTTGATAGGACAGTACAAAAACAGAGGATGTTTTGAACCGTTTTCGGCAAGTGATAAACAGTTTCCCAAATTAATACTCCCTTTCAACCTTGCAAAAAATATTACTTAACTCAAAAAAAGACTTTAACAATGCTCTCAATTTGGCAACAACATAAATAATTTCCAACACGTGCGCATATCTACATATACTCTACAACACTAGCACGCATGCTCGCATGCATGTCATAACATGTCAAGGTCTCTCATTTAGAAGTCACATCACTATTGTTGATACTGTATCGTACGCACCGTTATGATGCTAAACAGTTATATTTGGTATTTAGAGGTCGAATTTATAATAAGGAAAAGTTTGAAATATAATAATATACTTGACTAGTCCGGACTAAATAAATACTTTTTTAGGGTTTCCTGCAGAAAGGGAAAAACAGAACCCTTCGCCGTCTGTTACCAGGGTGTATCATGATCTGTAATAGCTAAATAGTTAAAATTTGCACAATTTGTCGCATTGCAATAGTTTTCAGAAAAGGTAGAAGATATCTAGCTAATATTCTGTCACACAGCTGAGAAAAGTCTTCATCTGCTTCCTCTGGCGATCTCGATCCCCCAATCAGTCCCATATAATATTCTTGTCAAATCTCTAACACACGGAAAAACATTATTTACTTTGCAAAATAACGTACCTCTTAACTAATAGGCCAATGTCACAAACCATACAGCCATAACTGCCAGTATTGTCACAAAATGGCGGCTTGCGAAATTATACGTAAAATATTTAGGCGTAGGCACACCCTGTTGAATAGTTGTTTCATGATAATTTAGTGCAATTGAGGTTGTCTATAAATAATTCGATATATTTAGATTACTTTAGATTTTATAATTAATGTTATCGATACTGTAAACCTTTATAAATAATTTCGAATATTGTTAAATACATTATTCAATGTTTTGTAGTCCGTTTTCAAATTCTTGAGCTGTAGCTTATATCATAATATTGATAAAAGAATTTCCAAAATTGATTCAGTACATCCTGAGATTACCCATTACAACATTGTAAAATCAGAAACTTTGCTTCCTTTTAACAAGAATCGCAAACACTTCTTAAACAACCTAAAAAGAAACGTCATCTCAATTTGACATTACAAACAAACGCACAGAGCGCGACGTATCGCAAGTTCGATCCCCGCGTAGGACAAGCGTCTGTGTGATCCACGAATGCTTGTCCTGAGTCTGTGACTTGAAAGTTTGTGAAAGCCCCGCGACACAAGGATTCAAATCCTTAGTGCGGGAGTCGTTAAAAAAACTGTTCATAATTCACAGAGGAAAACATTTAAAAAAAACTTGCTTATCAGTAATACATACACAAAATCGGTTATCAATAAACGCATTTACACAAGGATGCAAACCGTTGCGAAAATCCTGCAATCAATTATTAATATGTGTATTTAGCAACGTAAATAATGCAAAAAACAGACAACAGGGCAACGAAGGGCAACATAGATCATAATACATCAACATTAGAATAGAAAACGTACAGTATTGCCAGTATAACTTGGAGCATCGGGGAAGAGCTACAAAATATCTCTGTCTCTGTTTCACACGTACAGCTTCTATACTTTGAACTCACTCTTACAAGCCTTTTTTCTTTATCGAAGCGCCAACTTACTTAACAAACGTGACCGGTACTGTATGTGAATGACATTCCTCTTCGACAAGTGACGTGACTTTGACTTATCAGTTTAACTGCACATATAGCTGAATGGCACGAGTTCGAACCCAGCGTAGGACAAGTGTTCGTGCGTTCCTTAAATGCTTTTCCTGAATCTGGACTTCTTTTTATGCTACAAACTTGGATGTTTGTCAATGCCCAGTCCGTTTTAAAGAAAAAATAAAGAATATACAACATTTATTGCAGACCACAGACCATAGAACACATGAAAATAAGATTTAATAAACAAATAAAGGGTGCTACAATTTATAATTCTTTAGCATCAAGTATCTACATTTAATCATAAAAAAACAACGACAATATTGCCAAACGAAAAAAAAAACAAAATGCAAATAGAATTTTGTCATCAATTTTTTTTTCGATTCGAAGCAACAATTACATTTTAATTAGCCGAATGTTAATGAAAATTATAAATTCTGCCGGCAATGTGCGGTATAACAAAAAACAGGAAGTTTGCAATTGTATGATCGGTAATTAGGCCACACATAATTGTTTACGTAAAGAAAGGTGCATTTGTTTTTCAAGAGAATTGTGCTGTTACGATATTGAGAATCAATAATTATAACCAAATTGTAATTATCCCACAATTGGGCAAAGACAACTCACATAGTTACAACCCGATTTGTCATTGAATAGAGAAAAAACTTCTTGAAATTTAAAAAAAATCTACATTTCTGCCGTTCCAAATTAAAAAAAAAACATTAATATATTAAATCAACGCATTCATTTCTAATTTAAAATAGTGCTAAGGCCATAAAAAGCGAACCAGTTATTAAAATAACAAGTTGTTAACGGATAACGTTGGAACGGAAGAACTAGTTATAAACTATGGTTGTTACGAAACACGCATGCCTAATTCAAGGCGTTTTAGCATAATAATAACTAGACTGAATACTAATAATGTGACGGTTGTTTAAACAGTTAATTCGTTTAACTTTACGATCTGTTAACGGTTTTAAATAACTATATAGTTACGTAAACCGTTCATTTAGGACTGGATAGTTTTTTGCTTGTTGATAGCAATCGATTATATACGATTATGTTAAGTCTTTTGTTCAATGCAATCAACATTGATAGATCAGTGGTTCACGAGAACGTCTAATAAGTATTGTGAAATGTCGCTCTTAATAAATGACCACTTGACATAATGCAAAATATTCTGAAAAGAAAAAATATATTCGAAAACTGAAATTTGCCTTTAGATGAAATCTATTTAAGAACAAATCCTAATGACAACAGTCAGCGATTGCAATAGCCTTTCTGCTGCTATTAGTCCCAGAGCTCCTTCGAAATCATCACCTAAACAAATAACTTCATTCCTTTTTCTAAAAACTCTTTCTTCTTCCCCAGATCGCTTTTGTCGCCCTCCTCGGCTATGCCTCAGCCTCAGCCCTGCTGAGCCCCCTAGTCTACGGGGTCAACCATGGTGACGCTCAGGCGGCCGCCATCGACGCCACCGTAGCCGCCCAGGACCACGCCCGTGCCTTCGGCGAAAGCCAGGCCCGTGCCGCCGAAGCCGCCGTCCAGTTCAACGCCGAAGCCGCCCGCCAGGTCGCCGAGACCCAGCGTGACCTCCACGAGAACGCCTACTGGGGTACCCTCGCTGCCAACCAGAACGCCGTAGCTGCTGCCCAGTCCCACGCTGCCGCCGCCAGTGGTGTCGCCGCCGCCCGCGCTGGCTACGCCGCCGCTGCTGCCCCTTACGTAGCTGCCCCCTACGGCATCGCTGCCCCCTACGGCATCGCCGCCGCCTACGGAGTCCACGGCATCGCCGCCCCCTACAACCTCGGCTACCACGGCTGGTAAATCGACTACCGACACCATTAACCGTTACTTAAAAAATAACCGTCCCAACGAACTGTTATTCTTCAAGTAACCGTTATTGGCAATCCCTTCGTCGGTTGTATCTGGTAACACTGGTGGTTTTCCGATCGCCAGTGTTGCCAGGTAGCGGTTGGCTTAGGGTTGTGCTACACCACCGCAACAAAGATAGAATTCTGCTCAAACGAACTAAGGTCTCATATAGTAACTCTCTTTGTAAATAAAAAAAGTTTTATACATGCCATCACTGCCAAAGTGTAAATAAACACGTTTTTACAAAACAGATTTGTTATGTTTCATTTTCCTACTCCTAAAACATTCTACTCTAATGCTGAATATTTTATTTTTACCAGGTGACCTGTTCCTTCGACTTGATATATCCAGTGACCTTAACAAATAACGTGGCTTTCTATTAGAAAAAAAAAACAAATCGCAATCTTAAAACTGAGGTACAACACAAACTTTTACCTATGAATTCTAATGAACACAAATCATATTTCTTTGAGAGCCTTAAAACCAACAACATTTGTGAAATTCGATGAAATCATTTATTCTGTAGGTAGGATATTTCATCACTTTTAAATTACATGTCTTGATATCATCAACATACGTCTATCTCACTAACCTGAGAAGAAATGTCGAAACAAACGTAGGTCTATACCGATAAACAATCAAGTGTATAATTTTAATTTAGAGATGCAGTTAGTCACTATCGCATTACAATAGAAAACTTCAAATGTATATGAATGACATTCCTCTTCGACAAGTGACATGACTTTGACTTGTCAGTTCAATACATTTGAGGCATACGTCAGCGTTAGCGTGAGGAGTAATGTTGTGCAAAGACCTGTAGTTAATCATACATCATTATCCTATCCCTTTCCCAACTGTTTTGGGGTCGGCTTCCAGTCTAACCGGATTCAGCTAGGTACCAGTGTTTTTTACAAGGAGCGACTATCTGATCTCCTTAACCAAGATACCTGGGCAACACGATACCCCTTAGTTAGACTGATTGTCAGACTTAACAAGCTTCTGACTACCTGTAACGACTGACAAACATGTATGAATAACAGCCGGGACCCACAAGTCAACGTGCCATCCGAAATACGGAGGAACTAGTTATGACAAAGATGGTCACCCATCTACGGCCCAACTGCGTCAAGCGTAGCTTAAACTGTGATCGATCCACTTGGGCAGGTATAACTTAGCCACGACCTCCTTGTAGTTAGTCATACCTTAACTAGAAAATCGAATCGAAACAAATCTTAAATCCAAATAACCAATTTTCAAAATGTAACTGGTCTAGCTAACATAGTTCTTGATATACAGTATTTTATTTAAATTTTGAAATCACAATACTTGCTTCAGTTACGACAATAATTTACAAGATTAATATGTAAATTCAAAACAGAACATTTACAAGGAATATATCAATTAAACAAACGACTTACAAACATGATATTCAGAATAGAAAACCTAGGGCAACAAAATTAGCATTGTTGAAAATTTATGATTACATTTAGAAACTTGTTTTTCTTTAGACCATTTGTCTGTAGGTGTGTTTCTAATAAAGGTTATGGATAATTAATTACTAACTATTATTATTAATCTGATTAAAATAAAATACCCAATTATTATAATATCTGTACATGTGCTCTCCCTGGCAGCGTGCTAGACTAATTTTTGTTTTATTTGTTTGTCCTATAAGTGTCCCCACAACCTTTATTCCTAGAAGCTTTGACATGCCTTGACATTCCTGTTACGGATTTGTTTAGGACTACATATATACTGTATGTAAATTTTCATTAAATTATAATTATTACTGTTTTCGTTGAGCCGCAATAAGCTGTGAACATGTATCAACAGCGCTTGGAAAGCAGTGACGGTCGAGCATTATTGGAAAAATGTCCAGATTTGGCAATGTATACCCTATCCCGATGTCGGCTAGCCTGTTACCCAAGCCGCGGACACATAGATATATTATGTATAAACTTATAACATAAATACATATTATAGTATGTTGGGATCGGCTTGAATAACAGCCGGGACCCACAATAGGGATGATGACAATTTTTTTTTGCAGTGTCCGTTTTGTAGTTTTTTGTATAATAATGGATACGTATTTTTTAATTTGTCCCGCAAACATAAATTGACCAAATTACAGTGAATGAAACTTACACGTGACGTCACGATTGAGTATAAATTTTACTCTATCGTTACGTCACAAGCCCGCTCTCCTAAACTTTAAAGCAGTTAATCTTTGTCAATTCTAGTTTTTCTGAAAAAGGAAAAAATACGTGTCCATTATTATACCTATTTAAAGTGCCTTCCGAATAACGGAGGAACTCGTTATGACAAAATGGTCATCCATCTACGGATCAAGCCCATCAAGCGTAGCTTAACCTGTGATCGACTCACTTATGCAGTTACGCTTATAGTTATTTATTGGGCACAAATACACATAGTACCTGTGCTCATATAAACAGAACATCTGTTTCTACCTACGCATTAATTCCAAAATGGCAAAAACAAAAGCTTCTGGAAATTTCGCGACCAGCCCTATAGGGAAATGGCAAAGCAATATGACCTTTACGCCAATGGTAATAAGAGTTAATTACATTTGTTAGTCTGTTGATCTCGTTTACTTGATGCCTGGACTGCCTTGAGGAGGGCGTAGGCTTTTGTTGGTTCGGACACACGGGTGGGAAGTTTAGACAACCATTTTAATACTATTTTACTAGTTTAAATAACTATTTGCAATAAATATTTCAGCAATAATCTTCTGTTTTCCATCGTCTGAGCTGAGTACCAGTGTTTTACAAGGAGCGACAGCCTATCTGACCTCCTCAACCCAGTTACCTGGGCAACACGACACCCCTTGGTTAGACTGGCTGTCAGACTTTTTCAAGCTTCTGACTACCTGTAACGACTGTCAAAGATATGGGAATAACAGCCAGGACCCACAATTTAACGTGTCTTCCGAAACACGGAGGAACTCGCTATTACAAAGATGGTCACCCATCTACGGACCAACCGCATCAAGCATAGCTTAACCTGTGATCTAATCACTTATGCGGTTGTAGTCTTTAAAGGAGTAAAATCTAAATTCGTGTTTTGTTTTATGTGTGCGATTTTTTTTATTCTTTTTTCATTTAACGTGAAATAGCTGTCGCTTGTCAAATTTCTTTTTTCAAGTTTGGCTTAGTAGTTTTTTTATTTGAAATCGGTGGTGTGCATTTGTTGTAAAAATAATCTCCTGCAAGGCAAATAAACACCTACTCCAAATCCACCAACAATTTGAAGTCAATACAAACATTTATAGCTGCAAAAACATACCCGCCCACGGCTAAATCGAATAAAACCATGTTTTAATTTAAGGATTCACCTACCTCCCTCCCATAAGACATCGAAATTCATCCAACCTTTCGGGCATAAGCAGTTCCAAGGTGTCAACTCCATACCAAATTACATCGAAACCAGTCCAACAATTTAGGCTTAAAGAGATAACCAACATAAACATACATAGAGTGATATGCTTTAACAAGTTCGACACCCCAGAAACCCGTGTGTCATATCATTTGGACGAAATAACTTATGAATGTAGATCACCTTGAGGGACGAAATGAATTCAACGAGATGTAATTACGCACATACATTAGCGGCAGGCCGGCAAATGTCAACGTTGCCTGCACTTCCTCGATGAATACGTATCAAGTATTAAATAAAGTCCTTTAGCTGTCAGTCAAGAAATAATTTTTGCATGAGTTTAGACAAACAGGGTTTTTTAGCTTATAAGAAACAGTGCGGAGGAAGCGGTGGCGAGACGACCTTAACGCTTACCGCGCAGGCTGGTTCCATGCGGCCCAGAATAAAAAATCGTGAAAGGATTTGGGGGAGGTCTTGCCCAGCAGTGGGACACAGTGGACTAGAGAAAAAAAAGCCTTAGTTTGGTTTAGTGATATTCACATAGTGATGAGACCCAAGTCATAGGTCTTAAGTTCTATGTACCAAGTCCTAGACTTTTAGACATCTCGAATGTTTTGTGCATTTAAAAAAAAAATCTACCCTATTCATGCTTCGGTATACATGAAAAAATGAGGCTCCTGCCCCTGATCTCGAGTAAATTCATAGAGAGTGCACCTGATTTGACTGCTCGGATAGCCGAGTGTTTGAGGTCACCACGCAATTTCAATTTCATCGTTTGATATAAAGGTTGATCCGATTAAAAGTGATTAAGAACAGGGGGACATAATTCAAGTTTAATACAAAACAAACCATTTTCATCGCTCAATCCGTTCGTAAGGTAAGATGTCCAAGACAGAGAGATAGAAAAGTCAAACTCATAACACCCGTCTTGCCTTATTGCATCGGGGATTCAAAACTACAGGACATGCTTAAATAAGATATTAAACATCCACGCAGGATTCAGCTCATAACAAAATACAAAGACAACAATAATAAAACCAGAAAAAAGTTATAAAGTTTAATGTTTAAAAAAAAGAGTTACCAAGTACCGCCAAGTCTCTTGGGCAGCTATAAACCAAGCTTTAGAGTTTAACGGTTTAACCAAAAGCTACCAAGTACCTACTGCTAAAAAATAAAGTTTAACGTTTTAAACCAAAAGCTAAGACTCTACACTAATATACAGGGTGTGGCGTAAATAATGGATAACCCCGAAAGTGTCGACTGGCCAGATAGTCATCTATCATTTCCCCAACTTATATCAGATTATGCCCATGGATGACCAAATTATTGATATTTTCAATAAAACTCGTACTTGCTTATACAAAATCAGCTGCCATTTCTACTATTGCTGACTATTTTTCGTTCTGTTTTTTTTATATCACTCCTACATATCTGTATCATCAGAACAGCATCAAATTTTTTTAATACAATCTAAGATAACTTGGAAAAAAATAATTTTTCTCAATTTTTAATATTTTTTCTTAAGAATTATGGAATTTCGGGCCCCTGTATCGAAAAAAAATGTTCTACTCTGTGGTAGCCCATTATCTTTAAAACTTGCCCATTTAATGCAGATTCTAAAATGGTATAATAATCACCAGTATCTTAACAAAGCACCAAGTTATTGCTGTTCGAATCTAAAAAGAGAATTGTCATACAAAATTGATTTTTAAATTAAATTTTTTAACACTGCTGTAACTAATTTTAAACTCAAAGGGAATGCAATTTTCCTTAAAATTTGATCGTTATGGGTTGGTTGACACAATAAAATACATTAATATTTAATAACATTTATTGTAAAAATTTACACAAGATGTTCAAAATGGGCTCCTTCAGCTGCTATGCAAGCTCTACATCTTCTTATAAACGACCGTTTTAATCGATTCGCAAATCTTGCTGACGATATTTCGTCAGCAGCCGAACGTATGCTTTGTCGTAGCTGTTCAATTGAAGTTATTTCTTTTTTGTAAATCTTCTCCTTCAAGCAGCCCCAGCAAAAGAAATCGAGTGGGTTCAAATCTGGCGACCTAGGTGGCCATAGTATTGGCCCTAGACGTCCTATCCACCTCTCTGGATAGGTCTCGTTTAAATATTGCCGTACTCTTACCGCATAATGTGCGGGGCAACCGTCGTTTTGAAACCACATGTTTTCACATACTTCAGGGGGTACGTCCTCCAACAACACAGGCAAATTATTTTGCAAAAAATGCAAATAAGTTTCTCCAGTCAGGGTCGCTGGTAATTCAAATGGTCCAACAATTTGACCGTTTAGGATACCGGTCCATAAATTAATCTTAAACTGGTGTTGTGATCGATCTTGTCTTATTAATTTCGGATTTTCTAGTTGCCAGCTATGAAGATTATGTAGATTTAAATATCCATCTCTCTGGCACGAGGATTCGTCACTCCATAGTATTTTATTGAAAAAATCTGGTTCCTCTCTCATTCTTCTTAACATTGTTCTACAAAATGCTACCCGTAATGGATAATCTCTCGGAAGTAAGGTTTGGACTCGCTGAAAATGGTACGGGTATAATTCGTGCCGTTTTAATATGCGATGTACCGTCCTGGTTGACATGCCAGCACGACGAGATAACACACGAACTGATATGCTGGGATCTTCGTTCACTATGTTCAAAACTGCTTCATCGTTGCTGATACGCGGTCTTCCTTCACTCGCACCGCCCACACCGCTGCCAGGTATTCTGCCTTCAGAGTATGCATTGTGTACTCGAATAAAAACTCTGTAATCGGGGTGGCGATTGTTTGGATATCTCTCCCGATAAAGTGCAGCTGCTTGGTTAGCATTACCTCTACATTCACCATAAATGTAGTGCATATTGGCATATTCTAACGGTGTGTAACGTTGAGGCATTGTCGCCGAGCGCCAAGTCGTCAGTAACAATATCACAGGTTAAAACTGTCTAAATCACTGAGCAAATCACAGTCCAGATGGAAACAGCAATGTCGTCGAGATCACTCAAAAAACAAGTCCAATACACGGGCAAAACGGAGTCCAGTAAGAAAAGCAGTAAGTCACAAATAAACAATAATAACAGCGAGGAACGAGATACGGGTGCGTGCGTCTAAGTCCGAGAATGTTAGTGCACTGAAGGTCGCATTTGCATAAAATCATAGACCGTCTCTTTCTTTCTTATAAAAAAATGTAATCTGTCCACTAGCATTGTAATAATAACTCTTTTGTTTATTGAATACGACTAGGATTCCAGGTAGTCGTCCATTAAAAAATAGGTATTTGGGTTGGGTGCGGTGAGTTTTTTATTACCTGAATCGAGTTTTTGCACTTCCATAACGCCCATAACATGATTTTAGATAATGACATTACTGTTTTTTGTAAGTAATAACAGAAGCAAGAGAATAATTTTAATATCGTTATTTTCAAAATTAAGACCCATGTAGATTCAAAACACTATAATATGGTGCTTTGTTAAGATACTGGTTATTATTATACCATTTCAGAATCTGCATTAAATGGGCAAGTTTTAAAGATAATGGGCTACCACAGTGTAGAACATTTTTTTTCGATACAGGGGCCCGAAATTCCATAATTCTTATGAAAAAATTTTTTAAATATGAGAATAAGTATTTTTTTCCAAGTTATCTTAGATTTTAATAAAAAATCTTGATGCTGGTCTGATGATACAGATATGTAGGAGTGATATACAAAAAACAGAACGAAAAATAGTCAGCAATAGTAGAAATGGCAGCTGATTTTGTATAAGCAAGTACGAGTTTTATTGAAAATATCAATAATTTGGTCATCCATGGGCATAATCTGATATAAGTTGGGGAAATGATAGATGACTATCTGGCCAGTCGACACTTTCGGGGTTATCCATTATTTACGCCACACCCTGTATAAAGCTGAAGAGTTTGTTTGTTTGAACGCGCTAATCTCAGGAACGACTAGATCGAATTGAAAAAATCTTTTTGTGTTGAATAGACCATTTATCAAGGAAGGCTATAGGCTATATAACATCACGCTGCGACTAATAGGAGCGTAGATACAATGGAAAATGTGGAAAAAACGGGGAAAATTCTAACCACGTGGACGAAGTCGCGGGCAACAGCTAGTTACTGCTAAGATTATCTAAACCTCTATTATTTGCCTAAGTGTTTCAGAATAGTTTAAAACTGATACAGTCATGTAGCAATAACTCAAAGATCACAATATTACGCGGCTATCGGCACATTGAGCCCTTAAATCAAATTTGTTACTAAATTGCAATTCCGCAAATGAATGTAGTGGTGATAATCTCAATTGGAACTGTATCTATATGTTCTAATATGATTTTAAGGTACGATGGGGTTGTCGTATTTGTAGAGACAAAAACACAAAATTTCTTCTTTTTATACGATCCCCGCTCTAAAGAAATGAATCTTTGTGTCGAGAGAGTTTCACAAACCATCAAGTCACATGCACAAAGACACCCAGACTCAGAACGAGCATTCATGTATCTCACAAACGCGGGGATCACTATTTTCTCTTCTTTAAATATGTTTCTTTGGAGTAAAGTTTAAAAAACATTAATTCCTACTAATGAAAATTAGTAATTTCGTACCCTACCCTATTCTCTCACTCAAACCGCAACATGCATACGATATCGTGGGCAAACCGGTTGCAAACAATACAAGGCTGGCCACCACGCCTAGACTAGATCTAGACCAGCTATTTTAATGCCTAGGTTCCAACCTAACTAAAATAAACATAGCTAACATGTTAATAAGTCTTTATATAGGCTATCAATTGGTGTGATTTTTAACAAAGGGTATATTTTTTTTTCTTAAAACGACTCTTTCACTAAATAATTTAATTCTAGTATCGCAGGTTTCACAAAACATTCAAGTTTTAGACATAAAGACACCCAAACTCAGGACAAGCATTCGTGGATCACACAAATACTTACCCTGCGCAAGGATCGAACTCGCGACACGTGGCGCACAGTGCCTTTGGCGATAACTAAAAGTGAGGCCAGACGAGCGTAATATTGTGAGTCGTGTGTCGCGGAATTTCGGTCGCTTTCATAGAAAAAGTGTTTCGCGAAGCAAAATGAGTGGTCAGCACCGTACCAGAAGACGAAAGTCTGCGACTTAAGACTCACAAAATTGCGCTCGTTTGGCTTCACCCTTAGACCACTAAGCTATCCATGCAGACGACCTTATTTAAATCTCTATTCTATCATTCATTTGTTTATCATTTAAATGTCAAAGCTGACTTGTAGTATTTACTTGTAGCCTCATTTAAACCAGGTGATGAAATATCGCTAAAGTTGTAATACATTGCGTAGCCACACAGCTCTGGTATCAAAAGTGATGTATCATAGCCAGCAATGTATAACTTGTGCGATAATTACCGCAGCGTTTGAGTGACGTTCGTGCGGGTGATATTTAATTATTGTTGTACTTATCAATCAGTATGGCTTAATATACAGTATATATAAGTATTAAAAAGAGCCTTGTACGATTACTTAAAGGGTATCTGTGATATAAAAAAAGTATTTTAATGTGACGGTGTTTGAACTTTACGCAGTCATTTCGTTACTGATAATATAAATTAAACTCTACGATCACTACATAAAGTTCATTATATGGTTGTCAAAACAAAGAAAGCGAGTACTTTAATCGCCTACTTTCGGACGACAACTACAATAAAATTGTCCCTGTTTGCTTTCCAACAGCTGTATCACTGTCATTTTATACCATAATTTGAAAATAGGCCTAAAATAAAAATCTGGGACGTATACGCATGTACGGGACGTATACGTCCGTCACACCGTGTATAAAAAATTGCCGTTAATTTAAGTTTTCTTGTTCGTCAGTATCAATTATAGCTCAAGTAACAACAAATTCAAAATTGTATTAATTATTTTAAAAGGCGAATATGCCTATCACCTTTAAAATAAATAAAATGATTATAAATAAGGTGCTCTTCCTCTCCGCAATTATTGAAAATATTCTCTATCAGACAGGGTCTAATTATTTCTAAATCATTTCATTTTTTACCAGCAATATGTCTACAAAAGAGATTGCAAATTTTGTTTTAAAATCGTCATCACACACTACGCTGACACAAAAAAATCGCGACGAAAATACAATGGCCCTAAATCGCCTCCTTGGTCAACAGACCCCTGGAACTACAGCGACCGGCGTCAAACCTGCTCCTATAATAATCACCTACCTTTGCTGTCGACATTGCCTTTCAATTGCTCAGCTTTCGCTTGCAGTTTTGTTTGCATATTCTCAGCACCCTCTTTCATTTTAGCCAGTATACCTGTGAGAGGAAGGACATTTTAATCACAAAAGCTGTTGAGTAATTAATGTTAAAAGTTTGTGAGGTATTTAGTGACAAATTGAATAACTGAAATTTAAAGTATCTAAGGCAAATATGTCTGTCGTATGGATAGACGTATTAAAGACTCCGGTTAAGTCTGGAAACAGTCGTGCTATTCCGATGTAATAAAGATAATAAGTTTCAGATGACGTATAAGTTTAAAAGTTTTATGGTATTTTTCATTTTTGCTTACAATTGCTCTTTAAATATTGCATTTATTCATTAGTTTATACTTCTTATACATTAAAACATGTACAAAGCGGAATTATTGCCCGAGGCATTTCGATAATAATTAATGATATAATTCCGATAAAAATCCATATTACAGACAAAGAATAAATTAGCGTCAGTCTAAAAATACCGATAAAACATAAAAATAGTTATAACATGGCAAAAAATTACATTTTCATTAAAATGTAATCGATTGAGTAATCAAAATCTTTATGTTACAAAAAAAATACATTCCAATCACATACACACAGAGACACAAAACTATGATGCTGGGTTCGAACCTGCACCACGACAGTTGTCATGTGCCACTACACCATTAGGTACATTTCTGTTGTTTTCAAATATAAATACAAACCATGTTTATCCTTTTCCTTTAGAATCCTTTCCATATCGCCGGCTTTGTCTTTGACACGGCCAAAGAAGTCTATCCGTTAATGTGAGCGTGCGCAAAAGATAAACGTTTATAAAAACTAGAAATATTTTTGAAGTAGGCTAGGAGTTGGTAATGGCACCCAACATGGGGCACACAAAATTTTATTTTCCATTTCTTTTACGTGTTTCTTAAATGATTATATGTCCTATGGTTTTAAAGTGTTATAACATTTCACAACACAACGCCCTTTAACTAAGTAGTCCAGATACTAGATATAGTAACATACTAAAAAAATCTTCAACAGGCCAGCTAAAATCCAAATACCTATATTCTCTATCTTTGTCAGTCTTTACAGGTTGCCAGAAGCTAGAAAGTCTGACAACCAGTCTAACTAAGAGGTATCGTGTTGCCTAGGTAACTAGGTTGAGGAGGTCAGATAGGAAGTCGCTCCTTATAAACACTGGTACTTAGCTGAATCCAGTTAGACTGGAAGCCGGCCCCAACATAGTTGGGAACAGGCTAGGATGATGATGAGGATGATGAATCGTTATAATCACCTGATATTCTCTTGGTGGCGTCCGGGCTGGCCGACTGCGTCAGTGCTGCCACCTTCATGTACTCGCTCGTGATCAGACCCGCCGCCTGTAGGCCCACACATTTATGGTTGACATTGTATATTCATCCCTTTCTATCTAATTTTAAGTATAATTTGTTAGCATGGTGTATGCGCCCTAAGCACACAATAAAAGGTATTTTCTTTGACCCACCAAAACACTGCGTTCCCAACAATGTTAATCAGGGAGCGGTAGCTACGTTACAACATTGTTTTGATATCATAGGCCTGTGTTTTAAAGAAACCATTGAACCGCTTTTTCTTTTGAATGTGTAAACGAAAGTATTTAATCATTGTGTCGCGGACATTCACAAACATTCAGGCACCCAGACTCAGATTTAGAATCACCGGCATCATAAAGCGTGGTGTATATTATTTTCATATTTTTGCTGGTAATACACAGTATAGTAGATATATAACTATTTATATTTTACCTCGAGACTAGCAGGACTCATGGCGGAGTACTCCTCGCTGAGCAGCTCCACAATCAGACCCTCGATGTCGAAGAACAGGATGTGGCTTTCAGGGTCTAGGGGAACAATGACATACATTACTTGGGTTTACAAAATCCATCAGTTAGATAAATGAAAAATTTAAATAATAATAATACTAAAAATTAAATCTGAACTTTTTCTGAAGAATTTGGGGGTCTTTACCCTGAAGTACGCGATAAGCGGACTTTCTGACGGTTTTTTTTTCAAGACTTTATAAGTAAGTAGTTAATAATTATTTTGATTTCCTTGTTATGTAGTGATGGCCTTACGATTCCTGGATTCATATGCACGCGGTGCAGGATCGATCTCATAACGGCTATAGTTTTGGAGGTTATATGTGCTTTCCTAATGATTTTAAGACATCAGTGACAAATATTAAAGAAAAATATAAGGAATCTTGTATTCTTAATATTGGAATCTATATTCAACGATGCCAATGTTGATCAATTCTCCTAAACCTTCCCTATATGGGCCAAGGGAAATAAACTGAGACGTCTTTATTGTAGTAAAATTAAACTATATTTTATTGAGTTTCTGATTTTGTAAGCTGTACATACATACTAATATATTAGGCTGAAGAGTTTGTTTGTTTGAACGCGCTAATCTCAGGAACTACTGGTCCAAATTGAAAAAATATTTTTGTGTTGAATAGACCATTAATCGAGGAAGGCTTTAGGCTATATAACATCACGCTGCGACTAGTAGGAGCGAAGATACAATGGAAAATGTGAAAAAAAGACAGGGCAGGTATAAATCATAACTTATATCTTCTACCCACGGGGACGAAGTCGCGGGCAACAGCTAGTATTTAATAAATTGCCTGTTTGCATATTTCGACTTGTAAATTTTTTTCATTAAGTTTTTTCCATCCATGTTTACCTTTCCATGTTATGTTACACATGTTTGTACAATTAAATATATGTTTAAGTTATCACGAGATTTTCTTGGTTGTTATGTTATGTAATGAGTAAATGATGAGTAATGAGTGACAGTCTGACCTGCCGGGTTGGAGCGGAACCCTTGCACGGTGAGCTGCGCGCGGCGGGCGCGGGCGGGCTCGGCCAGCGGGCCCGCGCTGCCGGCCGGCCCGCTGTGCTGCAGGGCCGCCAGCCCGCGCTGCGTGGCCGCGCGCATCGCCGTCAGGTTGCGGTGCCGGAGACCCCTATGGGCGAAAAGGGAAAATTAATGAAAATTTGAAAAAAAGAACAAAGTTTTTCAAAAGAAAGAAGGGTTACCCAAAAGGTTAACTTTGAGTTACGAAAATGATACTAGATGATGATATATGATACGAAGTAAATTTCGTAGTACTTTATGTACGCTACGAAATATATATAGATCGAATCATAAGTCGGAACGTAGCACGTTGCAAACCGAGCTAAAAAGAGCAACACGTAGCAAGTTACCACGGTAAATAGCGAAATGCGTAGTACATCAGGCAGCACAATACGTAGCAGAGTTCGTAGCACTGTTCAACAGTCGAAGACTAGTGTACTGATTGTGGTTCATTAGTTTAAGTGATTGGGAAACCGGATGAGAACAGATTATCCCTGGGTTTGATTATAGATTTTGCGTTCGTGGTTTCGTTAAATGATGAGAAATGTTTGACGATCAAAATCTGTATATGATTTATTTAAGATAGAAGTTACTCTTTGAAACTACGGAAATCAATCCTCGAACGATTGCACACGACTCCCACTTTAATGCATTGAATCTTTGTCGCGGGGGTTTCACAAACATTTAAGTCGCATACACTAAGGCACCCAGATTCAGGACAAGCATTCGTTGATCCAACAAACGCTTGTTTTACGCGGGGATCGACCTCGCGACACGTGTTGTAACCTCAACCACTCGGCTATGCGTGCAATATTTACATGCATTTCATTCTCAATAGTCTACGTATAATTACCTGAAGAAGTGCACAGCAGGATTCGCCAAGCCATCACTGGATCCAGTCGACAATGACCCGCCAAGGTCATCAGCTATCGCCTCATCACACGCCGCCAATACTTCTTCAGCGATCATACCTGAAAATATAATCATTTTGAATATTGTCCTTCAATGAACGATGACTTAAAAGAGACCCCCCTGAGTTTGTTCCGACATTTCTTCTTAGGGTAGTCAGAAATTATCAACCCCAGCGAGCTTACAAAAAAGACATGTTAAAGTGATGATATTTTCAAAATTCTGTCTGAGGGTATAAAACGATTCTTTGTTTTTTTGTCTACAAAATAAAATAAAAAACACGTTTCCAATATTTTTTGAAAAATATGTCTGATGGTCTAAACAGATTTTTTTGTCAAATACTCAATACTCTTTTTTCAGTTAAAAAGTTGCCTCCTTTCTCAGGCTGTAGACTATATTATGATGCGTAACAAATTCGATTACAATCTGTTCATTAGTTTTGGCGTGAAAGCGAGTCAGACAGACAGACAAAATGGATACATAGTATATACATCTAGACCCTCACCATGCAACACCCTATCCAGATGCCCTGTCTCCATCTGCCACACGAAGACGGTTCCGTCGCTGCAGCCGACCACCATGAAGTCGTCGGCGGGACGCCACTTGATGCTGACCACGGGGAACAGGTGGCGGGAGGCGAGGGTCACGCACTTCCGCTCCGAGAGACCTTGGTAAAGATATGGGGTTGTAGGTGCAAGTAAATAATTATAATTTTTGTTTAATAAATTATATCGGGTACTGCTGTTTAGATTTGAAAGATTCTTTAGGTGTTAGATAGTCTATTTTTTGAGGAGGGCCGACGTATGAATAGGCTGCCATTGGGAGCAGGGCAGTAACAAAATATGTTACAAAAACAAATAAATAAATAAATGCGGACAACATCACATACATTGTTCTGAACCCAAAGTAAGTTGCTGAAGCACTTGTGTTATGGAATTCAGATACAACGAAGGTACCACAAACACCCAGACCCGAGACAATGTAGAAATGTGAATTTTTACATTGACCCGACCGGGGATCGAACCCGGGACCTCAGAGCTAGCGACACCTTGAAACCGGTGCGTATGCCACTCGACTACGGAGGTCGTCTATATAAAACATTGAGAATATGCGTACACTCTGAAACTATTAATGTTTTTTTTTAATCATAGCCACGCGGAAGAATTCGTACGCAACAGCTAGTTATTCATAAACAAGATTAGCCTTGAGGGAATTGCAAAAGGACGGTATTAATACAAAATGGATCATTACACGCAAATGACGGGGATCGGACCCGTGACACGTTGCTCGAAGTTGGCGCTATGACCTGAACCACTATCCATGAATCCTGCACGATTTCTCAGATAAACTTATCGTCCCTCATACAGAGAGTAGAATCAAAAATATCTGAATTCAAAAACTACAATTATGAATTTACTTACTTAACAATGTCACGCTATGATCGGAAGCGACTGAACAGATGCATTTCTGGATTCGGGACTGCAAGACGAAAAGAAAACTTTACATACATAAATTTGCCATACACTTTACTATACCGTTTGTTATGGCCGTGCGGGTCTATCTTTCTACGTTTCTATACTTTTCCGTAAAAAAAAATGCTCCCGCAGTTAGGAATTTAACCCTTGTGTAGCGAGGGGTTTCACAAACACACATATCACATGCACAAATACACTCAGACTCAGAACAAACATTCGTGGATCGCACAAATGCTTGTCCTACACGGGGGTCGAACTCGCGACACGACGCGCATTGTGGGTTTGGCTGGTGACCTCAACCACTCGGCTATTCGTGCATTCAATTTAAGTACCCCTGATGCACTGCCGCGAGGGTAGGGAAATGATCCAATGAAATAAGCGGGACGCACGTCACCAGAAATCAAAAAATATAGCAACATCTGGAAGAAAAAATCCATCCTTTGCCCAACAGTGGGATGTGCCAAGTTATACTCACACTACAGTTGTGCGGCGGCACTATAAGCTGTGTGATCTCGCCGGCGTGCACGCAGAAGCGATGCAACAACGCGCCGCTGAACAAGTCCCACAGACACACAGCGAAGTCTATACCACCGGATACCAAGTGGGATTTGTCGTATCTATAGACAAGTTTCATAATAAGGCCAACCATACGAGATAAAAAAACGGAAACAAGCTGACCGTTACTGAGTTACATTGCGATAGCGAGGGACTATTATCCATAGGGGTATCACTTAGGGGTATGAAAAATAGATATTAGCCGATTCTCAGACCTACTGAATACGCATATAAAATTTGGTAAAAATCGGTTAAGCCGTTTCAAAGGAATACGGTAACTAACAACGTGACACGGGAATATTATATATATACTAGCTGACCCGGCAAACGTTGTTTCGCCGATTTTTTTTTTAGTTGTATGTATTTTTAATGCCACATTATAAAAAAAATAAAAACAAACAATTTCGTCCAAAAAATAAAATATTTTTTTTTAGTGTGAGCAACCCTTAGCACTTAGGGGTATGAAAAATAGATGTTGTTTTATTCTCAGACCTAACCAATATGTATACAAAATTTCATAAAAATCGTTCGAGCCGTTTCGGAGGAGTACGGTAACTAACATCGTGACACGGGAATATTATATATATATTTATTTATGTTATAAGACTTCTGAATCTGCGATTGCACAGATAGCTAAGTATAGACCAGTATACCACTTGGCTAATATTTTGACATACCTTTGGTGCACATGGTGTGGGTACAGCAGACAGTTAACGCGTCCGTTGTGACCCAGCAACAGTTGGTGGGGAGGCCAGTCTGGTGGTAGAAAATTAACATAGTAATTATATCTATAATAGTGTTGTATCTATAACTTCAGTGGAAGAAGGAAGAATCATCAATATCATTGTAGTATTGGACCTTCGCATGCCACATCTATATCTATACTAATATATAAAGCAGAAGAGTTTATTTGTTTGTACGCGCTAATCTCAGGAACTAGAGGTCCAAATTGAAAAATTCTTTTTGTTTCGAATAGACCATTAATCGAGGAAGGCTTTAGGCTATAAACCATCACACTGCGACTAATAGGAGCGAAGGTAGGTACAATGGAAAATGTAAAATACAGGGCAGGTATAAATCATAACTTATACTTCTACGTACGGGAACGAAGTCGCGGGCAGCAGCTAGTATAAAATATTCCTGATTGCAGAGAACTATTCGTTTGAAATTCTTGAATTGTACAATCAACGGCACTAATATTTTAAAACTTTGGTTGACAAAGCGGCAGAATTCGGCTTTACATATCGGCCAAACTCACGAAAGTGAGTCAAAAACATAATAGGAAAAACACAGTTTAAAAATAGTATCCCATACAGTATTCGGTATCGGCTATTCGTCCTTAACTAATCGCCTTAAATTATTCGGCCTCAACTTTTCGTCCTAACCCATTCTACCTCCAAATCCGGCCTCAACTATTCAATCTCAACTATTCGGCCTAAAATATCCGTCCTTACCGTCCAACTGCTGGTGGTTTCCATGCAGCAACTGCAACTGCACTGTATGCGTTGCGTTCACTATCACTATAGAGCCGTCTTCACGACCGACAACCAATCTGTTGGCTGCCAACAGGTATATCGATGCTGTAAGTTTTATTTCTGTAAGAAAAACATTATAATTATTAATTAAAATCTTGATTATTTCGGCTCATATATGTTCTAATACTAATTTTGGGTATACGATTTGTATTATTGATAAAACCCCAACGTCACATGAATTCAATAACTTTTTTTCTGATGGGAAATTATCAAATGACCCCTCCCGTTTAAGGTTGAGCGGAAGTGATTGTTAAATTTTACCGACTTGAACCCATGTTCCTTCGCGTCAACCCTTTCGGACGATCCCGCTAAACAACAATTAGACAAAAATTAACATCTTAATGCAGGTATTGAAACCACGACACGTCGCGTACTGTGGGTTTGGCGTGGTGACTTTCCTGGATAATATACCATATCCATTTAATTTCTTCCATCACGTTAAAACTATTTTGAATCTGTGACACATCATACCTTGTTCCTCAGGGTGGTTCAGCTGGTCCAGGATACCAACTGGGCTGGGATTCATCTCAGCCCACGCTATGTCCAGACTTGTGACCACGATTGGGGCGTGGGCTGTGGGCACAAGAAAAATTAAGTTGGTTGTGTGTGTAAGGGTAATGCTTGGTCGCTTGGACTCATAATTATTACTATCTGAAAAATTAAAAACTATTTCTTTGAAAGAAATAGAAAAAATATAAACAAAGTAGATTTTTTCTGAACAAACGATTCGGGTAGCAGTCGAAGTTCCATCTTCTCTTTCTTTCAATTATCCTTTTGGATATTTTAATTTTGTTTGTTTTACTTGCGGTCTCTATTCCATTACAATGAAAATTTAGAACCGCGCAACTTGAGTCATTAGTCAACGTTTCAAGTGCCTAAAATCTGTCTTATTTCGATACGCTTACACGACATACATGCGTCTCTTTTTAACATCTATATTCATATACTGGTAGCCAAACCCAACATAGTTGGGAAAAGGCTAGGCCGATGATGATGATTCATATTCATATTATTAATTGCATTTCACAATGTTTAAACAGATGCTACAAAATGTGTAAGAGATGTATACCTAGACCCTGTAGGGCACAAAAAAATCGTAACTTCACTTCTCTTATCTTAACTAAACTTAGCAAATTAATCTTAAATCTAACATTATTTAAATCTACAATAGATCGAGATCAATATCCCAACTTACTCAGCATCTGATTAATAGTGGGCACAGCAGCATCGTCGACGTTCCACACAGAGACAACACCAGCGGAGTCGCCGCGTAGCAACAGGCGCCGGTGCTTGCCGCCAGCTGAGGTGATGACGAAACGCATGGCAGGGGGACATGATAGCAGCTGAGGGATAGAGATAGGATTACGAACAGGCAAATGTTAACAATACGAATTAAAGATCGAATATAAAATATATATTGACTATTGATGTCAATTTAACAAGTTCCTACTAATATTATAAAGGTGAAAGTTTGTATGTATGGAATTTTTTTGCCCTTTCGAGCAAAAATAAAGCCAAATTTTAAAGCCGTATTCTATTCCAAAAAAAGTACCATAAGTCTTTGACCCCATATTACCACCCCTAACAACGATTTTTTCCAGTTGAAAAGTAGACTATCTGAGCAGTTTTCGCGTGAAAGTGAGACAAACAGACAAAGATACTTTCGCACTTATAATATTAGTGTGGATTGATAAATCTACTGCATGGAGCCAAGTGGTTAGGTATATACCTACCCAATTGAGTTTAATACAATTCTGTCATAATTACATGACTTTTTTTGCCAACCATACCTTGTTATCAGGGTGTCCAAGTATTCCGAACAGGACGGGACTGTCGTGGTCCACTGTGGGTCCGTGAAAACCTTTGTGATCCGGTACTGAACTATAGAAAACACAATATATATTAACAAAAGGAAATGAATGTACACTCCAAATGTTGTATTAGATGAGTAACGCGTGTTTACGAATAGGTAAAATATTATAAACTCCTTTTGACTGCACGGATAGCCGAGTGGTATAGGTAACTACGCCAAAGCCTCTGTACGCGACGTGTCGCAAGTTCGATCCCACGACACAAGGATTGAATTCCTTATTGAAAAACTATTTGTTTTATTCTTCAATATGAGGCCTTTGCCCAACAGTGGGATGCTCACAGGCTGACATAATCATTTATATTCGTAGGCACACTTTACTTACCTAATATTTAAAAATGGAGTAGATTATACAAACAAGGATTATTTAAATTAAAGAAAATAATAGTAAAATACTCAAAATCAAACAAAATTGTCGAAAAGGGATATTCAGGATCTGTCTATAGACTTTACTGATAAAATAAAATAATATTACAATAAACAATTTTTACAATTTTATTACATTCCTAAAAAAACACTGGATGTATGCAACACAGTGACTGAAAGACATGATTCCAAATAATGGTTCCTTTGTATTTAAAAAATTAATTGTTAGTCAACATTTACTAAACAATGATTTACATAATATACTGTAAAAAAAAATCCGAACCCCAAAAAAACAATATACTATCTAACTATTCAACAAAAATCTTAATTTTCAAAAATAACCGCCATTTTTATATATGACAAAGCTGAAAAGCTAATTCAAAAATAATCATTATTCACAACGAAAAGTTTGTTGCATACATCCAATCAATAACACACAATAATTAAAAACAAAGACCTAAATAAAAATAACGAAAATACAACTAAAATCGATGAATATCATGATAGTGCAAAGGCAAATTAAATAAACTATTAATATCTCAATAAAATTATACCATTTAATAAACTACAGAAGTTCTAACTAAATACTGGTTTGGTTACGTAAAGGTAGTGTCATATCGCGGGCTATATGAAATATTTTTTTTCATTTTTACTATAAAACATGTAGGTTAAATAGGACTTGCAATGGTGGACTTGTGATTGGAGGCCACTTAAGAATATTAACATTTACTCTGTCTCGAAAAACACGCCAAGACATTGATTCTGATATTGGCAAATATTTTGATTTGCTTCTGTTAATCAGTATAATGGATTTCGAAAGTCATATAGGCACTAGTCAGTGAATTTATATAAAACTAGCTGTCGCAGCGAAATGCGTACCGCCTAACAGTCAATGATAACAATGCAGACAATAATACAACTTTTACATATTTGTTCACCATTTAAACCTTCCCTGGACTTTCACGGACATTTCAAGACTAAAATAAGCCAAATCGGTTCAGCCGTTCTCGAGTTTTAGCATTATCATCATTGGCCTAGCCTTTTCCCAACTATGTTGGGGTCGGCTACCAGTCCAACCGGTTTCAGCTAAGTACCAGTATTTTACAAGGAGCGACTGCCTATCTGACCTCCTTAACCCAGTTACCTGGGCAACACGATACCCCTTGGTTAGACTGGCTGTCAGACTTTTTCAAGCTTCTGACTACCTGTAACGACTGTCAAAGATGTAGGAATAACAGCCGGGACTCACAATTTAACGTGCCTTCCGAAACACGGAGGAACTCGTTATGACAAAGATGGTCACCCATCTACGGACCAACCGCGTCAAGCATAGCTTAACCTGTGATCGTATCACTTATGCGGTTATAGCTTAGCCACGAGCTCTTAGTTTTAGCATTAATGAACAGCAATTCATTTTTTCAAAACAGACATCCATTAACAATATTGAATTTAGACTCCTTACTGTATCTCAACAACTATATTTCATTATTTACTAATTACTATTTCGTTATCAAACAAAAAAAATACTAAATTAAATTACTATATGACACAAATCTATATCCAACGCAAAGGAAACTAATAAAGCTTGGGGGTGCTAGCAAAAGAACACAACTACATACATACGGACAAACATATTTAATGTGCTGACCTACTGATAGCCCGGCCACGCAGTTTGCTATAAAAAGAAACGTATCTTCATATATTATTGTATAGTATAGCTTTGTGTTTAGCTTAAGGTTTATAGTACCATATTACCTCTTTGGTAATATATTTTCCTTTTTGGTCGGTTTTTTCTTTTTGGGTTTTTTTATGGACAATGTATGTATATTTTTATTAAAGGATTAAAATATGTTTCATTTTGACTGAAAATCTCCTTTTCCTCACTCTCAAAGAAAAGGTCAATTTTATTTAAATTTTGAAACATAAACCTACTTTCTATCCGCAGATAGTTTCGCGGGGCTTGGCTAGTTTCCTAAACATAGGAAATATTATTAATAGAAACCACTTAAACAAATTTTGGTTTCAAATGTAAGGTCCTTGAAACGTATTACCCTTATTTTTATTTTAACATTTACGCGGTCGAAACCGCGGGCAACAAGTAGTTTATAATACATTGTCCATAAAAAAACCTTCTTAATATCGAAATAAATATCTAAACATAGGCATTTTGTGCTCCGATGATTCTAAGATGATTCCAATGACATGCCAATGGAAACTAAACGTTAATCCGGAGATATAAAGTCTATATTTGAATATACGCTTGTACTTGTGAAATTGATTTTGAAAAAACGGAGAACTCATTTCCATTTAAGATATTGTTTAAATTAACATTATCTAATAGGAGTATGCACGAGGTGCAGGGAAAGTACTTTTGTGACTTTTTCAAAGTTAATAATAATAAATAAATGCGGCCAACATCACATACATTGTTCTGAACCCAAAGTAAGTTGCTAAAGCACTTGTGTTGTGGAATTCAGATACAACGAAGGTATCACAAACACCCAGACTCGAGACAATGTAGAAATGTGAATTTTTACATTGACCCGACCGGGGATCGAACCCGGGACCTAAGAGCTAGCGACACCTTGAAACCGGTGCGTACGCCACTCGACCACGGAGGTCGTCAGAGTTATAGGTAAGTTATAAGTACTTTCTTAATAATTAAGACACCACTGACAAACGGTGAAGGAAGACATCGTGAGGAAACCTGGATTACAAATACTGGAATCCGAAATCGCCCGCAGTGAGCTAGCGTGGTGATCAATGCTCAAACCTTTCCTATACGGGGAGAGGCCTGTGCCCAGCAGAGGGACGTATATAGGCTGGTTTTGAATAATTATTTATTCTATAATATAAAAGAAAGCAGTAAATAAATCATGTTAAGATTATCCAAAATGTTGACATAGAAAAAGCAAGTTGTCTTTCGGTATAACTGTTAGAGGAATAAGGATGTGTTTTGGTTCAAAGGGGTATTTAGGAAAAACTAGACGTGTGTCTCTCGCGAACGTTTAATTCCAACTAACTAGCTTGACAATAAGTGGACTGTAAGTTCTAATATAGTGATAGCTAGTTATAGATACACTCCTCTACTACTTAAACAATAACTGAATCAAAATCAAATGCACAATTATGTACAAGCGTTTGACTTCAAAGATAAACTCTTTGATTGAAAATTTTGTTACATTTAAAGCCATCTCAAGCAACATATGTCTTGAAATAATATAACTTGTGATATCTTTTTCTAGCTTGGTTGGTCATTTAGCGTTTTGGCCTTAGCTTCAATAAAAATCTTAACATTTATTTTTTTATACCAAGAATTCATGAAATCATTAACCTTCTAATTATTTAATAACGGTTTATTCACGCGTATTTATCTGAGCGGTCGCCGCGTCAGCTCATGATTAAGGACTCCGGTTGGGACCGAAACTAGTCGGGCAATCCCGATAAATACGCGTGAGTACACCGTTTTGAAATAGATGTTAATTCGCCTCAAGATTGTATTTATAATAACAATTCTCATTGTCTGATTAAGTCGACAATACTAGGTACAGTTTTTCTTTTACAAAAAAAACTTCTACGAAAAGTCTATCCTGATCAATAAGTTTTTATCAGTTTTGACCAATTTTTTGCTAACATCTTATTTTGAAGCCTGTTCACATTATTTAATACAAATTCTGTGCCTGGATATTATAAAAAAAAATGTTATTGGACTAAAATCTAAACTAAACTAACTATTCCACATCGAAAACCTTTCATCATCAGAAAACATATTAAATTTCAGAATAAATCGTTCTTTCTCGCAAACATTATTTATTTACAAGCACAGAAATTATATTTCATAAATGATCGGCACTTATTACACTTAAACACATCACATAAAATTATTTTAGACCAACAATTTCTTAATTCCCAAAGACTTTTAAATTGAAATATACATCATAAACCCAGTACTTACTTGGCGGGCAACTTGTATAAGTATCCTTTGCCTTCAGTTGAGCAGACTAACACTCTGTCCGGCGCTAGAAAGTCACCCGACATCCAACGCTCACCAGAGGGCGCTTGTATCGAACATAGCACCGAGAAATCGCCTGGAATTAAAGAGATATATATTATGATAACTGGCTGTCCGAGCAAGCGTTGTTTCACCGTATAAGGCAAAAGAAGGCGGTATGGAAAACAAATGTCTTATTGTTAGGCTTACCCGATTTGCACACAAAATTTCATGAGAATCGGTCGAGCAGTTTCGGAGGTGTTCAATTTCGTATACACGAGATTTTTATACATTAGAAGATTACTAGAATACTACTCCTTGTTATCTCTCTATCACTAATTCGTATGCTATGTGTGATTTTTACCTTTTTCATAGATTTGTGGAAGGGCTACTGTGGCGCCACCGCGACCCTTTCGCGCGTCACAAATGTGAAGGCTTTTAGGCTAATTTTCTAGCCGAAGAAGGATATGAAGAATGAATACGATTTTAACTGAATTAATCTTACAGGAAATAGAAAATACGTTTCTGATTGTTTTTTTTTTTTGGGTCCGAAAGTAGTCGAACAACCGTTGGAACACTTAATAACAAAATGTTTTTATTTCAAGTAGGTCTATATCATGCGAAATAAAATGTATTTTGGCAGTCTTACTTAAGTGTTTAAGAAATAACAAAATTATTCCACAACTTGCACAAAAAGCTATCTAGTCTTTGTCCCGGGTGGGAATCGACTCCCGACCTCCGGTATAGCAGTCAGGCCTTCTGACCACTAGACGAACAGTCCAATCAAGCATCTATTTTTTATCTCGACTAAGGAAGGAATTTAATCCTTGTGTTGCGGTAGTTTCACAAACATTCAAGTCACATCCACAAAGACACCCAGACTCAGGACAAGCATTCGTGGATCACACAAACGCGGGGATCGAACCCGAGACACGTCGCGCTCTGAAGCGTGATGACCTCAGCCACTCGGCTATCTGTGTAAGCTATAAAGAACATTTAATTTTAGTGTTTTCGACTCACCAGCGTCATATATCTGACAATACTTGGCGCACACGATGAGAACAGTGCGCTGGTTGTAGGCGCAGCAGTTGAGCGACAGCGCGTTGAGACAACGGATCTGTTTCGATTCGTTCTCGTATATCGGCTCCGATTGCTTGTTCTCATGGCCTAGGAGAGACCAGACCTGGGGGGGGGAGGAACTGTTAGCATGTATAATGTGAGGATATTTTTAGACTTTCTAAGGAACTTGGTGATGCGATTCTGACTCCCACTTGCCCAAAAATGGGTTTGGTTTTAGGAGCGGTTTGGTAATTAGTTATGCTTACTTTTACAGTCCCTGTGATGGATATAGCAAGAACCACATCGTCCTTTCTGGAAGATGGACGAAGCACCTGAAATATATAAAAATAAATATTACACAAACAATGACATAAAATTTTAAGGCATAATATATTTGGGCATAACGTTTCGCATTGCTTTTAATAGAATGCGACGTAAAAATGCTCTGACACAACGCAAAGCTTGGGGTTAGGTTATATTATGCAAGCAGTATTAATTCCTAGTAGTTATTCATATCTTTTGTTTAGAAAAATTCTAATAACTGCTCCGATCCCTGCGTCGCAGGTGTTTGACAATCAATTTAAGTAACGTGTACAAGACACCCAGACTCAGGACAAGCATTCGTGAATCATACAAATGGTCGTTCTACGCGGGATCGAACCCCACGACACGTCGCGCACAGTGGGTTTGGGCTTGTGACCTCCAGCACTCGACTATCCGTGCAGTTAATACGTACTAAGCGATGTCCGCCTTTGAGGAAACCAACTGTCTTGCTTAACGAGCTAAAACTATATAAAATTCAATCTACTCACATGCAAAGCCGATATCCAATCCGGATTCATCTTGGAGCTCAGAGAGAAGAGTATCTCCAGTGAGAAGGGGTCCATGATAAGAATCTCTGCGTAGTAACCGTTGCAGAAGAGACGGAGATCCTCGCTGTTGCACATGTGGTAAGCCTGGAAGAGTGAGACAGAAGATGTAATCAGAGATTGATATCCTATTAATATTCCACAATTTTCACATAGTGCTATCTAGTCCCAAACAAGGGTAAGCTTGCATGAGTACGATGGACATAATATTAATATAATATAAAATTATAAAGTTTCACACAGCGCCATCTAGTCTCAAACTTGGGAAACCGTGTATTACGAGTACTAGACAAGTGATAAACATACTTATTTATTATAAATAGATAAATTACCCACAGACACGGAAGATATAATCGTGCTCAACAAAAAAAAACATTAGTTGGAATCGAAACATATGGAATGCAATAAATGATTGAGTATTGAGTATTGAAATATTAAAGGTAACAAAAAAAGTTTTTTCATATATCAGTCACATTTAAATGGGCATGAGAGCTAAAACTTAGTATTAAATTATCTAACGCGTAATTCATGCATATTTACCGGGGTAGCCCGACTAGTTTCAGACCCAGCAAGGGCCTGTTATCATAATCTGAAGCGACGGAGAGCGAGGGAGTCGAACAGCTCATGAATAAGGATTCCGGTTTTAAATTGAATGAATCATCAAAGTTCCTATAAAAATGTAATTAAAAATTAATTTTAAATTGTCATTACCTGTATATTTGTGTGTATCTGTGATAGTTTGACGCTCTCCCTGCATTTGCCATCCACCAGGTCCCAGGTACACATCTCACCGGCTTCCGATGATGATACTATAAAATTGTTGTCCTGAAATCAAGTATTTATTGTTTCAAAAAAAAAGTCTATAAATAAATAATTCTGCATGTAGTTTAAAAAAAAGTTTCATTTTGGTCCATGCCTTTGTATATATTTTTTGTTTTTAAATAACCGAGTACAGCAACAGCAGAGTGGTTTAGTTCACTACACTAAACCCACTGTGCACGTCGTTTCGCGGTTTCGATCCGCGCCTATGTCAAACATTTTTGTGATCAACCAATGATTGAATCTGGGTGTCTTGAGCATATCACTTGAATATTTGTAAAATCCTTGCGTCACAAAAATTAAAAGAAAAGGTGCGGGATATGTTTAATAAAAAAAAAAAGTTGAGGATATTGTATACTACAAATATAAAAATAAGTATCTAATTTATTATCCTTAACTAGTTTATTAATCAACTGCTTGTGAAAAAACTTGAATAAATCACTTACCTGTATAATAGAAGCTCTTGACAAGCACGTAACCGGAGCAGTATGCCCAACAAGCAAGCACCGCGGAGTCATCTTCAAGCTCTCAGGGTCCACCTGCCATATACAGATCTGGCCATCGTAGCAGCCCGTCACCAGGGTCTTCTGGTCCCGGGAGAGGTAGACTGAGGACACGCAGTGGGTTGGGGCGTGCTTGCCCCATAAGACCACCGGTACTATCAAGTTTGTTCCTGGCATGGTGGACTGCAGAAAAGAGGTTGAGTGATTTTAGTAATTGTGTGATTGCTGTCTTTCTTTTAATGGTAAGGAGGATGTATAAAGCTCTGGGTACTATATCTTGCCTGTAACCCACATTCAAGGTAATACAGGTCAGTATACTTTGACAAAAACAATAATCTTTCATGAATAAACATTTGTTATATTATTATATGAAACCATGACTATGTATATAATAGATACGAAAATTTGCGACTTTGAATATAAAGATTGAGAACAAATGCTAATAATGATGATGATTTTAAAATACTGTGCAGAAAAAATATTGAAAGTGAATAAAAGTTACATGATCACAAGTCTATGACCCATAACTGGATCAGAAAGTTATATAATTCTACAGGAAAATAAAATAGCTTCTTTTTTTTTAAAGTTAAGCCATAATAAAATATCCAGATAAATGATTTGCTAAATATCTTACAGTTACATTACTATTCTGTGTAATACTCTGCTATAGAAATGAGCTGGGGTATTACTTATAAGTTATGAGGAAATAAATATTTTTAATGTTAGCCATAAAAATGATTGGTCACAATGCATTAACATGTCTTGTGTTCTTTCTATTATGCAAAGCATAACTTGGTAACCCATTCTAAGCAATAAATAATAAGGATGAGATTCTAACAAGACATTTTAGACCGAACAAAATAAATCGATAAAAATACCAGTATCCCAATAGGAAAAAAAAGCAAAAGTATTTTTTTAATGACAAAATACTTGTCTATTTAAATAACATTCAGTAATGTTTTTTTACTTTTTTTATCACCCTCATAAGAAGTAGTATTATATTCAAAAGTCAAGATAATCCAAACCAGAATGGAAACAACATAAACAATACAAAATCAATAACAAATACTTTTAGATCTAGTCATAATCATGTGACTGAAGTATCCATCATAAAGTTACATTAGGTAACTGCATAAATAACACATAAATGTACCGTGAAGATGTATTGTTAACATAACAATATGATAAGACATGAAATCAGCTCATCATCTGTCGAGCACCCAAGGACATTGCAAATTTTTACCTGCCTAGTGTCTCAGGGACCACGATAGAGGTTAAAACAGCTAAATAACTGTTAAACGTTCATGGAGACCACCAAAACTCGCACTGAGATGCTCTCTATGAATTATAATTTATTAAAAACACTGCTACTGCGACAAAAATCAATCCACCCTGCTGTCAGATTTCTGACAGCTGAGTTGACGATATTAATAATAATAATAATAATAATAATCTTTATTTCAGAACAATGTCCATACATAATTACAAAATAATAAGATTTATAGTAAAATTTGTGCGCGTATAAATGCTTTCAGGATGTCTGAGTCCTGCTTTTCCGCAATAACCTGCAGGATGCTGTTGGTGCTGCTCCTGACCCTGCTCAGTAGTGATACGAGCCGCTTGCGTATTACCGCGTGGAAGCCGTCTACCCTGGCTTCCGCAAACATACCGGAGGCACTGCAAAAACGGGGCAACCCCAACAACATCCTAAACCCGTTGTTATATTGGACACGTAAGGCATTGAGCGTCCTCTGCGTATATCTGAACCACAGGCTGCACGTGTAGAAAGTCTGACAGTAGGCTTTAAATAGAGTGACTTTAACTTGTTTACTACAACGCACAAACCTGCGGGCCAGCATATTACTTCTAACCGCCAATGCCCTACGTTCCCGTTCTATGTCAACCTGGTCCTCAAGGTCCTCTGTAACGTAATGTCCAAGATATTTAAACTTTTCTACCCGCTTTAGTTCAATGCCATTTAGCTTTATTGCGGGCACATTCAATGTACATTTACCGGGGGCCTTGAAAACCATGTACTCGCTCTTCTTAGCATTGTACATCAATCCATGCTGAATGCTATATGTTTCACATATTGCAAGCAACTGCCTCATTGCACTTACAGTTGGGGTCAGCAGCACCATGTCGTCTGCGTAACTAAAGTTGTTCATACAAATGTTGTCAATCCAGCATCCCACTCGTGTGCTGCTGAGCCCAACTATAAGCTCATTCACGTACAAGTTGAAGAGCCTAGGAGAACTCAAACCACCTTGTCTCACCCCGCACTCCAACCTGTACGTGTCCGAGAAGGCATTTGCCCACCTTACATAATTATTCTGGTTTTGGTACCAGAAATGAAAAATCCGTTGTACCTGTGTAGGCACGCGGGTTTTCTTGAGTTTCTCCCATAACAAGTCATACGACACAAGGTCAAATGCCTTGGAGAGGTCAAGAAAGCATGCATACACAGGTGTACTTCTTTCCGTGTAGTATTGGACAGTGTGCTTCAGACTCAGAATTGCGCTTTCAGTGGAAAGTCCCGCGCGAAAACCAAACTGAGCATCATGAATATTAATATTTTTATCAAGTTCTGAGTCGAGCACACTGTCCAACACCTTGGCCACAATTGTAGCCAAGGAAATCGGTCGGTAATTGTTCTTATCAGACAAATCTCCAGTTTTATTTTTAACTATTGGTACTACGATGGTTTTCATAAGGTCTATAGGCAAGTACGAGTGATTCAGACATAAGGTAAAGAACATTGCCAGCACACGCGGTAAATGAACACCAGCGTATTTTAGATGCTCGATACTGAGTCCATCATGACCCGGTGACTTGCCCCTAGACATGCTACTCACAATTTGTCGAACTTGTTTAGCAGACACCCTATACAATTCACCGGTCATGGTGGACCCAGGATCTGCAGACGAAGAACCCAGTGGAGACTTAGTGGTAAAATGTTCTCTAAACAGTTCAGCTATATCTCTGCTATCACTCGCACTTCCCACGCTCACTGGAAGGCCAGTCTTATGATTTAAACTGTTGGTTGCTTTCCAAAAATCACTAAAGTTTTTAGAAGCACGACATTCCGAAATAATTTCCATTTTTATCTGTTCTTTGTTATTGTGACACCACTTTAATCTATTTTTAAATAATTTGCGACTTTCACACATTTCTTCATATATAGTACCGGATTGTGGCCTATCCTGAGAAACCCAGTATAAAAATTTACTCCTAGCTTCCCTGTGAGCTTCACATACATGCTTATTCCATCCTATTACATGTTTTTTCTTACGCGAGTGAGATTTAGTTTCACAAGTGTTAATGGCTGAGTCTGTTAATGCTATTATTATATCCTTATATAGTTTATCTAGACAATTTCTATGTTCCTTACAATTACAAATATCATAACTACATTCTCTTAATTCAACAGGAAAATCTATTAATTTCAGTTTACTATTGCACAATTTGGTATAGCTTTTTATTTGTTCTTTAGTTCTATAGCCCCAAACAGCTTTATTTTTTATATTTTTATTATAATTACTATTTTTACATATAATTGCACTTAATTCACACTCAATGACTAGGGGCAAATGATCAGACCAAAACGTGTCATAATTAATAAATACATTCTTAATAGTTTGTTTGGCAGAATGACTAGTAACACAGTGATCGAGCCACCTCACACACCCGTGAGCCTCGCTTATAAATGTATAATTACTTAATACACTTCCTAACACATCTATATCCACACAGGACCATTGTTGGTCCATACATAAATTAATTAGCTCGTTACCGAACAGTTCTCCCGGATGAGCATTAAAATCTCCTAGTACGTAAATAGATTCTATAGCGTAATGATCAACTATCGCACATACCTCGCCAAAACATGTCGTAAACTCCTCCAAATTGTCTATTCCATTTGTCGGCATGTAAACACTAAACACAAGAAATGCGCGGTCTTTCATAGACACTTTTATTGCACTGATACGCGGATTATTGCACTCGATAACAGTCACCTCTTTGAACACACTTTTACGCCACAGTATTGCCACGCCACCGTAAGGTCTTCCTTTCAAAACACCGTTTGAAATATCCACTGCTGACGTGCCCGTGTATGCGAACTCCTGGTCAACAGTGCCCAGTATCGGTATGTCATAGGGAAGTAGCCAGGTCTCTTGTAAGGCTATGATATCCGCCGACTGACACAATTTTCTGACACAATCAATTGATCTTTTTATCGACTTACAGTTAAAACTGACAAATTTAAATAAAGTAGTTGTTGCAGTTGTATTTGTTTGTATACCCATTATTAATTGTTTTGTATCACATCACTATTCACAACATTGTTTTCGGCCTTCTTAGTTTTATTAAAGTAAACAAAGCGCCTAAAAGACACACCTTCTGGCCACAGACTATCATCTAAAAACATTGCGAGCTTGTGGTGTGGTACAAAGATTTTAAATGCATTATAATTTCTTTCCTTTTGCATTATAATTTTCTTTATTGTTACTGCAGTTTGAGTCTTTGACAGAATGTAGTCAGCAATGTCGCTGTCAGTAACTTCTTTAGCTACACGGGATATAAATAATGGAATATTTATTTCCGCAGCTTTAAATTTCATATCCACATCCGAAGCCGCTTTTCCTCTACTTCCTGCAAACTTGTACTTTGGCTTCTTTTTTTGTACAATTGTCCATCCATTCTTCTCTTCTTTATCTGGTTGTATTTTCTCGCTTCCGCTTATCGCTTGTGATATAGACCGCGCCGTCTCCGGTACGACACTCGGGCGCTCAGGATTCGCGCGCTTGCGTTGCACCTGTGTCGAAACCGCGGTTGAGGCCTCCACGCGCGTGCTTGTATGTGAGAGAGCGAGAGACCGATTGATGCATTCCGCGTATGACAGGGACGGAGTATCATCGCTTTGCTCGCGACAACCCGCCAACGACTGCGTCATCGCTATGTTTTGCTTTTCTGTATTGTGAGGTAGATCAGTTATTGTACAATCCAATGTTTGGTGTTTGGACTGCTCAATATGTAATTTTAAATCATCTAACTGTTTGTTAGTCACGTAGGAATCCTTAATAATCTTTAGTTCGTTTTGCAACAACAAAATATCCTTCAGAAGTTTACTTGCATCCAGATGATCAAACGATATTGGTGGTAATTTATGTAGTTCCCGAGCAACAAATATGGGTACTAATTCCGGATCTGTTTCTTTAAATAATGTAATTATATCAGCAAGATCCCT